>NW_003852475.1:6133642-6182975 GCF_000181295.1 Otolemur garnettii | reverse complement strand
AAATAAATAAATAAATAATCACAGGGCCTGTTTCTTGAAAGAAATACAGAAGCATGGCATCACAAATGGGTCTATTGCCATTTTCCATTTGACCTCTTCTCTGGGAACTTGTCTTCATAGGGTTAGACTGTTACACACTGAGGTAAGTTTGAGAGCTTGTTTTCTCACCAAGGTAGATGACCTGGGGTTAGTATCTTGTTATGGGTTTTATTTTTTTATACAACATCACCCCATTGCAGAAAAGGTGGTCTTTACAGTGTTTGAAAACTAGTACAGCATGTCCTCTGACCAGTAAGCACAGATACCCCATGGCCAACAAGAATGGATTCCAGGGGCAGCACCTGTGGCTCAAAGGAGTAGGGCGCCGGCCCCATATACCTGATGTGGTGGGTTCAAACCCAGTCCCAACCAAAAACTGCAAAAAAAAAAAAAAAAGGATGGATGCCAGCATGAGTAAGCAAGGAGGCTGTAGATGTGCCTGGTAAGTACCCGCCCCAGTGACTGAGGACTAGAACGTTAACTTGTGTTGTCCTGTGCCCTTTCAGTCAGTCACAGTTCACTAGCCAACCCACAGCTATTAGACTCATAGGAATCAACTTGTGCTTCTATGGATGGCTGAGCAGGATTTTAATGAGACAATCCTTTAATACATTGAAAGCAGTTTCCTCATGAAATCCTAACAACCAAGATAAGTAAAGTTTCCAACAAGTTATATTGGGAAATCTGTACAGAGTTCTTAATGAAGTGGCAAAGATAATTACAGACTTTTAATTAACTACTTAATTGCTATGAATTAGTGAATCTCCCTGCTTGGATAGCTTTTACTCTGTTTGGTGTTGAAAAAATACATTCCCTTCAACTTCCTTCTTGTTCTTTCACCGTAATTAACCATTTCCTTGTACCAATGATCTTTTCTAAGAGACGTTTGTTAGTCCTTAGCACTTGTGTTTATCAGAAAAAAGAATAATGGCTTTAGCAGTAAGAAGCCCCTTAGCTGAGAATTGGGCCTATGTATATTACAGAGCATTGAGTCACATGACCCTGAGACTAATGTAGCCTGCTTCTTGAATAGATGGGAAACCATCCCAAACTCTATTACAGGAGAGAGGAAGTGTTAGCTAATGTTTTATGACACATTCTGGGCCTTGCTATGTGTTAGTGCTTTTCTCCTCATCACCTCCTCATTATAGGAGAGACAAGCACATTGTAATAGGACCATTGAATTTCACCTCCAATCTAGGCCAATAAAGGGGGAAAGCATTAGGAACCCATTTGAAAACAATCCTTTTTATTTACTAGACTTATTCACAGAAGCTTGACATAAAAACTCACGGATCTCTTTCTGCTGATGATAAGAATAAAAATTCATAGAGTAGGAAGAATTTTAACTCAGTGAATTAATAAAGGAAACTAAGAAATTTTGCCGTAACTAATGCATAATGTAATAGAAATAGTCACATCATTGCCCTTCCCTGACCTCCTAGAAGAGATAAAATAGAAGAGTTTATTGACTCCCAGTCTCTTCCCTTAGTTGCTTTAACTAACAGTCATTCCATCCATTTTGTTCATCTACCCATTTATTATGATTAATCTGTTTATTAAACCTGTTATCATCTAGATCAGTGGTTCTCAACCTTCCTAATGTCACGATCCCTTAGAAAGGTTGAGAACCACTGATCTAGATGATCCAATTCAGAACAAAGAGCAAATGCAGTCCTTAACCCATTATGAGTTCTCTTAGTGAAAATCCATCCCAAGAGCAATCCAAACATGATCCTTTCACAGTCACTATGTCACACACCCTAGTGTGTGGGGATGGAGAAGGGACAAAGATAGACCATGTGTAAGGGAGACTGATCCATTGAATAAAAACTAAAGAAGCCAACAAAATTTGTTTCGATCCAGAGAGAGGAAGAAGGAGGGAGGAGTGGGGAAGGGATTAGCAGAGAGTGGAAAGGAGGGAAGGGGGTGGAGTCTTGGTGTGTGCCACACCTTTTGTGGGCAAGACACTGATTGTAAGAGGGACTTTACCTAACAAATGCAATCAGTGAAACCTGGTTTCTTGTACCCTTAATGAATCCCCAACAATAAATTAAAAATTAAAAAAAATTGTTTTGATCTACTTGTTTGTTTATTTACATATAGTTGGCTGCTTTGTTCTTATGTGACAGTGGGAATCAAATGGGTTAAAGATACAAGGGGGACAGTAGCCCTTCTCTTTACTCTCCATGTGAACTTGGTTGGGTTATTTAACTTCTTTAGGCCTTAGTTTCATCACCTACTAATTCTCCCCATCTAATAATGTAGTTGAGTACTGCAAAAATTCTTATTTTTCAACAATCAGTCCTTATGACAACATAGGGTCTTAATATATGCCATGTTCTCTGCTAAATGCTCTTTGCTAATTTTTTTAAGCCTCATAATAATACCATGAGGAAGATATTATGTCTTTTGTAGGAATAAATAAATTGGTTTAGAAATGCTCAGTAATATACTTAAGTTCTCATATCTAGGAATGAATCTGGGATTTGCATTTATGTATGTCTGTTTGAATGTGTGATTCTATCTATTATTAAATGTGGCTTCCAAAAAGTGACAGTGAAAGATAGGAGTGGGTGCATCCTCATGCTTACAAGACTCTGCAGTATGTGATAGTGGGGAGGCTCTGCAGTATGTGTGGGAAGAGGACAAAGGAAATTCTTTATGCAGCCCGGCTCTTGCAATGCCACCATGACCGAGCAAAAAACATTCCAATACAGATTTTCCTTCCCTTAGATGTTGAGGAAGCAGAAAAATGAAATGCCCCATTAACCTCACCAAAGCTGTCCAAGTCTTAATTCCTAGAACCTGTGAATATGTTATATTGTATGGCAAAAGGGAATAAGGTAGCAGATGGAAATAAGGATAAAATAAAGATGTTGGATATCATCCTGGATTACCATAGTGAGTTCAGTGTGATCACAAGGGTCCTCCAAAGTGGACAAGGGAGACAAATGACAGCAAACCAACAAGATAGCAGTTTGAGAAGGATTGGACACATGTTGCTGATTTTGAAGATGGAAGAAGGCATGGAATCAGGGAGCCTCACAGGAGTGTCAAACCTTTTTTCTTCTCTGCTACACCATATATACACAAATACTAATGAAAGCTAATTGAGAAAAAAAAAGTCTGTGAACAATTTTCATGATATCTGACATCACAGATGAGCAAAACAGTCCTCACATAATCTGCATGTGGCCTACAGGCTAGAAGGTTGAACACCCTGCAGGGTGGACTAGCAAAGGGAGCAGATTGCCCCCTAGAGTATCCAGAAGAAACCAACATGCCAACAACTTGATTTTAACCCAATGAGTCCCATTTTAAACTTAGATAGAAGAACAGTAAGATAACAAAAGTGTGCTGTTTTAAGCCACTAAGTTTCCAGCAATTTGTTACAACAGCAGGAATAGGAGGGTAATATTAGTACTAGCAGGTGCAGGTGCCTCTCAGCCTCAGATGTTTATTTTGTAATCAGGCAATTAGACCCACCCTTTCCTGCCCCACATTTACACAGAGGTACTCAGCATTTCGTCCCCTGCTGTGTGGCCTTCCGCTGGCACATGTGCTGCGCACTGCCAGCGCAGGAGTTAGTTCTGCCATGGGTTTAGTGTATACATTTTTGATGGGACAACTATGCTTCCAGGTGTGAAAACATAATTAAAAGAAAATCTAGAAGTCTTTTTTTTTTTTTTTTTTGAGGCAGAGTCTCACTATGTCATGGCTCACAGCAACCTCAAACTCTTGGGCTTAAGAAATTCTCTTGCCTCAGCCTCCTAAGTAGCTGGGACTACAGACGCCCACCACAACACCCGGCTTTGTTGTTGTTGTTGTCATTGTTGGTTGGCAGGCCCTGGCTGGGTTCGAACCCTCCAGCTCTGGTGTATGTGGCCGGCTTCCTAAATGCTTAGCTATAGGCACTGAGACATATAAGTCATTTTTGTGTAAACTGCTCCCCAAAGTTTTTATTAAGTTAGGTCATGCTGAAGGAGCACCGTTTCATAAGGAGGAGTTTAGAGGATTCCTAACTGTGTTTTTGCTTGCAATTTTAACTTCTGGATGACTGCTGGAGTCATACTCAGAGCGCTAAAAATGGAACCTTTCACTTTTTTGCTGTTGGAAACATGACTGAGTGAGGTGCATATATGCAGAAGAGGAGCATTGGAGAAGTGTGCATATGCATATGGGAGTAGGGGTGGGGAGCTAATGTGAATTTTGATAAGGTCACGGTTTTAAAAAGCAGAACTTAAACACCAATTAATTACCAATACCCAAAACTGAACATCCCAGAAATGGAATCTCCTGCCATTAATGATTTGGCCACTAGATGACAGTATAGTGTAAGCGAAAAGAAAATCTTTTACCTCTCCCCAAGCTTCCCTGGCTGCTGATAAAGGATGCTTCATAACTGTTTCAGAAGAAAAGAAAGAAAATCAGTGATGTCAAGGCAGTCAACTTAAAGAGCTAGGGCTGTTCTAGACTGACTATGGGCTAGAAAGAGCATGAACTCTCTCAGCTCTTGTGATTCCCTAAAGTCTCAAGGCCTCAGTTTGCAGGTTTATATAGTGGGCATGAATATTAATGTATTCCTTACAGGGCTATTATAAAGGAAAATGAACGAATAGCCAATTATTAATTAACTTTTTTCTCCCTACGGGAGGGAGAAGTTTAATAGAATTTAAATTTTGAACCCTGAACTTGTGTCATCTCTCTGCAGGGTAGTGATCAAACAGGATCATGAAAAGTAAGGAGAGATGATTTGTTCCTTACTCGGCTTCAACATGCTAAAGCTTTCCAAAAAGTCTCGCAATAACTTTTTTTCATGTTCTCAAGTGTGGGTGCTTTCCACCTTGACTCTACATTATTCTTGGCATTCTTCTCCTGTGAGAATTCTCAGTTTCTTCAGAGGTCTGAGGGCTACCCTAAGGTCCATGGCCTTGTCAAAGGCAGGAGGTCACAGTGGGGACCCCAGTGCTTACCATTTCCCCCTCCTTATATCTGCCTTCAGTTAATGGGTACAGGAAAATATTGCCCAAACTGTGGAATTTGATAGTTAGTGGAATGTCCCCCCAACAAATATGTGTATGTCCACCTAGAACCTGTGAGTATGACCTTATTTAGAAAAAAGTCTTTACAGATTAACAAAGTTAAGAATCTTGATAGATCTATTGACATGACCTCTAGATTCAATGACAAGTATCCTTAGATACGCAGTGGGAGATTTGAGACAGAGATGGTAACGTCATGTGAAGATGGAGGCAGAGATTGGAGTGATGTAGCCATAAACTAGGGAATCCCTGGAGCCACTGGGAATGAGGAAAAGCAGAACCTTCAGAAGGTGTGTGGCTTTGATGACACCTTAATTTCAGACTTCTGACATCCACAGCTCTGAGTAAAAAAATTTATATTCTTATTAGTTACCAAATTTGCAGTCTTTTGTTACAGTAACTGTAGTAAACTAAGATAGATTTATTTTGAGAAAATCCCTGTCTCCATGTATTCTATTATTGATAGAAATTCTATCATTAGCAATCTAATTTTTTGTTAAAATTCCAGACCTGTTAAAAATAAAATACATGAAGTACCTCAGGAATGGTGTCATATTTTAGAGAATGAATGTTTCACATTATATCCTCTGTGAACAATTGGCTCATATCTGCAGGAAAGCAATGGATCCTTGGGGGAGAAAAACATTCTTAAGGGGTATAGGGGACTGGCACTAAAAGACTAGCTTGACTGCAAAGCAACTCACTGGCACTTGGCCCAGTGCTTCTTTATTACTTCAGCAGCCTTCAATGAGAGAAGCATTTGTAGAAATCCTAAGCATATTGCCCTTAGTCCCATCTAAGACCCCACTCTAGACTAATTTCAGTATATCCCTTGCTATGAGATAAGGTGTCCATGTGGCCAATGGAACATGTCCAGAGAATTAGTACCTACCCCTCCCAGACCATAACTGCAAGTGCCCAGATCCCAGAATTCTTTACCCAAATGGCCCTTGGGTCTTTTCCCACACCCCCACAGGCTTTTTTTCTATATTTGCCCTCTCTAGGGTGGATAGCACACTCCCAGGCCTGGAGTAGTGAATGTGAGTGGCCCTGGGCAGTGCATAAGGAGCCAGAGGTGGAGAGAGGCAAAAAGAAGACGTTCAATAGGGTCCAGGACCCATCCCTTCTGGTACCACCATTCTGGCTAAAGAATTTGATAATTCTGAATTCAAATATGGCCTCTTTGGTCTCTAAATAAGTATTTTTGTCAAGGTAGAAGGATGCAATATATTTTATTGAACAATTTGTTAACTTGGTTCATAAATATTTTGACAAATAGAATGTAAATCTTAACATTGGCACTCTTTCCTTGGGCCCAGCAAAACCCTGCCCTGGAGATGAGCAGAGCAACAGGAGCTGTCTGTGGAGGTGGAGAAATGAATAAACAGCATCCACAAAAGTCTGAGCATTGATGCAGAATCACAGTGCTAGGGGTGTCCACAAGGAGAAACCAAACAAACTCAGAAAGGAATAGATAATGAAATCCAAGCATTGTACCCAGTATGGAAATGACTACATCATGGAAAGTACATCAAGCGTCTCTCATCACTTGACTACTTAACTTTAGAAAAGTTATTTGAAGTCTTTGAACTTCAATTTCTTAAAATATAAAATCTGGATAATTAAATCTATTTCAACCAGTTACTATAAGAATTCAGAGAAGAATAAAGTCATCATTTTAAGTAAGGACACATACTAAGTGCCACATAAATCATAACTATCCTTGTTATGACTGTTGACAGTTTATCACATGGAATTCCTGGGACTTAGTAGGATGCAATTTGGGGTGGGACAAAGCCTTGTGATGAACCTGGCTCAAAAACATCAGGTTTCGCAAGAAGGGAGGCAAACTCTGTTTTCCAATATTCAGTTTTGGGTGGACCTAAGCCTGTACACAAATGAAAATGTAATGTGGAGTATAACTAGTTGGGAATAAGCTTGTTTCTAACATTCAAAAAAAGATTGCTTTTCTGGTCTGCCCACTGGAGGCCCTGGAGTTATGAAAGTGAGTCTTAGATGTGATTTTCAGTTTGAGTTGGCTCAGACCAGATATCTCTCTGACATGATATAGGGAAAATTATTCTTAATTTGTCATAATAAGGTACTTTGAGAAAACAGATGAACTATTTAAAAATGAAAATTATATGCATTTCATTAAAGAAGTAACATGAGAATGACTATACAGCACATTAAAAGGTATAAATGGTGCATTCTGTTCAACTTCATCCTCTTTTTACTAATGTCTAATAAAATCCTTGGTCAATGGGAATGATGATAGAAATGGTTTTGTTTTAGTTTAGCTCAGAATATCTTATTTCTGCTTCTCAACAGAACTTGCTAATTTCTTTTGAGGGATATATCCGCCTCTGGACCCTTCCTGGGTGACTGGGAAGATTGCTTCCTGGTTTCATGATCTTTATTATAATTACAGAGTATTTTCCCTCCCTGTACCTACAGCCATTGAAAGTTAAGATCTCAATTAATAAAGTTTTTAGCAGGTGTTTCTAAGGCAAGGCGCTTCCTCTACTGTAGCCTGCAAAGGCCAGCCTGCTTGCTGTGGGTTATTTCATGGGCTGGGAAAACCTTCTCCCTTTGCTTTCTGAGGTCAATACTCGTATCCCACCTTCGGCTTGTGTATTTGCTCTGCATTCTGCCCATCTGACTCAGGATTCTTCTCAAAGCTGTGGCAGTGGATAGGCTTTTATGATCTATAGCTTGTTAAGTTTTCTTTTAGCATGCAAAGAAGAACTTTCCAATTAGGTCATAGCTAAATATTGATTCTCCATTAAGCAGAAGTGTAAATACCATTTTATTTCCTGTGTAACACCATTAAACTGCCTCCCTGGTTACAGCGGTCCAAGTTTTATTATTTTTACTATTTCTCACCCAGTAATCACTTGGCTGCTGAAGCACCCAGGATAGTGTCTGGAAAGGGAAGAGAATGACAGGCCATATATCAGGAGGCACTATAGCTTAGTGGTGATTAACAATTTCAAGTGTATTTTTTAGGCACCATCCAGTAAAATCTTTCCTGGGAACTTATCAATAGCTTGAATAAAGATATTGATGAATGAAGAAGGTGAAAGAGGTAGCTAATACACTCAAAGTCAGACTTGGAAGATGAAAACATCTTTCTATGAGAATAGTGAGCAGAAACCCACAAGGTTAAAGCCAGTATGAAGGAAATTAAATTCCTGCCCTAAAGGTGGAAAATCTGCTGTCCAGGTGCAGCCCAGGTGTGTCTCACTTAGCACCTAGGTTTTTACCAGGGGTCAGTCTCCACAGCAGCATCAGAGGCTGCTGTGACCTCAGGGTGTAGCATGCTCTGGCCTTTACTTCCCTGTCTAACCAACATCTAGCAACATTTTCTGCCAGCCCATTCCCTTCGCATAGGTAATAGGGAAGCAGACTTTAGCTCAGTAAAAGGAAGAATTTTCTAACAGAGCTGTCTAAAAATAGAATGAACTTTCTTCAAAGCAGAATCCCCCCCACCCTCCAGCAGTCCAGGGGTTCCAGTGAAGGCTTAATAACCTTTTGTAAAGTAATTGGAAAGGAGATTGAAATAGTGTAACTTAAGAAAATAGGCTTTGGGAAAAAAAGACGTTCAAAGACACACTCTAAATAGGTGCATTATTTTGAACAGAGTGGTGGTTTTTGAAGCTAGATGGCCTGTTTTTCAGTTGAGTCTACATTTAGCAGCTTCGTGACCTTGACATGACCTTAAACATTTCCTGGCCTCAACGATCTTATCTATGAAATGTAGACAACAATATTTGCCTCACAAGTACCCTTCTCAGCATTGTGTGAGGATTAAATACTCAGCATGCATAAAACTCTCAGAACATCAGCTGGCATATAGGAAGCACTTGGTAAATGTTAACAATGGTTGTTATTATTGAACTACTCAACCTATGTTTCCTCTGCAGTAAAATAAAGATATGTACCTCATGAGTTTTCTTTGAAAAGAATATGAAATACATATTGCATTCAACATGGTACTTGACGTACTAAACAACTGTGATTATTGGATTAAATGTTTTGAGCTATATAATATATAAATTTGGGAATATTATATGAATAACCATGAGATTTTTGTCATCAAATGTCTGACCAATGACTAGATAGGAAAGGAACTTTCCCAGCATGCTCTGTAGAGGCAGATACCTATGACTTGTATATGGGGAAAAAATGTTCCATCCAATTTAATACATTAATGATTTGAAAGAGAGAATGGGAGGGAGGAGGTCGGAGAGGAAGGGGGAGTGGAAATAGGAGGTGGGAGAGGAAGAAGGGAGAGAAGAGAGGAGAGAGAGAGAATAAGAATCTGAGGTTTATAAACTCCACTGTCAGTATTCTATGAAACACCATATCAGCAATTAGGTACCAAAAGAGGGGTTAAAAAAAAAAAACTATGATGTCACCACAATATTTCTGATATGTAATGTATTTGTTAATCCTTAGTGTCACTGTATTTTTATTGGGTTTTAAAAATAAACATTTTTCAGGTTAAGGAACAGAAATTGATTTCAAATTTCTACATAATTTTTTAGCTATTATCTAGAAACTATGGATTCCTCCCAGTCTCATCACCCTAAGTGTCAGTATGAAGAGACATGTGAATTACTTTTCTTTGCGAATAATATTTTTAGATCGTATTTCTTGACACTGTAGATTCAAATATATTTCTGACAAGCCTCTTTTAACTTCTCTTTTCTATTCTATTAATAAAATATTAGTCTCTCATTCATCTAAGCAGAGATTCCTATTCTTATAGTTTCCCATTTCCTATGAATTGAACTGAGCACTCCCTCCCTCTAACTGCCTTTTTCTTAGTTTCTAATTGGTGATTCATTTGTAGCTTGATTTAATAAACCCTAATTTGTCTGCACCTGGAGGGTCCTACAAAAGATACAATGGAAGCATAAGACCTGGTCCAGGTTTTTCAAGCTAATACACTCTAGCTGGGGTGGAAGAAAAAGAGGGAAGTAAGAAATGTGTCTACAAAACAGGTGCAAAATAGCACCTGTAGTTGGCTGTTTATGAAAGGGACACCATCATAATTTGGGGTTAGAGATAGCTCTGGACTGATATAGGAGCCACATTTGTTCAGCAGGGCAGTGACAAATGCTGCCCCTTGGCTTCTGTGACAATGGGCAGAACAACTCCGCAGAGTCTTTTCATCTACTGTATAACCATAGTAAGGCTCCTATCTATTGATGGCTGTAAAAACCAAAAATAATGTATGGGCAACACCTGTCATATTGAAAATAACCAATAATGGTAACTTTGTTGTGTTTATTCTTGAAATGTAATGTGATGAGAGCTCAAAAGGATGGATAGAATTTAGAGACACACACACAAGGATTTGAACTCTCAACAAATATGGTATGTTAAGGGAGAAGGGAGTAAAGAACAGGAGTAGCAGTTCCATGATGACATTAGTGGGAGTGGGGGAAATTTGGGAAAAAATGTAAGCAAGCCCAGATAGGAGAGATTCGACTCCTTAACTAGCGGGGTGTTTTTGTTTTTGTTTTAATATAAACAGAGCTACATCTTTTGTTGTTGTTGTTGTTGTTGTTGAGAGATTAAACTTACATTATTTTGAATGCCTTCAGGCAAAATTAGGAACAAAAATAAATATTACTGTAAATATAGAAGTAAGTCATAACATACTACATTTTTTTAAGCTGACAGATTTCAAAAACATCGCAAAATTCAGGAAAATAGCATAACAACAAAATGTGACTATGAATTTTTTTAAAAGTATATATGCCACTAATTGAATTGTAGCATATCCTCAACTGAATTCCTATCATGCAGATCTAAAATATCCCTATTACGTTGTCACCGTCTAACACAGGATATGTTTACATAAGAACAAATCAAAAAGTAAGACATCAAAGTATCAATAAATTTTGGTTAAAATATCTTGTTTTGGGGCAGTGCCTGTGGCTCAGTGAGTAGGGCAGCACCAGTCCCATATACCGAGGGTGGTGGGTTCAAACTCGGCCCTGACCAAACTACAACAAAAAAACAGCTGGGCACTGTGGCAGGCACCTGTAGTCCCAGCTACTCAGGAGGCTGAGGCAAGAGAATCGCCTAAGCCCAAGAGCTGGAGGTTGCTGTGAGCTGTGATGCCACAGCACTCTACCAAGGGTGACAAAGTAAGACTCTGTCTCTTAAAAAAAAAAAATATATATAAATATATATATATATATATCTTGCTTTTGCTTACTTTCCAGCAACATATGACCATGTGACATGACATTGGGGCCCCTGCCAGTGGGGACATCTCAACTTTATGCCTCACCAGCTTCTTGGCAAATCTACCTCTGCATATGAACCATGGGAGGTCATTGCTGTGAGTCCTGAGAACTACTGTTGCAGGAAGCTGAGCCTACATTTAGGAGACATCATCATTTACATATCACAAAGTGAGAAGTATTGGAGGGATTGTCAATAGTTATGAGATGACAAAGAGCATGGACATTGGCAGAAGGTGAAGAGCTCAGAATAAGAGGGATGCTGCTCTCATGTACCTAAGGGGACATACATGAAAGGGAGTCCGCATAACCATGGGGAGTCCATGTCATATTAGCCATGGATTTCTCTGGAGGTGAGCACATCAAATGTTGAGGAGCAAGGGAAATGCTCCCTTTCCAGTCTTATTGACCATATCACACAAGGAAATAGATTGAATAACAATTCCAGTGCACACAGCAGTAGAAATCAGGAAGAGATTGGAGTCCTCCTTTGGACTCATAATAGCCAGAGTGTAGAGATACCTAACTTAGTCTGGACCATTTTAGGAAAATATACTCATAGCAAATAGAAGGGAAAATTATTCTTGGTTTTTGCAGGGCCTCTCTGCAATGTGTGCAATAACCTGAGGTCCACCACATGCAAACCTCACTCTAACTCAGGTTAGAAGCCTTTCCCATGCGTCTGCTCCTGAATCCCCATGAGTGGGGATGAAAGCAAGCAGACAGCAAGTGAAAACATGTTTGTCCACCATGCCTATGCTGAGGTGCCCTGCCCAGGTACCTGGCACCAGCCCCACCAGCTTCCTGGTGAGATAAGGAGTGAGTGTTCAAATTCAGAGGTAGCTGGCCAACCCCAGCGAGAGCATCCAAGTGAGGAGTAACTCACCAAACTCAGATAAAACAGAGGGAGGAGAAGCAAAAAGGGGTGACATCTATATTTTCTGTCTTTAATAGGCAATGGGACACAATCCACCATCTCCCAGATGGTGACATAACCTACAGAATGATTCAACTCCTCAGCAGAAAATTCACTTTCTCTGATAGGCAAGCATTGTTATGCCACTTCATAGATGAGCTAATTGGCTCCATGGTTAACTACTTTGTCCACAACTATGTAAATATAAAGGCAGCATCAAGCTAATAACTATAACAGTGTTATAAGTAGTTTAACTATGTTAAGCCATTTAATCATCACCACAACACCATAAAGTAAGTGCTGTCATTACTCTCCCCATTTCACAGATGGATCAACTGAGGCACGGTGAAGCCTGGTACCTTGTCTGAGGTCACACCACTTGTATAAAATGAGGCTGAGGTTTGAACCTAAGCACCCATATTCCAGAATGTATTCTATCCACCAGCTACTGTTCTGTCCCTCCAAGATTTTAAATAATGATTTTCTGATCCTACAGCTATCCTCTTTAGCTCACCCCAGCACTGCATTCATAGACAGATCCCACCTCACATAAATTCTGAAAGGATCATTTCTTCCTCAGTGCCAATAAGAGAAGTAGAAGGGGAAGACACATTTGGAGAAATCCATTTTTGAAAATGCAAAGTGGAGATTCGTGAGTACCCCTGAGAAGGAGCCTTCAGGGATTTGTACTAGAAATGTAGATTTGAGAGTCAGCAGTGGGAAGAAAGAGTCTCTGCCATGAGCTAGGAACTGATCATGTATAATTATGTAATTAAAATAATGATACCTTAGAATCAGTTAGTACTTTATAATTTTCAAAATACTTTTACATATATTATTGTATTTAATCATCCACAATATTTTTAAATGTAAGTGATACTGATCCTGCTGCATATTGTAAAAATGTCTTAATATGTTTCTATTCTAGAGATAAAAGAATAAAAAATAACATATAAAAATATAAGGGAGAAAATACAATTTATCTTTCCTTCATAGGTCTTAGTTGAGATACTCTCCTGAAAACAAAAGTTGGATTAACAAGAGGAAAAACCAGCAGAAATGTATTAATGCATGCTGTTTCCATCACAGGGGAGACACCTCAATTCAAAGTACTTTTCTCTCAGGGCAGTGGCTTAGGGGCCTTGCTTACATAGTATTTTATCAAAGAGCCGTAAATCCTCTATAGTGACAAGACAAAGAGGAGAGTATCTTCAGACACTTCCACAAAGGCAGGGAAATGAGGGAAGGGTGTGGGCAGAACCAAGTCTGCTCCTGCATCCTCTGGCACTGCTGTCTCTGTGCTGATAATGGAGCCTTGTGCTTCTTTTAACTGTGTTAAGTCTTTCTGTGTTATCCAGGAGATGATGCTAACCAAATACAAATTTCCAGCCTTGGTGCCCAATGTATACAGTTTTAAGTTTTGTTGCTCTAGACAAAGAGATCACCCACACTTTCACACAAAATGAATACAATGAAGGCCAGGAAATCTGTGTCACTTCATCTCTATGACTACCATAGTCCTCCAGTTTGTCTGGTTGCAGTTACCATCCATATGAACCCCTTTTGTTCTAAAGTCAAATTGCATCCCCAACAGTGTTGCCTTTTCTCACCATCAAAACTTCCTGAATTAACAGATCTTGTTCTGCCTCTTCTATCCTTCCAGTATTCTTCACCACCTGCTTCCCAGGACTTCTATTGGCCTTTAGAACTTGTAGGGGTGAGGAGAAATTACCCCTTTGCCCCAGAAGGTTTGCTGAAAGATCAACCCCCGGTAAGACAGATTAATAAGAGAAAGATATTTACTTATCTATTTACCATGTGCTCAAAGAGAATCACAGTTTAGTTACCCTATTGCCTAGTGGGGTCCAGAAAGTTAAATACCCTTTTTTAAATGGGAGGGGAGAGGAGGAATATAGGTAATTCTGTTCAAGGGTAATAAATGGTTTCTAGGGAAGATGTATAGATATTCAGGAGAATGAATGGATGGGGGAGAAACAGACTGACTTGTATATGATTCTCTTTGCAAATTAAATTAACCTGAGACAGGTATTATATTTAAATGGATCTAAGCCACATCTGATTACATTCTTGATCTTCATTCCCACCATATTTTGAGATATAGGGAAGGGAAGGGAAGTCAATTGCTCTTTTGGATTGAGTCTGGTTTTTTAATGAAGAAATAGGGAGAGTTCCTCCCAAGACCTGTTGATCTTAAGGGCCTTTAATTCAACATACTCTTTATACCAAGGAATCATATTTTTGGATGACATTTCCTGAGCTCCTTTAAACTCATGGATTTAAACCCTGACTCCTACTGTGTCTGCTTTGAGTTCAGTTCCCGGCCAACTAGGCCTGATTGTTGACCACACTGGCTAAGAGCCTTAATGGTCAAGAAGACCATCCTAAAAAACATGACCTTATCCTAGATCCAAACAGAGTCCAACAGGCCAACTTGAGTAAATATTAACATATGTTTGTTAGATCCAGAATTTCTGGGCTAATTTGACATAACACACTCAAAGCTACTCCTCAAGCATCTAGCAATAGGGGTCACAGATAAGGAAAATCTGGTGCAGTGATTAAGAGACCAGCTAAGGTGGGCCCTGTGTCAGATCCCACCTTCATTCCTTACTCACCATGCAAGTTTGGACCACACATTTTAAGATATTTGAGCCACAGATTCCCCATTTATAAAATTGAAAGAACAATAGCTGCCTAAGTTTTCTTACGTGAATTAATGGATGTGAAACATTTGTTACTTATTGAGCACTCAATGAGGCTGTTGCTACTATTATCAAGTACTTTTATGATGAAGAGTTAAGGCATTAAGATTTTTGAAGATTTATCAGCCTGTTCAAATGTCATTGTAGTTGCCTGAGTGGCTGTGAAGCCAAGTGTGATACATAAGCTTTCCTGCATATCAAAATCTTCTGGGGAACTTCTCAAAATCCTGATGCCCATCCTATCCTATTTTAATCAGGATATATGGAAGTGAGAATGAGGCAGCCATATTTTTCAAAGACCTCCAGGTGATTCCACTGTGTGGCAAAGTATGGGAACCACAGAAATACACAGAATTGTTTCAATTCTTCCAACTCCAAGATGATTTTATTCCCACTTTGCTGCAGCTAACAAACTAATGTAGAATTCCTCTGAGGAAAAAAGGCTGACATTTTTAACCAAAGTCTCAAACAATGCTCCTTCTGAAAGGGGCTAATAAACAAGAAAGATAAGGAATACCTTCCCAGCGTTTATCACAATCTTTCCTTTCCTTGGTTCTAGCAGTTGCCTTTCTGGGGTTAGGTAGGATTAAGGCTAAAGCTCTGTGCACTAAGCCTCAAAGCAAATAGCAAAGGCTTCATAATGAAAGAGGCTTTTGTACCTGACAATGGAACTCCTTGTATTTAGCAATGACTCATACCCCTGTTCTCCAGCTTCTTCCCTTTTCTTTCTTATTGAATATGTGGTTGCACCTGGCCTTGTTACCGAAAGCTCAGCACTTGTCCCCAAAGTCACATAAGAGGAATGAGGACAAGTGCTTAAGAAGAAGGAAAGAGAAATTTTGTACTTTGCCAGAAAAGGGGGCAAAATGTCAGACTGTTCATCTCAAAATAGCATATTCCCTATACATATGCAGACACACAGAGCTTTTAAAAGGGAGGGTCTATTACTATTCAACTACAGCTAATGATTCCATTTGTCCCACCTCTGCAGAAGACAAAATCATGACCTCTGCCCACGTGGGAGGCCTGCAGGATGGTTCAACGGCACCACTTTCTGTGGAAAAAGAGCAAAACACATTCCCCTGCCCTTCCTGATACAGGGAGGAAGCAGTGAGGCAGGTCTCAGTTTCCAGAAAGAGTGGGGGGAGAGGAGGGGCAAGAAGGTTAACAGGTACCAGCCTCCGATAGAAGCTCCCAACCAGAGGGAAGGATAAAGTCCAGAAAACACCCAATGAAATTGAAGACTAGGAGCCCAGCTGAGAGAGAAGAGTGATATCTGCAGGACACCACTGCTGAGGCTAGCTGCGACTCCTAGAAAGAAATCTACAGGTACATAATACATCCCAAAGGAAAAGTCTCCATCCCCTCCCCCAAGAAAGTTGTGTTTTTCCTTTGTTTACTCTTCATCTGCTCCTGTAAGTCCCCTACAGGTGAGCAATAATCTGAGGACTTATTATCTCACCCCACAGGGGACAGCTAAAGACGGTGGGGTCTACTCCCCTGGAGGGACCCTGCTGAGACTCTGAATACCCTCTCCCAGGCAGAAAAATAGAACTAACACTCTCATGGCCATTAGGAATTTCCAGTCCACCCTTCCCCCTTGCCTGAAGAGACAGTGAGAGGAGACCCAAGAGCAGAGTCCCCCCACCCCTGTAGGACCAAGCCCCTGCCTTGGCCCTGCAACTGGGAAACTGCTTGAGCTACATAAATGCAGACTGCTCCAGCCAGCCAGTGCATCCAGCCAGTGCATCCCCTCGTATGGCTGCCTGCCAGTTGGTTCCCTGCCCCACAGAGGCCGCCCAGCACTGCACACCCAGGACTACTCCAGCCAGCCAGTGAGTCCCCTAATGTGGCTGCCTGCTGGTTGGTGCCCCGCTCCCCGGGCTCCCCAGGGGGCACCAAGCACAGATCGAGCCTCACATTCAGCAGTACAGGCCCAGCCGCCTGAGAACTGTGAGAGGATGTTCAGTTGAGAGGAAACCACGCTGGAGTGGCAATATCCCAAAGGAAAGAGGAGCAGCCCTGAGGACAAGGCTCACATCCCTGAGGCTTTTCCAAGCAGACACTCCCTGTCTCTCTTGACAACCAGAGGAAGCTGGCATCACCTCTGGTGGCAGCCACTGGTAGAACAGTTTAGGGACAGTCTTCAAACAGTGCAAATTCAGCATGAGGTGGAATCAGCAGAAAAACTCTCATAACCAGAACAACCAGAGTAGATCAACTCGCTCAAGGAAGGATGAGACAGATGCAATTGAAGATCCCTTCCATAAACAGATGGCTGAGATGTCAGAAATCAAGTTCAGAATCTGGATAGCAAATAAGATCAACAGAATGGAGAAAAGAAAAGAATTAGAATTTCAAATTATTCATAAGCTATCTCTGGCTCGGCGCCTGTGGCTCAAGTGGCTAAGGTGCCAGCCACATACACCTAAGGTGGCGGGTTCGAATTCAGCCCAGGCCCAACAAAAAAACAATGATGGCTGCAACCAAAAAATAGCCGGGCGTTGAGGCGGGCACCTGTGGTCCCAGCTACTTGGGAGGCTGAGGCAGGAGACTCTCTTGAGCCCAGGAGTTGGAGGTTGCTGTGAGCTGTGATGCCACAGCACTCTATCCAGGGGGATAGCTTGAGGCTCTGTCTCAAAAAAGAAAAAGCTGTCTCAAGAATTTAATGATTTCTGGGCGGTGCTGTGGCACAGTGAGTAGGGCACCGGCCCCATATACCAAGGGTAGGGGGTTCAAACCTAGCCCCAGCCAAACTTTGCCCAGCAAAAAAGTAGCCGGGCATTGTGGTGAGTGCCTGTAGTCCCAGCTACTTGGGAGGCTGAGGCAAAAGAATCGCCTAAGCCTAGGAGCTGGATGTTGCTGTGAGCTGTGACTCCACAGCACTCTACCAAGGGCAACAAAGTGAGACTCTGTCTCTAAAAAAAACAACAAAAAAAAAAGAATTTAATGATTTCAAAGATAAAATGACCAAAGATTATGAAACACTGAAGCAAGAGGTTGCATCCCTCAAAGATATGAAAAATATGGTAGAATCCCTTGGTAACAGAATGGACCAGGCAGAAGAAAGGATCTCTGATACTGAAGACAAAGCTTCTGAACGTGCCCAAGCACTCAAAGATGAAGAGAAATGGAGAGCAAAAATGGATCACTCACTCAGAGAGCTCTGAATTCGAAGAAAACTGATATTCACCTTATAAAAATCCCTGAAGGTGAAGAAGTTGCTTCACAAAACACAGAGGCTTTTATTCATGAAATTATGAAAGACAACTTTCCAAGTTGTCTTCCAAGACAACATGCCAAGAGATTCTGAAGTTCAGATATCAGACAGTTTCAGAACCCCAGCACGACTCAACCCAAACAAGACATCCCCCAGGCACATCATAATCAAATTCGCTAAAGTCAATATGAAAGAGAAAATTCTGAAAGCAGCTAGACGTAAGAAAACCTCAACCTATGAGGGGAAAAATATTAGAATGACTACAGATCTGTCTGCTGAAACCTTTCAGGATAAAAGAGGGTGGTCATCAACCTTCAATCTCCTAAAACAAAAAAACTTTCAACCCAGAATCCTGTATCCAGCTAAACTGAGTTTCAGTTATGACAGAGAAATTAAATATTTTAATGACATTCACATGTTGAAGATATTTGCCATAACTAAACCAGCCCTCCAAGATATTCTCAGACCTAGCCTCCATAATGATCAGCACAATCCTCCACCTCATAAATAAACTCACTCAGAAAATTTTGATCAAATTCCAACTTCCACAGTGGCAAAAGGATTAAAGATGTCCACTGGAAGTTTGAAAAACTCAATACCCAAAAATATACCAGGCTTATTAATATTCTCAGTCAATGTGAATGGCTTAAATTGCCCTCTAAAGAGGCACAGGCTGGCTGACTGGATACAAAAACTCAGGCCAGATATCTGTTGTATACAAGAATCTCATCTTACTTACTTACTTTATTTATTTTTGAGACAGAGCCTCAAGCTGTCACCCTGGGCAGAGTGCCATGGCATCACAGCTCACAGCAACCTCCAACTCCTGGGCTCAAGCGAGTCTCCTGCCTCTGCCTCCCAAGTAGCTGGGACTACAGGCACCAGCCACCAAGCCCGGCTATTTTTTGGTTGCAGTTGTCATTGTTGTTTGGCAGGCCCGGGCTAGATTCAAACCTGCCTGCTCAGGTATATGTGGCTGGTGCCTTAGCCTCTTGAGCCACAGGTGCCAAGCCTCATCTTACTTTAAAAGACAAATACAGACTCTGGGTAATGGGATGGTCATCTATATTCAGGCAAATGGAAAGCAGAAAAAAGCAGGTGTTGCGATTTTATTCACAGATACAATAGGCTTTAAACCAACAAAAGTGAGCAAGGGTAAGGATGGTCACTTTATATTTGTTAAGGGTAATACTCAATATGATGAAATTTTAATTATCAATATTTATCCACCCAACCAGAATGCACCTCATTTTATAAGAGACACTCTAACAGGCATGAGTAACTTGATTACTCCCAGCTACATCGTAGTTGGAGGTTTTAATACTTCTTTGGCAGTGTTGGATAGATCCTCCAACAAGAAGCTTAGCAAAGAAGTCTTGGATTGAAACTTAACCATTCAGCATTTGGATTTAATGGACATCTATACAACATTTCATCCTAATAAAACTGAATACACATTTTTCTCATCAGCCCATGGAACATACTCCAAAATCAACCACATCTTAGGTCACAAGTCTAACCTCAGTAAATTTAAAAGAATAGAAATTATTCCTTGTATCTTCTCAGACCACTGTGGAATAAAAGTTGAACTCAGTAACAACAGGAATCTGCAGACCCATACAAAAATGTGGAAGCTAAATAACCTTATGCTCAATGATAGGTGGGTCAGAGATGAGATCAAGAAGGAAATTACCAAATTTTTGGAACAAACCTATAATGAAGATATGAGTTATCAGAACCTCTGGGATATTACAAACACAGTCCTAAGAGGGAAATTTATAACACTGCAAGGACAACTTTGTTTTTACAATTACACAAGAAAAGAAGATCTTTGAATCATGTTATTCCATAAACCACTGGTACTCTGCAAAACAGGAAATTATCTCACTTAGTCATTTCTTAACAAGCTACCATCTGATCAGTACAGGGGCCATTGTCCTGAAACTGTGGCATGATGAAGGATATTTATGCTTGGCCCAGACTCACTGGGTGGCATCACAGCTTTGCTACTTACTAGCTGTGTGATTTGGAGTTGTTAGATTAACGTCTGCACATTAAAATTTTAAAGAGCTAATTTGAGCAGATAGCAATTCATGAATCAGGAAGCTCCAAACTAAACGTGTTTCAGAACACCAAATAAAAGAGGCAGAAGGGGACATTTATATATGATAAATATAGTAGCAGATCAAAGAAGTTATTTAATTAGTTAAAGTTAGAGCAATTTGGGCTATCCTCTTGGGGACTATTATCTAATGTCCAGTAGGCTGCCTATGATGCGCTAAGCTTAATCTCATTTTCTTTTAAATTCTTAGTTAGGTTTGGCTTGCTTACCTAGTAACTCAGGATATTGGAGCCACCTCAGTCTAATGGTGTCCCAATTAATTATTTTATCAAGACATTCTTTCTCTGCATCAGCCTCCAATCTGTAAAATGGAATAATAGACTTGCTGTGATGATTACATGATCAATATATGTAAAGTACTTTAAACTGCATCTGACACAGAAGAGACACCTTTTATTTATTTGCCATTATTATTCCAAAGTTCCCAAGAACCATCCAGTTGCTATCTTCTTTGGCAGCAATTTACTTGGTAGATCATGAATTTTTCTCACAAATTATTCTCTACTTCCTGTGATGAATTCCCACTTCTACCTTCTCTAATTTCTCCCTCCCCCTATGTCCTTTCTCCTTCCCATTTCCCACTATCCACCGAAAGTGGGTATCCCAATGTTTTGTTCATGGCTGCTTCTCTCTTTATGTGTGTTCCCCTTGAACAATTTCCAATAGCACCTTCTCTCCTGAGTAAGAGATGAGACATCTGACTCAGAGCCCCACTGTCTGCCTCAGAGGCACCAGAGATCAAGACTTTTGATTGGAACTTTCATTGATCTTGCTGCTGGTCAGCTTTGGCATCAGAAGACATTCTTTATTTGGGCCTTGTCACTTACAGGCTGAATGGTATAATTACCAAATTTCTTAATTTCTCTAAATTGTAGTTATTCTCCCAATAAAAGGCTAATAATAACAATTTCCACTTCAGAGAGTAATTGGAAATACTAAATGAATTTGTCACATAAAATGCTTGGCAGAGTTCCTGCACCAAAAAAACCCAAAAAGTTTATAGCTATTACTAAATAGTTCTAGCTATTCTATTTGACCTCTCTAATCAAACATTTCTAAAACCCACACTTATTATGCTCTTCCTACAGAAAGGAGCTACTCTTTCAAGTTTATTACTGTTAACAGTACTGTAACATTCCTAGTCATCTGTTTTTATAAGTTGAAGAATTCATTATCTATGACTATCATCTTTTTCACAAGACATCTGAACATTCAATGGGTTAGCAAATTCTGTTAATCTTTGTTCTGCAGGTTCTTGCTAAATTTAACTTTGAATGTCTTTAAGTTTTCTAGTATGTTTAAAGCACCATCCTTCTTTTGTTTCTGTTTTAGTTCCTGAAATTATTTTGAATTTGCAACCTTTGTTAACCTTGTCAATTCCAATCTCTTGATGATATAATGAGCATAATTATCAAAAAATTGACCCTGGGAGTTGGCTGGGACTTAGAAACACTATGTCCCAATGGGTGTTGCTAGATTCAAATTCAGTTTCACAAATTACGTTCTCCTCTCATCCCCCCACGGAAACATAATAATGTCCTAGGGCTTCAAAGATCTCTGAATTCTGGTAATTTGACTTTCCAGGATGCTTCCTACAAATAGCTAGCTCCTCAGATTCAGACTCCACGTGACTAAGTAATGTTGCATTTGCCTGTTGAATAGCTAATTCCCTTCATTTGTCTTATAAAAAACAAGAGTTTCCAGGCAAAGGGTCATTATTCAGAATACACTGAAGGTTCAGCACTGCCCCATCCCCTACCTCCCTGTGGAGTCAGAGGGGTTTCAGGGCTTCCATAACTTCCTTTTCCATGGTTACCTTTGGCACTAAAGCTGATCCCTTAATGAAAGGAATCTGGAACCAAATTCTAGTGTTTTACCAGTGGGATCTCAGAAGGGACTTCACTTTAACCTGCTGTATAGAGGTATTTATAATTCTATAAAAAACTTTTCTCTCAAGCTGCTTCTCCCATTAGTCCTTCCACTTAACCTTCTATGCACCCTTTTAAATCATTAGCTTGTGGTTTGCTACCTCTACCCTTGGTAAGTTATCTTGCCACTCCTGTTGCCTCCTGTGGGAATCTTGCGCATCTTCTGCCATCTACTTTAAAAACTGCCTCCTTTAAGGAAGCTTCCTCTAGAGACAATTCCAGTTAAGTCTCTTTCCTTTCTTCATCTTATGGCACTGAACACATAGTGCCTTGGGCTGTGAATAGTTGGACATACTTCTTAAACATAACTTCTATAATTACAAAATTATTCAGGAATAAAACAGTTGTTACTCATTATCATGTGTCCCAACAGTCAGCACGTACTGCTTGACTTGAAATAGTCAATAAATGTGTGGTAAAATAGAACTTACGTTTCATAGCATATGAAGAAAAAGATGGTTCACTGAAATGCTTAGGGCTTTCAGAACTTACACCAAGTTTTCCTTAGATTTTAAAGGCTCCAAAAGTCATTGATTCATTCAACACAAACAAAAACTGAAGCCTTTCTCTGCCATCCTGACTCATTGGAGATGTGTCTCCAAAATCTGAATATACTCTAAAATGGGTTTTTATTTGCTGTCTTTCTTAGCTACACATAACGAATAGTCCTAATATTTTTATTTGATTGTGTTTGGTACTTAAATTACTCTCAAGAAATTTTCATTGAGCAAGGGGCCTCATTTCTCACTAAAAAAAAACCAAACAAACAAAAAAACAGCTTAATTCTATATATGGACTACTACATCTATTTTACTGTTTTCCTGTCCTTTGAAAAGAAGTTTTCATGATAAAATGTCTTTCATCTTATGTAAATATAGCCTATGTCAACATGATATAAAACACTGGCCATCATGTGAAAATAATCTAGGTGTTAGACATAAGCCATACATCCTATAATATTTACCCTTTTTCTCCCACAATATTCTTGTTATATTTTAAAATAAATTTTATTTTTTAATCTATGCTCTTTGGATTGATCTACTGTGGTCCAAAACAAAAAAAAAGTGGAAAACCAAACTGCCTTTCTCCCTATTCTTAACAAGAAGTTTTGCTGTTGTTGTTGTTTTACTGAATTGAAGCAGATATAAAGTAATTAAAAAACACAGAGTTCTACTTCCAGGAACAGGAATTGACTTTATCCCTCTGTCTTAAACAACTAAAATATAAGACAAAATATGTGAAACAGTAGTTTTCAGACATTAGCAGAGAATAAGGAATTGTGACACTTGAGAAAAAGAAAAGAAACAAGATGAGACCTATAAGAACAACAGCCTATTGACTGGAGAGTTTTCAGGCAAGATTGTAGAGAGGATGTATTAGACAGGGTCACCAAAAACAACAAAGAGAGAGAGGGGGAGAGAGATGAGAGAAGGGGAGGTGGTGAGGCAGAAGAGGAGAGGGAGTTAGGGGAGATAAGATAATTGATTGGATTTATTATTAGAATTGGCTCATGTAATTATAGAGTCTCAGGAGTCCCACTATCTGCCATCTGCTAGCTGAAGAACAAGGAAACCTTGTGGTGTAATTCAGTCTGAATCCAAATGCCTGAGAACCAGGGGAGCCAATGGTATAACTACAAATCTGATCCTGAAGTCTTGATAATCAAGAAGCTGATGGTATAATAGTCTAAAGAGTTGGTTCAGGAATCTGAAGTACTAAGAACCAGGTGCTCTGATATCTGAGTGAAGGAGAAACAGATGTCCCAGAACAAGAAGAAAGAGCATCAAATTTGCCCTTTCTATGCCCTTTTGCTACATTGGGCCCTGGGTAGATTGGATGATGTCAACCCATGTCAATGAGACTGATCTTTATTCACACTACCAGTTTAAGTGCTAATCTCTTCTGGAAACACCTTCATAGATACACCCAGAGATAATGTTTACTGGCTAACTGGGCATCTCTTTGCTGGAGGTTTTCCCGAATTGAAGAGACCACATTTTTAAATTCACAGAGGCCAAAGCAACTTGCTTTTATGAGGCAGAATACCAGAGATAAAAGATCCTCAAAAGAAAGATAATTCCAAAGATATTCACAGGGTTTCCCTAGGCCTTTATCTGAGTACTGATCGGTGTGTACATGTGAACAAACTACCAAGACTGAGCCAAGAATCATCAGAAAAAATCAGGCAAAAGGATACACAAAGCTCACATGGATCCAGGAATAGTTTATTCTTTTCACCAGCCAGAATGAAAATAACTCTTAATATATATGCATCAAATGAAATCTTCTAAAGAGTACTACCTCAGAAGTAGTATTAACAAATTTTTAAAATCAAGGCCCAAATTGATGAAACAGTTGACTTAACGGCATCCCAGAAAAAAGCTCCAAAATATTCAAAGAAGTCAGAAAAAAAAAAAGCACTTAATACAAAATTCATAATATCTAGAATCCAGTAAAAAATGACTATGCATGGAAAAAAGCAGTGAAATTTGACCCAGGATAAGGAGAAAAATTAGTCAATAAAAACATGCAAAAAATGGCAAGGATGATGGAATTCATTTAAAAAGGACAGTGGGAGGGGGAGGGGCAAGATGGCCAATAGGCGCAAGCCTCTGACAGAAGCCGTCATCCAGAGGAAAGGATGATGTCCAGAAAATACCCAATAAAGTTGAAGATTGGGAGCCTAGCCAAGAGAGAAGAGTGATATCTGCAGGACATCTCTGCTGAGGCAAGTTGAGACTCCAAGAAAGCAATTTACAGCAATTTACAGGTACATAATACATCCCTAAGGAAAAGTGTCCTTTCCCTCCCCCAAGAAAGTTGTAGTTTTCTCTTTATTTTCTCTTTGTCTGCTCCTGTAAGTTTTCTACAGGTGAGTGGTGAACTGAGGACCTATTATCTCACCCCATGTGTGAGAACCATAGGAAGGGGGGTCTACTCCCCTAGAGGGACCCTAATGAGATTCTGAACACTCTCTCACCTGGCAGAAAAACTGAACAAACGTTTTCACTGCCATTTTGAATTCCAATCCACCCTTCCTCCCTTGCCTACAGAGACAGTGAAGGGGGGCACAAGAGTAGCAACCCCCACCCCTGCGAGACCATGCACCCAGTCCTGGTACTGCAGCCCTCAGAGACCTGCTAGACCTATGTGCATTCTGTGGGCAGCAATGGAGTAGTCCCCCATTCTAGCACCCAGGCAAGAGGTCCCAGAACCGCTTGCTAGAGCCAAACGTGCCCCACAGGAGGCAGCAGAGAAGTCCTCTGCTCTGGGAAGGCCCAGAACTCCTTATTAGAGCCATGTGTGTCCCGTGGGTGGCAGTGGAGGAGTTCCCCACTCCAGACTCTCATGCTGGGCAGGCCCACAACTCCCTGCTAGAGCCACGCACACCCCACAGGGGCCAGCGAAGGAGTTCCCTGGTCAAGGCGGGCCCAGAACAGCTTGCTAGAGCCATGCACATCACGCACGTGGCGGCAAAGGAGTTCCCCTCTCCAGGCACCCATGCCAGGCGGGCCCAGACTGCTTGCTAGAGCTGCACGTTACCCGTAGGCAGTGGCAGAGGAGTCCCCTGCTCCAAGTGGGCCCAGAACTGTTTGCTAGAGCTGTGTGTGTCCTGCAGGTGGTGGCAGAGGAGTTCCCCACTCTAGGCTCCAGCACCAGGTGGACCCACATCTTCTTGCAAGTGCTGCGTGCATCTTGCAGGCAGCAACAGAGGAGTCCTCCACTCTAGGCAGGCCCAGAACTGCTTGCTAGAATCACATGCACCCCACAGGGGCTGGCAGAGGAGTTCCCTGCTCCAGGTGGGCCCAGAACTACTTGCCAGAGCCGCATGCAGCCCACAGGCAGCAGCAGATGAGTCCCCAGCTCTGGGAGGGCCCAGAACTGCTTGGCATGTCCCACAGGCAGAGGCAGAGGAATTCCCTGCTCCAGGCATCCACACTGAGTGGGCTCAGAACTGCCAGATCTATATGCTCCCAGCATCCCTGGCGAGTCACCCGAGAACTACAAGAGGATGATCAGTTGAGAGGGAACCATACTAGAATGGCATACGCCGAGGTGAGGAGCAGCAGCCACAGCAGTGGGAACAACAAGACTCACAACCCTGAGGCTCTTCCAGACAGACACACTCTGCCTCTCTGGGCAACCAGAGGAAGCCGGCATCTTCTCTGGTGGCAGCCACCGACTAAACAGTTCTGCTACAATCTCCACCCAGTGTAAATTCAGCATGGAGTGCAATTAGGAGAAAATCTCTTGTAATTCGAATAACCAGAGTAGATTAACTCCCCCAAGGAAGGATGGGGCAGATGCAATTGAACATCCCATCCATAAACCGATGGCTGAGATGTCAGAAATTGAGTTCAGAATTTGGATACCAAATAAGATTAACAGAAAGGGAGAAATGAGGCGATTAGAATTTCAAGAAATTATTCAAAAGATGTCTCAAGAAATTATTCAAAAGATGTCTCAAGAATTCAACAATTTCAAAGATAAAATGACCAAAGATTTTGAAACACTGAGGCAAGAGGTTGCATCCCTCAAAGATCTAAAAAATACGGTAGAATCCCTTGGTAACAGAATGGACCAGGCAGAAGAAAAGATCTCTGACACTAAGACAAAGCTTCTGAACATGCCCATGCAGGCAAGGATGAAGAGAAATAGAGAGCAAAAATGGATCACTCACTCAAAGAGCTCTGAAATGATTCAAAAAAAACTAATATTCATCTTATAAGAATCCCTAAAGGTGACAAAGTGGCTTCACAAAGCACAGAGGCTCTACTTTATGAAATTATAAAGAGAACTTTCCAGACATGCTAAGAGATTCTGAAATTCAGATATCAGACAGTTTCAGAACCCCAGCATGACTCAATCCTAAAAAGACATCCCCCAGGCACATCATAATTAACTTCACTAAAGTTAATATGAAAGAGGAAATTCTGAAAGCAGCTAGACGTAAGAAAACCATAACCTACAAGGGGAAAAAATATTAGAATGACTGCAGATCCCTCTGCTGAAACCTTTCAGGCTAGAAGAAGGTAGTCATCAACTTTTAACCTTCTAAAACAAAATAACTTTCAACCCAGAATCCTGTATCCAGCTAAACTGAGTTTCATTTATGACAGAAAAATTAAATACTTTAATGACATTCACACATTGAAGAAGTTTGCTATAACAAAACCAGCCCTCCAGGATATTCTCAGACCTAGCCTCCATAATGATCAGCACAATCCTCCACCACATAAGTAAACTCATACAGAAAATTCCGATCAAATTCCAACTTCCACAGTACTGAAAGGATTAAAGATGTCCAATGGACTTTCGAAAAACTCAATACCAAAAAATAAACCAGGCATATTAATATTCTCAATCAATGTGAATGGCTTAAATTGCCCTCTAAAGAGGCACAGGCTGGCTGACTGGATACAAAAGCTCAGGCCAGATATACATGAATCCCATCTTACCCTAAAGACAAATATAGACTCAGGGTGAAGGAATGGTCATCTATAGTCCAGGCAAATGGAAAACAGAAAAAAGCAGGTGTTGCAATCTTATTTGCAGATACAATAGGCTTTAAACCAACAAAAGTAAGCAAGGATAAAGATGGACATTTTATATTTGTTAAGGGTAATACTCAATACGATGAGATTTCAATCATCAATATTTATGCACCCAACTAGAATGCACCTCAATTTATAAGAGATACTCTAATAGACATGAGCAACTTGGTTTCTCCAAGCTCCATCATAGTTGGAGATTTTAACACTCCTTTGGCAGTATTAGATAAATCCTCCAATAAGAAGCTTACCAAAGAAATTTTAGATTTAAACTTAACCATTCAGCATTTGGATTTAATGGACAGCTACAGAACATTTCATCCTAACAAAACTAAGTACACATTTTTTTCATCGTCCCATGGAACATACTCCAAAATCAACCACATTTTAGGTCATAAGTCTACCTCAGAAAATTTAAAAGAATAGAAATTATTCCTTGCATCTTCTCAGACCATCATGGAATAAAAGCTGAACTCAGTAACAACAGGAATCTTCAGACTCATCAAAAACATGGAAGCTAGATAAACTCATGCTGAATGATAGGTAGATCAGAGATGAGATCAAGAAGGAAATTACCAAATTTTGGAACAAAATGATAATGAAGATACGAGTTACCAGAACCTCTGGGATACTACAAAGGCAGTTCTAAGAGGGAAATTTATAGCATTACAAGCCTTCCTCAAGAGAACAGAAAGAGAGGAAGTTAACAACTTAATGGGACATCTCAAGCAACAGGAAAAGGAAGAACACTCCAATCTCAAACCCAGCAGAAGAAAAGAAATAACCAAAAGTAGAGCAGAATTAAATGAAATTGAAAACAAAAAGATTATACAACAGATCAATAACTCAAAAAGTTGGTTTTTTGAAAAGATCAATGAGATAGATAAACCTGTGGCCAACCTAACCAAGAAAAAAAGAGTAAAATTGCTAATTTCTTCAATCGGAAATGGTAAAGATGAAATAACAGACCCCTTAGAAATTTAAACAATCCTTAAGGAATATTACAAGAAACTTTATTCTCAGAAATATGAAAATATGAAGGAAATAAACTAATACTTGTAAGCACGTCACTTTCCAAGACTTAGCCAGAATGAAGTGGAAATGTTGAACAGGCCTATATGAAGTTCTGAAATAGCATCAACTATACAAAATCTCCCTAAAAAGAAAAGCCCAGGACCAGATGGCTTCATGTCAGAATTCTATCAAACCTTTAAACAGGAACTAGTACCTATACTACTTAACGTTTTCTAAAATATAGAAAAAGTGGGATTTCTTCCTCAAACCAGGAAAAGACCCAACAAAGAAAGAAAATTATAGACCAATATCACTAATGAATATTGATGTGAAAATATTCAACAAGATCCTAACAAACAGAATCCAGCAACACATCAAACAAATTATACACCACGACCAAGTGGGTGTTATCCCAGGATCCTAAGGCTGGTTCAACATATGTAAATCTATAAATGCAATTCATCACATAAAAAAATTAAAAAACAAAGACAATATGATTCTCTCAATTGATGCAGAAAAAGCTTTTGATAATATCCAGCATCCTTTCATTATCTGATCACTTAAGAAAATTGGCATAGAAGGGACATTTCTCAAAATGATAGAGGCCATCTACAGTAAACCCACAGCCAATATCATACTGAATGGAGTTAAATTGAAATAATTTCCACTCAGATCAGGAACCAGGCAAGGTTGCTCATTGTCTCCACTGCTCTTTAACATTGTAATGGAAGTTTTAGCCATCACAATTAGGGAAGAAAAGGCAATCAAGGGTATCCATATAGGATCAGAAGAGATTAAATTTTCACTGTTCACAGGTGACATGATTGTATACCTGGAAAATGCCAGGGATTCTACTACAAAATTCTTAGAAGTGACCAAGGAATACAGCAGTGTCTCAGGTTACAAAATCAACACTCATAAATCAGTAGACTTTATATATACCAACAACAGTCAAGCTGAAAAAATAGTCAAGAACTCTATTCCATTTACAGTAGTGCCAAAGTATGTTAAAGATCTTTATAAAGAGAACTATGAAACTCTAAGAAAAGAAATAGCTGAAAATGTTAACTAATGGAAAAACATACCATGCTTATGGCTGGGAAGAATTAACATTGTTAAAATGTCCATTCTACCCAAAGCAATATATAATTTTAATGCAATCCCTATTAAAGTTCCATTTTCATACTTTAATGATCTCAAAAAAATAATACTTCATTTTATATGAATCAGAAAAAACCTTGAATAGCCAAGACATTACTCAGAAATAAAAACAAAGCAGGAGGAATCACACTACCAGACATCAGACTATACTATAAATCCATAGTGATCAAAACAGCATGGTATTGGCACAAAAACAGAGAGGTAGATGTATGCAACAGAATAGAGAACCAAGAAATGAACCCAGCTACTTACCGTTATATGATCTTTGGCAAGCCAATTAAAAACAATGAGTGGGTAAAAGAACACTTCTACACTGCTGGTGGGATTGCAAACTAAAACGTTCATTTTGGAAATACATGTGCAGAACACTTAAAGAACTAAAAACAGACCTGTCATTTGATCCTGCAATTCCTTTATTAGGTATATATCCAAAAGACCAAAAACCATATTACAACAAAGATATTTGTATCAGAATGTTTATTGCAGCCCAATTCATAATTGCCAGGTCATGGAAGAAGCCAAAGTGTCCACTGACCCACAAAAGGATCAATGAATTGTGGTATATGTACACCATGGAATACTATGTAGCCATAAAAAGATGGAGACTTTACCTCCTGCATGGAGGTAAAGAGCTGGAAAATATTCTTCTTAGCAAAGTATCCCAAGAATGGAAGAAAAAGTATCCAATGTTCTCAGCCCTACTATGAAACTAATTTATAGCTTTCATAGGAATGCTATAACCCAATTTTAGCCCAGGAATATGGGGAGAGTGAGGAGAGGGGAGAGGGAGGAGGGGTTTTTATTTCTGTGGGTGGAGGGAGGGTGATTGGTGGGATTATGCCTATGGTTCATCCTATAAGGATACATGTGAATCTTTGTAAATGTAGAATATAAATGTCTTAACACAATAACTAAGAAAAAAACATGAATGCTATGTTAATCAGTTGGATGAAAGTATTTCAAATTGTATACAGAAACATTACACTGTACCCCATAATAGTATTAATGTACACTGCTATGATTTAATGAAAAAAAATTTAAAAAAATACTAGGTTTACAGAGTAATGGAAGAAACATACTACCTATCCAGAGATACTATGGGCAAAAGACCTCAGTAAGAGTGGGGCTCCAAATTTTTCATGGAGAATTGGAACGTCTCCTTACCAAAATTGTATTTTTCACCTATGTTGTGACTAGATAAGTAAGGCTGATATGTTCAGTTATCATGAGCTATCATGTTACACAATGATATAAAGCTCTGACTCTACCTTTTTCTTCAAAATACTTTTGAAATTGAAAAAAAAAAAAAAACTTCTCCTGGAATTAACCTTTCCTTTATTTCCTCGATTATTTGTAGTTCACTTAACATCATTTTTAAAATAATTATGTATGTGGAAGTCCACTGTATAACATACAGTGAACAAATATGTATGGAGTATTCAGAGAACTCTCACCTATTTGAAATAAAGTATTTGAAATAAATAAACAAAAAGGACAGTGTATTTGCACTCATATCTCAGTGGTTAGGGCCCCGGCCATATGCACTGGGGCTGGTGGGTTTGAACTCCTGCTAAAACAATGACAACAACAACAAAAAATAATCGGGCATTGTGGTGGGTGCCTGTAGTCGCAGCTACTTGGGAGTCTGAGGCAAGAGAATCTCTCAAGCCCAAGAGTTTGTGGTTGCTGTGAGCTGTGATACCAGGGCACTCTACCAAGGGTGACATAGTGAGACTCTGTCTCAAAAATAAATAAACAAAATAAACAAATAGGACAGTGCAGCTGGGTGTGGTGGCTCACACCTGTAATCCTTGCACTCTGGGAGGCCAAGGCAGGTGGATTGCTTGAGCTCAGGCATTTGAGACCAGCCTGAGCAACAGTGAGACCCCATCTCTAAAAATAGCTGGGCTTTGCAATAGGTGCTTGTAGCCCCAGCTATTCAGGAGAGGCAGAGGCAAGAGGATCACTTGAGCCCAAGAGTTTGAGGTCTGTGAGCTATAAGGCCACAGCAATGGCAATCAACCCTTGGGGGACAGAGTGAGACTCTGTCTCAAAAAAAAAATAAAAATAAAAAGGGTATTGTATTAACTACTATAAGTATATTCTATGTATTTATTAACATAAAGGAAAACATAGTGTTGAAGAATGAAATAAAATTTGTGAAAGTAAGACCAAGATCAAATTTCTGTAGATGACAACATAACAGTTAAGACAAAAAGTAATGCTGAACAATATTAACAGCAAATTAGACCTTTAAGGGAAAAAAAATGGTGATCTTAAAGTGTAGCAATAAAATCTAAACCAAAGTAGGCAGAGAACAAAAAACTAAAAACATAAATGTGAATAAGACATCAGTAAGCTGTGGGACAATATAAAGTGACCCAACATACCTATAAACCTATAATTAGAATCCTTGAAGGAAAGAAATAATAACACACCAAGGCATATTATAATATGCCTTAAAACACACCAAGGCATATTATAATAAAATTATAAATAAAATAATACAGTGGATATCTTAAAATTGCCAAAGAAAAATATCATTTCTACAGATGATCAAAGATAAGTGAGATATCACAAAGATAAGCATATATCTTGTCTGAATGATGCAAATCAGAAGAGAGTGGAGGAACATTTTTAAAATATTGAAAGTAAATTATCTGTCAACTTAGAATTCTGTACCCAGTAGAAACAACTTTCAAAATTAAAGGTGAAGTAAACAGTTTTTCAGATATACAAAGACTAAAGGAATTCATTACCAGCAGATTTACACTATGAAAAAATATTTTAAAAGTTTCTTCAGGCAAGTAGAAATTTAAAAGAATGAAGAGTACTTAAAATGGTAAATATGAGGAAACAAATAAAATAATTCTCTTTATTTAAAATATATATTTAAAGGAATATTATTTAAACCAAAAATTATAGGAATGTATAATGGGGGTTTATGACATAGGTAGAAATAAAATGTACAAAGGCAATTGCTCAAGAATATGAGGTATGGAGAGGATCTTCAACTTAAGGCATTGATGTAAGATTCATATACTATAGGTGAAGTGATATTATTTAAATGTAGGCCTGAATAAGTTAAAGATACATGTGATAATCCTCAAGCTTCACTGTCTAATATGACAGCCACATGTGTCTATTTGATGTTAACTTTAAATCTTTTCAAAGGCACAGAAGTCATATGTAACTAACGGATAGTGTTCAAGGATGTGGGTAATGGGATATCTCCATAATCACAGAGAGTTCTATTGGATGAAAGATCTTGAGAAACGACTAAAAATAAAAACAGGCAGAGATGCATAGCTAATAAGTTATTAAAGGAGATAAATTATAAAAAATATTTAATTGTTGGGGCAGCACTTGAGTCTCAAAGGAGTAGGGCGCTGGGCATTGTGGCAGGCACCTGAAGTCCCAGATACTTGGAAGGCTGAGGCAAGAGAATCACTTAAGCCCAAGATTCGAGGTTACTGTGAGCTGTGATGCCATTGTACTCTATCAAGGGTGAGAAAGTAATAAATAATGAGAAAGAAAGAAAGAAAGGAGGGAGGGAGGGTGGGAGTGAAGAAAATGGTCAGTTTTTTTTTTCTATGAAATATCTAGTATGAGCCTCTCTCATTAATCATCTAACAACAAGGTTTGTTTGCTTTTTTGTTGCTGTTGTAGTTTTCTCTTTTTTAGCTCCCTTTGCCCATGGGAAGAACCATGTAGAATGAAGAATAACGGATATTAAGACTCACACATATTCAGAGTGTCACACAGACCTAACTCATGAGGAAGAAAGAAACATGCCATTTCTTCACTGGATAAAGAGCGTGACACTTGAGCTATAATTTTCTCACGTCTGGTTGGTAAGGCAAATATAATAGGGAAGAGTTGAACTAGGTTTACTAACCCTTACTGTCTTTGTCTTATAGTCTGTGGGCACAAATGTATAACACCTATTCTTTTATTTGATTTGACAATGAAGAACACTAAGATATATATTTGTGTCACTATCTATGCATAATCTAACTACAGACAGTAAAAAGAATATGTGTATATATGTGTGTGTGTGTATATCTCACCAATTAGATATCTAAAAGAGTAAGGATACAGTGTGCTCCACTATTTATACCAGCCTTAAAATGATTTTTTAAAAAATCTTCCCTTTATATAGAATTTCTCTGAGTTAGAGACTGAAAAATTCTACTATTTTATTGTTTGATATTCTTCTGGGCTGTTTTTACCAAAAAGCAAAGAATAAGTTAAAAACAACTATAATACAAAATTGAAGACAACTAGGCTTTTTTTTTTTTTTTTTTTTTAGATGGAGCCTCCAGCTATCCCCCTGGGTAGAGTGCCCTGGCATCATGCTCACAGCAACCTCCAACTCCTGGGCTCAAGCGAGTCTCCTGCCTCAGCCTCCCAAGTAGCTGGGACTACAGGCGCCCACCACAACGCCCGGCCATTTTTTGGTTGCAGCCATCATTGTTGTTTGGCAGGCCCAGGCTGGGGATTCGAACTCGCCACCTTAAGTGTATGTGGCTGGCGCCTTAGCCGCTTGAGCCACAGGTGCCAAGCTGACAACTAGGCATTTAAGGAAAATAAATGGCTTGATATGAAAGTATCAAAATGAACATATAGATCAAGTGGCAAACTGATGTGATTTAGTGAAAATTATATATATATATATATATATATATAAAAATTTTAATTTCTTTTCAAAAAGAATTGAAAAGATATGTATCTTCATTGCAAAATGACTACCAGGAAAAAAAGATCATTGGGAGAACACAGAACATACTTAAACTAAAATTGAATCGAAAAAAGAAAAAGAGGAGAGATGAATTTGAGGAAAACACACAGAGCCATTAGGATATGATCTTATGACTAGGATGACTCTTTTAAACTTTAATTTACTCAACTTCCAATTAAATTGAAAGTTAAAGCTATAAGACAGAAATTAGAAACATAAAGTCAGGGAAATCTGTACCTAAGAAGAATTCCAATATTATCATTTGAAAGCTGGAAGTTTCAGTTCAGACAAGAGATCATGGAGGGAAAAAATTAACAAAGAAGGAAAAAGAAAAGAAAATTCATTGGCACTACAGAAAGATAAAAGCTTGTAATTGCAGCATGAAAGAAACAAGTTGACACCTGGACACATTCTTGGGAAAGTTTAAAACACCAAAAGTTAAAGAGAAGATCCTACAGTTTTTCGAAGAGAATATGATATCTCAATCAGTAAAGAAATAATTAAATTTGTATCAAACCTTTCATCAAAAGCACTGGATGCTAGAATAGTAATTCAATATTACAAAAAATATATATTCTCAATCATATATCTATGCTTTTTATTGGTCATAAGTGGCTAAGTAGGGCAGAGGTAAAAAATGACCTCTCATGCTTAATTCGCATGCCTTGTGTGGGCTGGGGGCAGCTTCGTTCCACATTGCCTTCACCCTAAGATCCAGGCCCTGTGCTGGGGAACATGGCTATTCTGGGGGTAGGGAAGAGTGCAGCAAGAAGAATGACTCAAACATGAGACTGACCTTATTCATCCAATATTGTGATTTAAATGTTGGAAGATGTCAGACATGCCATAGAGAAAGCAGGGTTTCTTCTAATCAAGAGAATAGAGATGTGGATAGAAACCCTTAGATAAACAAAGAGCTATATAAAAAGGTGATGCTCAAAACACAAAGCCGAATATGCCATGCTCTGAATGACTGATAAAAAATTTTAAAAGAGAATTATTCTGATGTGATGTGGGTTGATTCTCTTTTTATAAACATATCTTACATGATGTCAATTTATTTCTGTGCGTTCTCACATACTACTTGGTTCCAAAAAAGGTAATATTTGGATAATTGAAATATGACTTATACTACTTGTTGGCATTCAGATTTTTAGAATCTCAAACTTTTAGGTACCTGAACTAATTATGGTTTTATACCAGAAAATAAATTTCATAAGTCTTGATACACCAATAATAATAAAGGAGAAAAGAGGTAAGTGGTGTAAGTGTAGAGGTATAAATACTCTCCTCCTTTTTAGTTTTAAAGCTGATAGAAAAAAAATGTTGACCCCAATACTTTATGTTCATTATAAGAAACCTATAAAAGAATGAAAATAATGATCTAACTCTGAAAACTCAGAATGAAGGGAAATAATTGATGATGGTACAATAAGTGAGCTGAATTTTTCAGCTTTTCATTTCAATAGGTGAATGAAAGAAAACTATCCTAATTGAAAGATCAAGCAATGAATTCCTATATTCATTATTAAAATATTGTTAACCACCAGAAATTTAAAAATGTATATGTATAGTTTAAAGGGGTTACCTGTGAGATAACTGGAAATAATACGTTTTCTATTGTATTTAATACCATTATGTTCACACTTGTTACTTATAATAAAAATATTGATCGAATTAGAATATATGATAGAATTCAGATAATTTTAAAGTAGAAAGCACCTATAAGGTGTCATAACAAAACTTATTTGAAAAAGCCACTTGAGGATTAAGTGAGATTATTAATTTAAAATTAATGGGCACACAATAGATACACACCCACAAAATTCTGTGGTATATAGTTTCCTCACTATTTACAGGACTCCTAGTTTTTCTAGAGCCTAGTTTTATCCCTTTATTACAATAACATTTATCACCTCTCAGGCCCTAGTGAAAGTCATACTACTTTTGGCCATTATGCCTTTGTTCTATCTTTCTGAAAAATATCCACAGGTTGATGACACATTTAATCAGAATATTTCCCTTATCAAGTGTTCTCTTTCATTCCACTATGGGGTAAATTTCAGAGAGCCCAGTATGTGCCAGGCATTATTCCAGGGGCTGGTGGTGGATATATTCATACAGGTGGCTATGGGGGACATACTACCTTTGAGGAGCATATAGACTATCAGGAAAGCAGTAGTTTCTAGGATAGAGGTAAGGAAAGACATTTTGTTAACACCAGAAAGAGGTTTTCTAATCTAGTCAAGCTGAGTCTGAGAAGTATCCCTGAGTAAGTGATGTTTAAAGTACTCTTGAAAGGCTAAAAATTAATGATTAAAACAGGATGAAGAATGGGATGTTCCCAGGATATTCCAGGTAGAGAGAGTTGCAAGTGTCAGTCATGAAGGCATCAAACCAGGTGGAATTTTTCAGGTAACATTAAGTATTCTGTGTACCTAGCCCAGACATTTTTGTGAGAGAGAATGGGAAAGGATTAAGCCAGAGTTGGAATAGTTCAATCGGAGTTAACTGTGGAGCACCTACTTCTTGGAAAAGTAACGGGACCCCTACAGCTCAGAGTAAGTGGACTGTGTCTACTCATGCTTTTCTTTCTTTCTTTTTTTTTTTTCTTTCATTGGGAAAGAAATTTTTATTTTTATTTTTTTTTATTAGATCATAGCTCTGTATGTTGATACTGTCATGGGGTACAGTGTGCTATTTTTATATACAATTTGAAATATTCTCATCAAACTGGTTAACATAGCCATCGTGTCATTTTCTTAGTTATTATGTTAAGTCATTTATATTCTTCATTTAGAAACAGTCACATGTACCCTTAAAAGATAAACCATAAACGTGATCCCACCACTCTATATCACGTATCCAAGGTCTTGTTGAGGTTGTATTATATTCCCCTCAAACTAGGTTGTGCACTTTTTTTTTTTCCTCAATAAAGACTCTCCAATCCAGGAGGCACAGACTAAAGCTTATTTGCATCTCCAGAGATGTTAACATAGTTCTTGGTATACAGTGGTACTAATTATGTAGTTGTTGCTTTAAAAGGTTTAGGAAGATATGTGTTAAATACAACATGGTAGATCTGTGACAGCTTCACAGGACATCAGGAAATGGATAGACACAGTGTCATCGTAGATGCATTTATTTCTTCTACATGAATTTTCACACATCTTATACTAGAAATTTTCCCTTTGAGGGGTTGCTGAAATTGGATGGGAAATACTAATGAAATGCAATAATACTTTCTCAATTTATTTTTACACTCAAGACTTTCCCTAAGTTCAAAATGTAAATGCTTTCATCAAACTATGCCTACATATTCAAGAATAACATCACTGTAAAATGGATGTTAAAAATAACTTTTTGTTCCTTTGTCATTCCAGACTGCTGAAAGTATCATGGCACTTTTAGAAAAGTTTAGATCCTCAATTTTTAAACGAGGGCTTGTTGTCTTCTAGATTCTGGGCTATGTATCAGCCAGACACCTCATTAAAGCCTTGGTTTATTAAAATAGAGGAAATAGCAACTTCAAGCATTAAATATAATGTGCACTAGCTATAAGAAACCCAACAAATAAAACTTGAATGGCTATAGAGTAAGGAAATTACTAATTAGTGAGATGCATTATAATGAAGAAAGAGAAGTTAGAAAGTAAATCCTGAATAATATAATGCCAGGGTATTTTGCATATAGTTAGAAGAAAACTACAGAACAGTACCATACTAGCTCCAAATAATGTAAAGCGTTGAGGTACCTGTGGGGGAGTAGATAAGAAATTATTTTATCACCTTTACTTTTGATTTTTTAATTTATCTCTTTTATGCTCATTTACTGTGGCAAATGAGACTATTTTATTATGCAAAAGTGTTAATATCTTTGTCATGCTGAACATGTATCTGGCACATATAAAATGGTTACACAGAATTGAACGTCTGGGTCTTTCCCCTGAGACACAAGACAGGAAAGCAAAGTCAGAAAAATTCTTGGTTTTTTAATTTTACCCCCTGCTGTCCACTTCATCTCTTCAGGGTTTTCTTTAAGCCGCATCATGTTCATGTTATTTCCTGAACTGAACTGAATTGCCTCTGAACTCTATTGCCCAACATCAATCTTCTCCTTCTCAAATTTCCTCTGAAGAAAGTGCTCAACTAGGCAAGGTTGCAGTTATAAATTTGTGGCCACCAATCTCCAATAGACTGTTGAACAGTCCCACTGTGTTTCTCTACTCAACTCTCTCCTATTGTCTTTGATCTTTCTATACCCACATCCATAGAAATTGCTGCAGAAAATCTAACCACTTGTTTCTTGGAGGAAACAAATGCTACCAGGAAATAAAACTCCATTTCTGCTTCTTCCTCTGAAAACCTCAAATCTCCATGCCTTTGAATATATCCATCCTGCCTGGCCTCCACAAGAACCAAAGGAAAATCCCTCTTCCAATCGGAGGCTAATCTTCCTTCTGCATGCTGGATACTTCTTCAGATCTCTTATCCTTTTCATTATCTTCATTCTTTTTGGTACCTTCAACCTCTCTTTCTTTATAAACATATGCATACTAGCTTTTCATTATGTTCTAGATTCCCTGCTTAAACACAAAAACAAAAGGACACTCTATCCTCCTTTCACTTCTAGCTGCCACATTCCTGTGCTCACCTTCATAAGGTGTCTTGAGTCTTCTCCTCCTCCTGCTCCTCCCTCTTTCTTTTCTTTTTGAAGCAAAGTGTCACTCTGCTGCCCAGGCTAGAGTGCCATGGCATCAGCCTATCTCACAGTAACCTCAAACTTTTAGGCTCAAGTGATCCTCCTTTCTCAGCCTCCCAAGTAGCTGTGACTATAGGCACCCACCACAACATCCAGCTAATTTTCTCAATTTTTAGTAGAGACAAGGTCTCACTCTTGTTCAGGCTGGTCTCAAACTCCTGAGCTCAGGCAATCCTCTGGTCTTGGCCTCCCAGACTGCCAAGAGTATAAGTGTGAGCCACCTCATGAGGCCTGAAATGAGTCTTCTTAAGAGTTATCTACACTGACTCTCTTCTGTTCTTTAACCCTTGATGATACCTCAACCCACAGCAAACTTTCATATGCTGCCCTACATAGAAACTGCTTTTATACCACCATGAATAACTTTCTTGTCACATAATCTTTGGGTCTTCTGGTTTAAACCTTCATAAACAGCATCTGGCACTTTGACATTATATAGAGAAAACTTAACAAAACAGACCTGATTGTTTATCCTTAGAAAGGCCTGCTTGGCTGGCATCTGAGAAGCTGGATTTGTGGAGGGTTCCCATTATTCCCAGAAGTGCTTATTGAAATCAGGATTGCAAAGAGGTATCTGCATTCCCATTTTCTTTGTATCACTATTCCACAATAACCCAGATACTGAGGCACTCAAATATTCATAAACTGATGAATAGGTAAAGAAAATGTGGTATATACACACAGTGAATATTACTTAGCCTTAGAAAAGAAGGAAATCCTACCCTTCAAAACAACATAGATACACCTGGAAGACATTCTGCTAAGTGAAATAATCCAGGCAAAGGACATTATATGATTCCATTTATATGAGGTACCCAAAGTAGTCAAACTCACAGAAATGACATATAAATTAGTGGTTACCAGGACTTCAGGGGAAGAGGAAATGTAGAAGAATTTGTTCATTTGGTGTAAAGTTATAGTTATGCCAAATCAGTTAGTTCTAGAAAGCTGCTATACAGCATTGTGCTTACAGTAAAAAACACTGTATTATGAATTTACATATTATGTTTAAAAGGTAAATCTCATAAGTTTTCTTACCATAAGGAAACCCAAAATAACAAAAGGTTATGAAGAAAATTTTGGAGGTGATGGATGTGTATCTATTGCCTTGATTATAGGGATGTTTTCTTTTTTTTTTTTTTAGACGGAGCCTCAAGCTATCCCCCTGGGTAGAGTGCCATGGCATCACAGCTCATAGCAACCTCCAACTCCTGGGTTCAAGCGAGTCTCCTGCCTCAGCCTACCAAGTAGCTGGGACTACAGGCGCCTGCCACAACACCCGGCCATTTTTTGGTTGCAGCCATCATTGTTGTTTGGCGGGCCTGGGCTAGGGATTCGAACCGGCCACCTTAGGTGTATGTGGCTGGCGCCTTAGCCGCTTGAGCCACAGGCGCCGAGCCAGGGATGTTTTCACATGTGCGTGCATATGTCCTTGATTGTAGGAATGGTTTCACAGGTGTGTGCATATATCCAAACTTATCAGATTGTGTACTTTCCAAATGTACAATGTTTCTGTACATCAATTATGCCTCAATATGGCTTTTTTTTTTTTTGAGACAGAGTCTTACTATATCACCCTCACTAGAGTGCTGTGGCATCATAGCTCACAGCAACCTCAAACTCTTGGGCTCAAGCAATTATCTTGCCTCAGCCTCCCAAGTAGCTGGGACTACAGGCACCTGCCACAATGCCTGGCTATTTCTTGTTGCAGTTGTCATTGTTGTTCAGCTGGTCTGGGCAGGGCTCGAACCTGCCAGCCTTGGTGTACATGGCCAGTGCCATAACCACTGTGCCACAGGCTCCGAGCCTCAATATGGCTTTTTTAAAAGAGTGGCTAACTATATCTAAACTACCCATGCATACAACATGGTTTTTGCTGAACATTGGATTCCCTCAGGGTGTCTATAATTTTCATACATTGCAGGAATGTATGAAACAGGGTGCCTGTTTACAGAGGGTCTGAGCTCTGAGCCTCTTCCAAGCTGGCAATATTTCTTACTTGGTGGTACAACTTGTTGCTGGAAATGAACTCTGCTCTGTGTGAATTCCTGGAAGAGGAGCCTTGAAGGCTTCTTTCCTCTGGAAGTTCCCCATCTGCCTTTACCCTTGGCTGGTTTGCTTTGTATCCTTTCCTACACCATAATTAATCATAATCATAAGTACAACTATATGCTGAGTCTTATGAGTCCTCCTAGAGAATCACCGAACTTGAACTTGGCCTTGGAGACCCTGACACGGATATTTACTTTTAAAATGTCTCTCCAACTCTGGCTACACATTTTCCTAGTTTTCTTCCTGTGTTTCTCTCTTTCTTATTTTTCAAATGATTTTTTCTCTCTTCAGTTTTTAAGAATTAGTGTACTGCAGTCTTTCAATTCCACTCACTCTGTACTTTCTTGGTGATACTGCAGTGTCATCAGTGACAGTTTTTATGTAAATGATTCCCCAGATTTCTCCTCTGCCTTCCAGATTCTTATATTCAGTGGTCAATAAGCACCTCCATTTTGGTGGTTCACAGATTTCTCAAATACAGCAATTCGAACACCATACTCCTGCTTCCTTCTACATGGGTCATTATGAAAGCTTTGAAACAGACTGTGTTATGGTTCATTATTTTACTTCCAAGAAACACGGTTGTGTTTCAATGTCCTTTCTGATTAATCTGTGAAAGTTTTGACTTGTTCAGCTTATTAGTGTTGCAGAGAGGCCTTCATTTGTTTCTTTCTGCATGGATTTTACTTTTTTTGCTTTTTATGTATCTCAAAATTTTCGTAATGACCCATACAAATCTTTCCCCTCTAAGGCTTTGCCACCTCAGTAGTGGTACCACTCTCTACCTTCTAAACAGTTTTCTACTTCTAAACATTTCTTGAGTCAATCAACTTCTACTCAACCCACAAGCACTACTCACATCAAGGGACAATATGACCCTTGTATACTGTGTTTTTCCATTTCTATCCTTGATTTGTAATCTTATGGACTGAATCATGTTTCCTTCAAATTTATATGTTAAATCTCTAATCCCCAGTGTGACTGTATTTGGAGACAGGGCCTTAAATAAGGACTTAATTGATGTTAAATGAGATCATGAGGATGGGGCCCTGATCTGATGAAATTAGTGTCATTATAAGAGGAAGAGACATTAGAGATGTCTCTCTCTTCTTGCATGTATAAGTAACAGCCATAGGAAAACATAGTGAGAACCTGGCAACTGCCAACTAGGAAGAGAGGACTCACCAGAATCTAGCCCTTCCAGAGTCTTGGTCTTGGACTTTTAGCCTCTACAACTGTGATAAAATAAAAGGATGCCATTTAGTCACTCAGTCTATGACATCTTGTTATGGCAGCTTGAGCTGAGTGATGCAAATCTGTTCACCACATAACAATTAGGATAATCATTAAGAACCTAAGGCATGAAGATAACATAGTAATAATGTTACTTTCCATTTGAACTTTCAGTGCCTTCCTATTGCTGTTCAAATAAAATAAAAACTAATTAATATTGCCTAACAAGCCCCTACATGACCTGGCAAACCTTCAATTCCACCTTGAACCACACTCTTTCCCTTTAAACCCTAACCAAAGTAGTTTTCTTTGTTACCTCAAATATCTCAAGATATTTCTCACCTCTGGACCTTCACAGTGGCTTTAATTTTCTTAGAATCTTCTTCACAAGGCTACCATCTGGTTCATATCCTTTTTTTATCAGCTTACATTTTATTCCTCACAGAAACCTCTCATGCCAGCTTAGCTAGATATGTTCATTGATATTATCCTCTATCATTCCAAGAAGGTTGTTTCCTTCATTGTACCATTAACTTATGCCACATGTTTGTTTTTCAATTACTGTCCATTCTTCCATTTTCTCTATGTATTTCTCAAGGAGAAATTATGTCTAGTTTATTCTCTAATTGAAAGCTAATACCTGCCACAGTGCCTGCCATGTAACAGAAGCTTAATATTTGTTAAAGCAGGTGAATGAGTGGGTAGATAGCTATTCCAAAGAAACTTCAAACACAAAATCCAAATTCCTTAAAACCATTTATAAGGCTCTCACCAATCTGCCGCCTGGTGACCAGTTAATGAATGGCTGAAGGAGAAAACCTCAGAGTTGGAATTTTATTCTTCTAACTAACAGAACACTGCTCTGGCCTGTGTTCTGACCTAAAATATTAACTGGTAAAATATTTTTTGAGTGTCTGTTAGTGCTAGTTACTATGCTAGCCCTATTGCCCCCCAGGCTCCCCTCCCCCTACCATTATGTCCAAACCATAATGCACATACTGTGTTTTCACCAGGGTGAATGCTACCCTTCTCATGCCTCGTCCTCACACACACTGTTCTTGCCAATAAAATACTCTCTATGGCTCCTTCATTTGGCTGATCTTTTTTGTTCCTATGTTCTTGGGTTACACATCAATTTCCAAAGGAGGCTCCTGCTGTAACCTCCCTTAAACTTCCTAAACCTTTCCATCATAACTCTCTTCACATTTTCACTCTTGTTTGTTTAACCATCTTTCTTCTTATAGACCAGCAGCTCTATGACCTTATGGACCATTTGAGCACCACGGTATCTTCAGGAGGCCGCACTAGCAAAAAATACCTGTAGGCTTACATTGGCGTTGTCTAGAAGATCAGATTGCAACCCCAGGGCTTTCTCCTTTAACTATCAATGAATGAATGGTTGTTAGTATGAAGACTCTGCTTACCAAAGCAACTTCAGAACTGACATGTATCTTTCAGGGCAGCGCATATGGCTCAATGAGTAGGGTGCCGGCCCCATATACCAAGGATGGTGAGTTCAAACTGCAACAAAAAATAGCAGGGCATTGTGGCAGGTGCCTGAGGTCCCAGCTACTCAGGAGGGTGAGGCAAGAGAATCACCTAAGCCCCAGAGCTGGAGGTTGCTATGAATTGTGATGCCACAGCACTCTACAGAGGGTGACAAAGTGAGACTCTGTCTCTAAAAAAAAGGTGCCTTTAAAAAATGTATCACCATGTTTTGTGACAGAGATAAGCTTTATACCAAGGTATCTGACTTTCTATCCTTCATTCAACCCCTCCCTAAGCCAATGGTTTTACTTCACAGACATGATTCCCCTAGCAGTCAAAACATTTTATGAATGCTTAAAGGAGTACAAAATATGATAATCCCATTTTGCTGAGTCTTTAATTTCTTGACTGCTTAATTAGGATTTAAGTAAGCTTAGTGCTTTCTTAAGAAATTAGGCTTCCACGTACTCTGGATTTTTACATGGGTTTGCAATATTAAGTAAGACTGGTTGTTACCCCTGTGCAAGGAAAAGAAATTTACTAGTAAACTAAAGGTTGCACTGAGGCCTGGCCATGAAAGAGGAACATTCAGGAGTGCATTCTTAAAAGTCTCAAGAGCAATCTTGGGTAGTGGGTACTTACAGACGAGCATAGACTCTGAGGCACCAGAAGATGCTTTGGGTGAGGTGACCAAGTTGTGTGCATTAGACTACTTCCTGCCTTTAATGTGTCCTCAAGCCTTTGATGCTGACACATTCCTCAGGCTCCAGTCCAGCTATCCTTCCCCCACTCTTTCCCACCACCTGTCCACCTGCCCTGCATGTTGTAGAGGCTTCCTTTTTCCCTTCTTCTCTTATTCTTTTTTTTTTTTTTGTCCTTTGAGATAAACTCTCAGTCTGTCACTCCTGCTGGAATTCAGTGGCATCATCATTGCTTCCTGAAATCTCAAATTCCTAGGCTCAAGTGACCCTCCTGTCTTAGCCTCCCAAGTAGCTGGAACTATAGGCAGTACCACCATGCTTAGCTAATTTTTCCATTTTCAGTAGAGACAGGTCTCACCCTTGCTCAGGCTGGTCTAGAATTCCTGAGCTCAAGTGATACTCCTGCCTCACCCTTCCAGAGTGCTAGCATTAGGTGTGAGCTACCGCACTCAGCCAAGGCTCCCTTTGTGGACATACACCCTTCACTGTACTATAGCAACTCTGCGTTCTTCATCTCCTAGCTAAAATCACTCATCTAATGCCTGTTCTTAAGCCCCATAAACCCGTGGGTGGTTGAGTCATTTTTGAACTCTAACTAGAAAATGATTTATTTATCGTCATAGTCAGTCAGATGATGCAAGAAAGAATAGCACAACCCAAAGCAACTTAAACACAGTAACAGACTTGGAAGCATTTCTTGGCTTTGGAAGCTGAAAAGACATCCAGGCTAAGGAAAAGCTGCAGGAACTAAGATACCACTTTACAGACTATCACAGGGATTCAAATCCCATTTTATTTTCTTTTTCTCTCTTTTTAAAATAAATTATTGAGGATATATTTATCCAAAAGCTTAGAAAAACACCCTTAACAGCTCCAGATTAGTATCACCAGTACAGCAATCCTGTAGAAAAGTAGTGAAAAAAAATGGCTTTATCCTGAATAGCAAAACAAACAAACAAAAATACCAGTTACAAGCTAAAAGTCAATAAACAAACAAGAAAATCAATATCTACTTCTTGGACCAATCACTGTTGTTCAGTAAGAAGGGATATAATAATTGTCCAACTTGGAACATGTGTCCATTCCCATAGCCGAACGAGTGGTTCTCTGGAAGAGTGGACGAGACCCGCAGTGAATACACCTGTAGAGGTGCTGTAAGGATACCAAGATACGGGAGAACTCATGTTCTGACTTGGTTAACAGATAGCTGAATGGCTTACCCACCACATGTCTCAGTATCCTCTTTTTCTTTCCCACTCAATAGATTTATTGTGAGAATAAAATGCAATGAGATAACAGAGAAAAACTATTTTAAAACTTTTAGAATGCTATACTTAATTAGGATGTTGATTTCTTTCCATTTTTCTCTATTGACTTTTAGCATTTTATTGTTGTAAATTTTATTTTTTCCTGTTACCATGATGAAGTCTAGCATGGATGACTTCTGGGGTCATTTCACATCTGAGAAAGTTGGGTTTCAAAATAGGAAAATTTCAGCTATGTTGTAACAGAAACTTGTATCACAGATGTTTCTAAGTCCTAGTAGTCCTGGAGGAGTGTCACTTTCTGCATGTCCCAGTGTTACTGTCCTCTGAGTAGAGGTTTTTTTCAACTTTTTGGTGATGATCAGAAGAAAAGAATATCCAGATGCACACACACCAGACCAAGCATCTTTAATTGAAAGATTGAAAGTGAAAATATGAGAGTGAGGGAGAGATCACTCAAAAAGAGCAGCTTTTCCAAAGGAAGGGATTTTTGTTCTTCCTACTAATTGAGAGAAAGAATATTCAAGATTAAGGAGTTGGTTTTTACTAAGTACACATATTGGGTAATAATTCATAGAATTGAGTCCCTCTCATTTTCACACTTTACACAATTTTTTTGGAATTGCCATGGCAATTTCAACCATGGAGAGATTTTAAGACCACCATGAAAATACTATTGTGATGAGCCAAAGTGCATGTAAGGTGACCTAGAGAGCTGACAAGCCAGTAGAAGCTGGTTCTTGTCTGTGGTTACCAACCCCCTTAGTTAGACTTTAAGACATGCACCCTCTCTGCAAGCCCCTGTGTCTGGCCTTAGCCCTGCCTCCTAGTCTCCTACTCTAATACCAGGTGGGGGCTGCAGATCTGGCTACCTGCCCAAAGTATGCACCATTCTGCTGCATGGTGCCTGCCTTGTTTTAGTCACCTAATCTTGAGTTTGAAAAGTGCTCTGCACTCTGGGGTCCTTAGTATAATCGCAAGTCTGGCTAGGAATTCCACAAAGCAACTGAGCCAAGATACCTTCAGATACAAGATGACAAAAGCTGAAAATTGAAGATCACAGCAGCCAGATGTCAAGTCAGAAAGACAGGAGGTGGGGAGAACTCATTTCAGAGTATGACCCTCCTGCTTCTGCACGTTCCCTATTTTTCCACTATGATTTCCTGTTTCAGCCCCAATCCAAGCATCCACCCTCTATCTGTTTTTTTGCTTCTTTATGGTTGTAAGCAGGATGTAAAAAATGTTGCATTTGCTAGCATAGCTTTTCAAAGATACTCAGAAATAAATGTAGGGTGGCAAAACAACTCAATGTTTTATCTAGACAAATGTTTAGCCTTCTGGTATTTCCAGGACTGGGATATAGGGCAAGTCTCATAGGAAACTGGAGAAATGCCTCAGCATTCTATGTATACGTGTGGTATTTTCTCTCTTTACCTGGGGATTCATTTCCAGAGATTAGAACTGATAAAATCTCTGACCACAGAACAATACATAGCAACCCAAAATAGGCAGAATTTTGCCCCAAGCTATTTTAGAGACTATTGGTCTCCTATGTGCCTTAGAGACTGCTTTTCCTCCCATTCCTAATCTCTAACCTAGGGCACTAACAAAGAGAAAAGTTTGAGATTAATCCACAACTGAGCCACAGTTATATACACAACTTCTTTCCAGCAAATGTAAATGGGCTTGTGGTAGGAACATTTTGTTATTCAGTGAGCATCCTTTCCCTAGTCCAGAAGTCCAGACCTAATTTCCAAAGGGAACAGACCCAAGAATTTATGCATGCAATCCATTCATTCATTCACCCACTGAATGAACAGCACTTTAACGTGTAATGTACAACTCTGGAAATTAAAATTCAAATAAACCAGTGCCCTCAGACCTGAAGGAAATTACAATATAGTAGAAGAAACAGTTATATAAATTGTCATTGTAGTGTATTAAGTGCTTAATTCATAACTGTATAAATAAAATGTTAGAGAAACACAGAAAGAAGAATGAGTTAAATTCCGCAGAGGTAACTTGGACGTGCTAGACTACTTCAGCTATCCTTCTTCTGAGAGATTGCAAGAAGAGTAAGTGAAGGACTGTTTAGAATTGTTGGCTCAATACAAAATCTTGAAATAGTCAGGGTAATATTGTCTATAGTGTTAGATTAGTCCAGCAATGGTGTATCCTGATTGCTAATGACTCAGGTGACTTTTTAATTTATAACTCAACTAAGAGACTTTTGAGAGAAAAAAGGAGTATATAAAATTACCCATGACAGGAAGGAGGTTTTGGTGTATCTTCCACCAGGTGCAGACTTGGAGAGAAGAATTTGAGAATAAGCCTTTTATCTTAGGAAACACTAGTAGAAGAGTAAAGAACACAGACAAGGAAGGGAAACTAACAGTAGATACACATCAAGACAGTTATCACTGTGCAAAACAGGGGCTCAGTCCTGCTGAGAAACTCTGAATATCAATCTAGAACATAGCCCAGAGTTATCCCCTGAGAAAAGAAATTTGAGCTATTTATCCTTTAGTTTCCATCGTTTATTGTCTGAGGCCCACTCCCGGGGGTATAAACAACTACACGCTTCTCACTTGCCTTTCTGTTGAGTTCAAGGAAAGCCTTTTAGAGAGAGTCTCAGGTGCTTGTCCCGAGACTCGGCTTAGTCCACCATCCCCACTTATCGCCCTGCTGAGTCCCGGCCTCGGGCCCGTAGCTGCAGACTGAACAGGCCTGCAATAAAGAAGGCGAGCTCTGGGGGTGCACCCGCCTCGGCCGACTAGCCTGCCACCTGGCCACAGCCGGGCCGCTGCAAAGGCTCCAGCACTGGCTGGGCGCAGAGTGCTGCGTTACTGTGACCGCTGCGTGGGAGCGAGCCAGGAAAGAGAAGCGGTACCTTTTGAGCAGCGTTGGGGAGACCCCGCAGCCTTGTCCCTTCCAGAGTTCCAGCCTCTGGACCCCTGGCAGAGGAGAGGAAGGACTATTTCTGGTTGAAATTTCAGAATTTTGACTGCAAAGGGATTTTAATTTTAGTTCAGCCTAAGTGTCCAATCTGCGGTGGAGGAAGAAGGGACAGGCTGTTTCCATGTGGCAGGATCTGCTCAGCTCGGGGGGG
>NW_003852475.1:6111440-6133538 GCF_000181295.1 Otolemur garnettii | reverse complement strand
TAGACCTTGAGAAGTGGCTGCCATTTTGAAGAGGAGCGTCAGATGGTGTGTTAACTCAAATTAAGTGCTGTGTTTTTGGATTCTAGGTTGATGCTGGCCCAGGATGGATCAGACCTGTGAACTATCTAGAAGAAATTGTCTGCTGCCCTTTTCTAATCCAGTGAACTTAGATGTCACCAAAGACAAGGACAGCCCTTTCGGTAATGGTCAATCCAGTTTTTCTGAGCCAATTAATGGGTGTACTGTGCAGTTACCAACTGCCAGTTGGAACATCCCAAAATGCTTATGAACAAGATTCTCCATCTTGTTACATTCCACTGTGGAGATTGCAAGATTTGGCCTCCATGATCAATGTAGAGTATTTAAATGAGTCTGCTGATGGATCAGAATCCTTTCAAAACCCTGAAAAAAGTGAATCAAGAGCTCAATTGCCAATTGTTTGCACTTCCTTGAGTCCTGGTTGTCGTACAACACTTGCTGTGAAATAGGAACCCTCCTGTAATAACTCCTCTGAACTCCAGATAGAAAGCCAAATATACAAGCCAAAAAAAAAAAAAAAAAAGAAAGAAAGAAAGAAAGAAAAGCCCCCAAGCACCCCCAGTGCAACTGCCATCTTTGCCCAGGTGAGTCTCTTTCCCCTTTCATTAAACTTGGCCTGAACCTCTCCTAGTCTTGTCTCTGGATACACTGCTGAACCCCTTTCAGAGTTAAATATGAATCTGAAGAGTTTAAACTATTAAATTTTTAGAGGACTGGATAAAATAGCCATTATTAGAATTCTGCTAAGATTATCTCCTAATATCTTGCTCATGCTACTCCATATCTATATAAAAGCTCAATGGATTGCTATGTTCTTCCATTCAATTACATTTGCTCCATCTGTACTTGTTCTTGTGAAAACTCTAATTACCAAGCACAGTTTTAATTAAGCACCTTTTTAGTCAGCATGAAATCACTAAAGTTATAAGAGTGAAAGTCAGTCATATGAGACAAATAGCAAAAAACGTAATAGACCCACCTGTTCAAAATTGGCAAAATAAAATAAATGTGTAGAGCATTATATATTCTGTGGAGCATCTTCCACTTTATTGTTTTCCAAAGTGGCTTTCGAGTCATCATTACTGCTCTCAGTAATTAATGAATGCCAGATGGAATATGAAACAAACAGGGCCACATTCATCAAGAGGTGTTTCCTCAGAGTTAAATGAGGCAGAGCTTGAAAAGTTTTCACCTCCCTTAGTCTTGATTCAAAGAAGAACCTCAGATCCACTTTCACCTGGATGAAGGAAACCTGGATGCACACCCTGGCCCCTCTGGTACCCAAAGATGATATAAACACTTTCATTCCACCCGTTCACTTCTAATGCAAGATTCAATGGCCTCACTTCAAATATCTTCAAGCAATTTTATTTCTTCCCTACTACATAGAAAACATAATTTTGAAAATTTATAAAATGAGTGAGGAAGGAAATAAGCAATCCATTATCATTTTATGTGGCTAAATGATGACAATAAATAAGTCATTGGTTACTTCAAGGCTCTCTGCTTGGCAGGCCAACCATATATCCACAGTTGAAACATATCATCAAATATTGGCATTTCCAAATAATAATAAGAGCAGATGTTCTGAGGTTCCCTAAGGTCCTGAAGGACAGAAAACCAAGTGCATTACCTCAGGAACTTCAAGACGTAGAGGGATTATTGAAGATGAAGGAGTGATTAAGCAGTAAATCAAGATGATGACTGTTCTGGAATTTAAGGATACAAAGATTATCTGTTCTTTAGACTTTTCTATAACTCTTATCTGAAACTTTGGGCCATCTCATAAAGAATGGAATAAATTCTTTAGTTCTAATAATAAAAATTGTGTCAGTAGGATAGTGTCTGAGGAATTTAGGTAGAGAAGATTCAATCAAAGAAAAAGCAAAGAAGAATGGGCTGTAATATAGAAAAGCTCTCCTAAGAGAGAACAATGCAGAAACATGTACAGATAGCTCAGGTGGTCTGTCTGTATTCTAGGCTCTGAGTTTGTTTCTTAGCTAAACTGTTTAAAAAGTTGGCAGTAGGGTTCTGCAATGTTAGGGACTGAATGTTTGTGTATGTTGCTCCAAAATTCATATGTTGAAATCTTAACCCAGAACCATATGACATACTGCCCTTATTCAAGAGACTCTTTTCTCTTGGCCCCTCTACTCTGAGAGGACATGTCAGGTTGCAGGCAGCTGTTTGTGTCCTCAGGTCTTGGTGTGCTCTTGACTAAAGAATGACCAGACATCCCAAAGTAAGGCAAGTATGAAACAACGTTTGTTGAGGAAGAGAAAGATAGGTTTGCTGAGAAAGCAAGATACCAATTTATAGAGCAACATACATTCACCAGTTCTCCAGAGACAACAAACAGCCCTCCTCATCACAGCAAAGAAAAGGCTTTGGTTATGGTGGGGGTTCTAGTTTATACTGTCTGAATTGGGCTCAGCTCATGGTTCAGAGGTCACCTTGGAACCACAGGGTCTTACTGTGCCTCTTTGAAAACCAATTTGGGGGTGAGAACCACAGTGTAGATTTAAGCTAATGGTGTGATTATTAGTCTTAAGGGTGTTCTGGTTCAACTTCCAGACTCTATCATACCTATGCTGCTTGGCCTTTTGGCTAGGGATTCTTCTACATCATTTTTGCAATTGGCATACTAAGTTCTAATTGGTACAATGGTAGGGTATCCCCTCCTCCTCAGGTGTAAGCAGTCACTTGGGATAAGATTAAGTTGGTTGGCTTTGAGATGGGGACCTAGCGGCCCGCCTTTTCTCCTTTTTTCCTAGGAGAGCTGGAATCCTACCTACCTAACAGACAGAGCTAAAAGAAAAAAAGAAAAAAAAAATCTATGAAATAGGAATCTATCCTCCATAAGACACTATATCTGCCAGCACCCTGATCTTGGACTTTTCAACCTCCAGATCTGTGAGAAATGAATGGTTATTGCTTAAGCCACCTAGTCTGTGGTATTCTCTTATAACAGCTTGAAATAAGACATGCAAGTTTAAAATAAACCAATTTATACCATCTGAACCAAAAACTATATTGAGCCATCTCCTGACTCTATTTTACTATGTCCACTTTCAAATCTGGGCCCCTGCCATATGGTTCATGTCCACTGGATTCTGATTATTGTTTCCATTTCCCTTTTATCCATCTACCTGATAACTAGCTTGAAGGCCCAACCCAAGTCGAGCACTCTCTAGGAAATTTCTATTATTTGAGCACAAGCTGATCTGTCTCTTCTGAAAGTTTTGACACTCACGATCTGTTCCACTCAACCTATAACTAACATGTAGTCCTGTGGTCCATGCCATTATTTCACATGGACAGCCTTATACCTGCAACAGGATTGTAGGTTTCTCCAGACATGACCGTAACTTAGAGTTCTTCTGAACCCTACCCACAGCATTAAACATAGAATAACAAGGATTCATAGGATGTTTAAGCTGGAACAGAGATTTATTTTGACATCCTGTATTTAATGACAATGCATCTGAGACCCAGAAAAGGAACATAACTTTTGTAATGTCTTTCAAAGAGTTAGTTACAATGTCAAAACTGGGTAATAAAATTGCTGACCTATCTAAAACTTTTTCTTTTATACTAGATAGTCCAAGATCTGATAAGTAAAGAAACAAAATTAATCACTTTGAAGTCCTCGAATTTTTAGTTATTCCTCCAAACATAAGGATCAGAAACCACCAGGTTTTAGAAAGATGAGGGCATTTTTAAAAATTGGCAAATTAATGCATTTCCCTCAAGAAGTTTTAACCTGTTTTGGTCTGAGCAAAGGGCTTGGCTTTTTCTATGCAATGTCTCTGCTTTTTTTTTTTTTTTTCTAATAATCAGGAAGAAGGAAGGTTAATATCATTTAAAGTACATCACTCTACCTGACTGCAAGACCATCTTTCTGTCTTCTCTGGCTGTTAGGAAGTATATAAATTTGGTGCCAAATGACAGGTGAAAAAGGTCTAGCTACAGCTTGAGACTTCATCAAAAACCTGCCCATCCTTTCTAGCTATAAATCACTCAGCAGTTTCCCAGCAGCACATAAACTTTCTTCCAAAGAAAAAAGAAAAAAAACATAAGAGAAGAAAAGGAAAGGGTAGACAAAAAGCACCAAGCACCAGAAAGCAGCAGAGTAGTCTCTTTTGCAAAGCTTGTATTACCTGACCCCGACCCCAAATCTCATCTACCAATTTGTGACAACTGCTGGTCTGCAGTATGAGCTGCTGAAATGTACAGTGCCTGGGTTACCAGCATTTTTCTCTGCAGTGGGTCCTTGGTCTGGAGATTTAAGAATGAAACCTCACACTCTGCAAATAAGTGACAGGACAAAATTTATTTTTAGGGAAAGATATAGAAAGAAGGGTAACAAGAAGAGTAACTAAACTCCAGCTGTGTAGGGGAAATTCCCAAGTGGGAAAGCCATGTGGGTCTTTTGTCTAGAGGATCATATCCTGCCTATGAGCAGGGAGGATCTTGGGGATAAGTGTTACACAGAAAATATCCAACTCATGTTGTCTAACAAATAAATGTATTAGCAAACAAATGCGATCCTCATAGTTCCTGTCCCAGGCAAAGCAGCACAATGTGTTTTTCACTTTGGGAGTGGCAGTTGAGGGGAGATATTGGTCAGGCTGCTTTTCTTCCATCCTGTTTGCATTCAGAGAGTGACTTCTGCAGAAGGCCTGTTTACCCAGGCCTGGAAAATGGGAGGGTGGGAGGTGAAGGGAGGGTCCCTGTCCAGCCCTGAACAGGGGCACCCTGTATCACTTGGATTCCTCCAAACCTAAGGTGACCAGATTTTAACATTGGTAAAGGGTGACACCATTGGGGGGGAGGGATAGAGCCTCGGGGGAGGGGCCTGACAACAATACAAACTTTGATAAGCAGTTCTCAATAATCAGTTCTCAACAATTATTTGTTATTATTAAAGTTTAACATTATAAAATTAACAAAAATAATATAAAACTCATATCCTGGTGAAATAGCTACATGGCAGCCAAAAACTGTATATTCCGTTCCTGTTCTCCCGCGTTCCCTAGCTTGTCGTGCGTTCTTTCCAAAAATCAGACTTTTTAAAAATACCACGGGACACAGGACAAATTGTTAAAAATCAGGACTGTCCTGCCAAAAGCAGGATGTCTGGTCACCTTACTCTAGAGAGGATGGGGCTACTTGTTTGTTCCAGATAGTTTGGCTCCTTCTGAGCTAATTGTCCTTGCCTAGAAGCAAGGGAGGGAGCAGTCTCCTTCTGATACTGATTCCACCTGGGCAGCCTTGCCCAGGAGGGGAGTAGGGAGTTTACATTTGCCTTTTCATTTCCAAATGAAGTTACATTAACCTTTTCATTCCCAAATAGAGTTACATTAACCTTTTCAGCAGCCAAAAACTGTATATTCCTTTCCCATTCTCCCACTATTCCCTAGCTTGCTGTGCATTCTTTCCAAAAATCGAGACTTTTTTAAAACACCACAGGACGTGGGACAAATTGTTAAAATCAGGACTGTCCCTCCAAAAGCGGGACTTCTGGTCACCTTATCCAAACCTGACAGCAAAGATGGACCTCAAGGAGTCTTGTAGAGACAGTGCAAAGTGAGCATAAAGAAAGAAGGCACTTGAAAGTAACAGTGATCAGGACCTATGCACTTGCTCTGTGAAATTTATAATAAATTTTCTTTGAGCCCTGAACAAATTAGAAAAACCTTAATCTTAAGGGAAGAAGGGTAACCAAACAATTACTCCTAGGTTTAGAAACTCAAAGGGAAGCTAATCAACTTCTTGAATTTTAAATTTGTTTTGAACTACATTTGTTTGTTTGTTTGTTTGTTTTCTCTCTCTCTGTACCTCTGCTAGACTAGGAAGTTATCACATGTGCCCTAAAATATTCTCACTTTTTTTTTTTTTTTTTTGCAGTTTTGCAGTTTTGCAGAGGGGCCGGGTTTGAACCACCACCTCCAGTCTATGGGGCCGACGTTCTACTCCTTTGAGCCACAGGCACCACCCGCATTTTTTACTCTTTTCAAATGTACTCACTAAGTTAAATTTCCAAAATGTGCCAATTTATAAAAAATTAGTTCATACAGGAGAGGAATGATTTGATTATCTCAAAAAATTTACATGCCAACCAAAGGAAGTAGAAAACAATTTATCCTGTTACTTCTTTGAAAACAACTCTTTTAATATTTGGGAGGCAGGGGTCCTGGTCGCAAACCCAGTTGACCAAGTTTTATTACTCAGCTGAGCTAGAAAGTTAAATGGAGCCATGGTGGTGGCAATAGAGAGCAAAAGTGAGTGGAAACTGAAAATAACAAAGAGAAAATTTAGAGCACTTCCAAAGAGAGTTGGAAGTGGGTCCCTCCGTGGAGAAGAAAAAGTGGGAGTGACAGAGAGGCAAAGGCCTGCAAGGGTATAAATGCCCTCTCCGTTTGAAATTGGTTGCAAGTCTTTCATTGGCCTGTCTGTGTCTCCAGACAGTATTGCCTTCTCTATTGGTCATTGATTGACAAGAGTCTCAAGCTGTCACCCCGGTAGAATTCTATAGCATCACTGCTCATACCAACCTCAAACTCTCCCGCTTAAGCAATTCTCTTGCCTCAGCCTCCCCAGTAGACAGGACTACAGGTGCCTGTCACAACACCCAGCTATTTTTGTTGTTGTTGTTGTTGTTGTTGCAGTTTTTGGCTGGGGCTGGGTTTGAACCCACCACCTCTGGCATATGGGGCCAGCACCTTACTCCTTTGAGCCACAGGCACCACCCCCAGCTATTTCTTTTGTTGTTGCAATTATCATTATTGTTTTATCTGGCCAAGGCTGAGTTGGAATCTGCCAGCTTTGGTGTATGTGACCTATGCCCTACCCATTGATTTATAGGCACCACCTGATTGTCTGTTTCTATTGGTCATTGGTTACCTAGGTTACTCTAGACCCACATTCTTACAGGCCCTTCAGACTTCCTGATTCAACAGGCCAGGTTTTCCTCCCACCCCTCTAGAAACGTCTTTTTAAGAGTCCCTTTTCACAATATACCCATGATTTTCTTATTGTGCTGAATCAAAATACTTTCTAGAATCAAAGCAAATAAATGTATGTCCTTACATGGTGCTGATTAATTATAAAATTATTTTCTGAGGAAATACAAATCTATATTGATATGTACATGTGTTTTTTTTTTTTTTTTGAGACAGAGCCTCAAGATATCCCCCTGGGTAGAGTGCCCTGGCATCACACCTCACAGCAACCTCCAACTCCTGGGCTCAAGCTAGTCTCCTGCTTCCACCTCCCAAGTAGCTGGGACCACAGGCGCCTGCCACAACGCCTCTATTTTTTTTGGTTGCAGCCATCATTGTTGTTTGGCGGGCCCAGGCTGGATTCAAACCTGCCACCTTAGGTGTATGTGGCTGGCGCCTTAGCCACTTGAGCCACAGGCCCCAAGCCAAGTTCAAAGACTTTTGACATTTAATCTTGATACCTAGGAGTATTTTTTAAGTGCTTCCTAGGAAGAATAAAAAAAATTTTAGTTTATATGTAAGTAAAATAAGTTGTATCTATGACAACTTTGTGGAAAATAAATGTTAGCTGTGTTAAAGTAGGTTTATGAAAATGGATTTAAAGCAATTTTTGTTCTTTCTACATCTCACTTAAGCTGATCAGAGATATGCTTCCTATTAAAACTTTTAAAAATCAGGCCGGGCACATTGGCTCATGCCTATAATCCTAGCATGCTGGAAGGCTGAGGCCAGTGGATTGCCTGAGCTCATGGGTTTGAGACCAGCCTGAGCAAAAGCAGACCCCTGTCTCTAAAAATAACTGGGTGTTGTAGCAGGCACTTTTAATCTCAGCTACTCAGGAGGCTGAGGCAAGAGAATCACTTGAGCCCAAGAGTTTGAGGTTGCTGTGAGCTATGACGCCATAGCACTCTACCGAAGGCAACAAAGTAAGACTGTCTCAAAAGAAAAAAACAACTTTTTAAAAAAAATCCTTAGAAGTACATAATTTCTTTGCATGCAACTTTACATTTCCTCATAGTGTTTAACATGACATTTCAAATCACTGAATTAATGATGAGATGAACACGGAGATAGACTTGGTTTGCTCTGTTTTTGTTAATATGTGCTAGTGTATCTATTATTATTTGTGTTTTTAAAAATCTGGCTAGAAAACTAAAAATTTTCATAGTCCTATTTAATATATAGCCTAAAAAGAAAATACTCTACGTAAGTGTGTGTGTGTATCCCCATGTGTATGTAAATTTTATCACTGTCTTCTAATATGATTCACTACAAGTTACAGTTAATGTGTTTCTTTTTCCACACTTTGACTGCTATTCTACATTTATAGCCAATGTGACTTAGTGTTATAATTCAGGGCCAGGACTAGAAAGTGAGGCCCTGGGGTACAAAATTTAGGAGGCATTTACTCTCAGGGCCTGTGCTGCTCTTGGGGAAGCATCAGCGTGAACACCTCCTTAAATTTCCCACTGAGGAGTGTTGCTCACAGCACCAGCCCCTAGTTCCAAATTGTGCTCTATGCCTTTTGCCAACAATGGGCCTGCCACTGCTGTCTTGAGCTGAATGTTGCAGTGTTGTATACCCTGATATAGCCGATCTTCTTGCCATCAATTTGTATCCTAGTAAACAACTTAGACCTATACATGTCTGATTAAATGTGTCTAAGGAATAGGAATGAATTAAAGACACAAAAGAAAGTATCATACTTGAAGCTAAGATATGGAGCTATCTTTCTAATGATAGAAAGAAATGGAGGAGAGACCATATTAAAATATCAGAAAGTAACTGGGACTAGGGGAGGTATTTTGGAATTAAGAAGGGTGCTATCAACTTCCCTGCCTGAGATTGTGGACTGACAATTATCTGAAGTGTAGTAAGAAGAAACTATGGATGGCAACACATTCTAACTTCAGGGAATTTAAAAAGTACAGAAGAAAAATTGCCATATGGATGTGGCGACTTTCTAAGAGCTTAGGTCATAAAAGCCCAACACAGCTTTGATTCAGCTATCTCTGTAGCTTATCATTTTGTGAGCACCTACCTTCTTCCAGGTTTTTTGCCAGGTACCCATCACACCTTATCTTTTGTTCTCACAGCACCTTGTTTTGAAAAAGCTGCAGAATATTGGCATGATCAAGGTGATTCTAGTGCCCATGAGGCTAGCAGTTGTCAAACCTGGATTTTATTCCAAGTTCATCTAACTCCAAAGCCATCAATGTAAGTCACTGCTTGTGGGCCATGATCGAAAAGCATAAAAACAAACTAATTACTATAATTGAAGAAGCTAGGATGGTACTATAACCCATCAGAATATATTGTGATTACCCTAAGACCAGATTGCTGGACTCAGTTGGAGGTATTCTCATTGCACTTACCGGTGCAAACACTAAGCTACTCTATATTACACACATGTACATTTTAACACAGATATGAACATAATCTTATTTTTCATCTCAATAAGCAAAATTAAAGATAAATTATCTCCCCCAATGTTTACTAAGGTAGCATAAGTTTGCAGATGATTTCTTCCCTACAAACTTTTGGGAAAGTTAAATATCCCAGTCCAACCAGTAATCATAGCAATATTGCATGACTCCAAGATTACATTTCCTCCATCTTTAGCATTATGAGGCTTTCTTATCAATTAAAAAAAAGAAGATATGCAAGCATCTGCTTTCTGTATATTGAGAGAGGAACTGCTATATCTTGTACCTATAGGGAGTGAAAAAGTAGTAGCCTCCTTTATTAAGATAACAGGCGCCTGACTTCATAGTTATTAAGGTTTTTTTCCTAACTTATTTCTTTCTCATGGGGGATAAATTTATTTATTTATATATCTTTTAGGGGATAAATTTAAATTACTACATCCATGCTCACTCATATATTGCTGTTCGTGTTGGTACAGGGATTGGGTGTGTTGCCATAGGGAGTAGGACTGGGGAAGGAGAAAGGAAAGATATTCGGTAAATATCTTACAGGTGACAGACCCTCTGTTTAACTCTTTTCATTGTATTTACAAAATTTGATCATGTTCTATGTTTTTCAGAATGCGTCTAGTTACAAGTAACAGAATTCCAACTCAAAATGGCTTAAGCAAGAAAGTGGTTTTTTGGCCAGGAATGGTGGCTTATGCCTGTAATCCTAGCACTCTGAGAGGCTGAGGTGAATGGATTGCCCTGCCTGAGCAAGAGCAGAGCCCTGTCTCTAAAAATAGCCAGGTGTTGTGGAGGGTGTCTATATTCCCACTCAGGAGGCTGAGGCAAGAGAATTGCTTGAGCCCAAGAGTTTGAGGTGGTTATTGTGAGCTATGACACCACAGCGCTCCACTTGCCTCGAGCAAGTGGTTTCACCATAATTGCGTTACAGTTTGACATGCTGTCTCAAAAAAAACCCAAAAAACAAAAACCAAGAAAGTCATTTTTAAAAGGCTCATATAACCAGAAATGCAGGTAGGAAGTGGATTTTAAGAGGCTCATATAACCAGAAATGCAGGTAGGCTGGCTACACGCATAGGCAAATCCATCTGAGACAATGTCATTAGTGAACAATCTTTCTCTCTCCCTGACTGTGAGATCTACACTGTGCCATCCTGGTTCAGCTCTCCAGCAGTCTCTCAAATTGTGTCAGCAGCACAGCTGCCAGCAACTCCTGGCATCAGTCCCTTATCAGTCCCATCAGAAAGGAAATTTGTCTTTCAGAGTTGCTTCACCAAGACCCAGGATTGAGTTTAACTAGACCACTGTAGTCATATATCCAACTTTGTACAAGAACAGCAACAAGGAGAATTTGGTGCCTAATTAGCCAAACCTGCATCCTATTCCTCTGCTTTGCACCAAGCAGGAGAAACTCTATTTGAAATATAGGGCACAAACTGGAGTGAGGGGGTTCCCAATGAAACATCAAAGATTGTCAGAAAATGGAGGGATGGAAGAAGCGTAGAGTTCTGGATAAATAGAGGACACTCATTTAAATTTGAATTTCAGATGAATAATGAATAATATTTTAGGATTATCTCAACTATTGCATGGGAAACATTTATACTAAAAATTATGCATTATGTGGTATGTATTTGTTTTTTGTTTTTTGGGTTTTTTTTTTGAGACAGAGTCTCAAGCTATCCCCCTGGATAGAGTGCTATGGCATCACAGCTCACAGCAACCTCCAACTCCTGGGCTTAAGTGAGTCTCCTGCCTCAGCCTCCCAAGTAGCTGGGACCACAGGCACCCGCCACAACGCCTGACAAGTTTTTGGTTGCAGCCGTCATTGTTGTTTTTGCCCAGGCTGTATTCGAACCCGCCACCTTAGGTGTATGTGGCTGGCCCCTTAGCCGGTTGAACCACAGGCGCCGAGCCTGTGGTATGTATTTGTAAGAAAAATTATTCACTGTTCATCTGAAATTCAAATTTAAATGGGTATCCTCTATCCAGAACTTTAAATCTATGTACTTTAGGTAAGGGAAAACAATAAAAATCTACTACAAAGGTCCATTTTCTTTTTTTTTTTACATTTTGCTCATGACCATGTCATACTCCAGAGAAATTTTATAACAAGCCCCAAATCATACGTATACTACAGACCTTAACAAGACACAAACTCATGGCTATTTGATAATAATCTCTAATAATCTCTAATGGTAGTCTAATCTCCTGCCTTTTCTTGTTCTGGGCTCATACACATGCTTAGAACTATACATGCTTTAAACTTAGTAGTGCTCAGCTGCAACCAATTGAAATGACTTTTTTTTCTCATTAACATTAACTTCTGTAGAATCAGAAAACATTTGTAATTTCACATTTCTATAGAATCAGAAAATATTTGCAGTTTCACATTATCCTATGAATTCAAATTAGCCAACCTTTTGTTTAGTGCACCTTTCCACATAGGGTTCCTCCTGGCTTTCCTAACCCATGAGTATTCCAAGGCTGAGGGAGAAAAGATCTGGGAAGGGACATAGGAAGATTACACAGAAACAGACCTCCATCACACATAGTTTTCCAATAAAGACATACAAAAGAAATTTGGCAATACTTAGAGCCAGAATTGACAAGCTGGGTTCCATGAAAGGATAGGAATTCAAAAACTTAATAGAATTTAAAGAGAAAGAAAATCTTGTTTCAGTGGCATTAAGTATATAAAGCTAACACTAATTTTAGATTTAGTATTATTACTCCAATGTTTTCTGCTTTGTTATCATTTCAGAAAAAAGAATGCAACTGGTTCTATTTGCTGGTATAGTGTATCTATAAAGTTTATCTTCTCGTAAAGACAAATTAGCAAATTAGGGTTAAATGGACTTAATTTAATTATGAATCTTCTCACTGTTAATGGAAAAGAACCTAAACTCTCTAACATTATTTAAAGATGTTTTTTCTGAGCCAGATATGTCTGACCATGGTGTGGAGAACCATGTTTAATAAGCCTCGAGCAAGTGGTCTCACCATAATTGCGTTACAGTTTGTTTTTATACACTTCAGGGTGATAGGAATTATACAAAATCATAAATCAATAATGGAAGGAGCATGTTGGTTTGGCCCAAAAATAAATGACATCTGGAAATGAGGTACTATAGGTGGGTTTAAAGATTCTTTGATTTGTAATTAAAGAAATGGAGCTTTGTGGTAAGATTTGGAACTTTTTAAGTTAAGATAAGGAAGTCTGTCAATTAGAGACAAGCCACAGGATATATACCCAGACTGAAGTGATCTTTTAAGTAAATTGATGAACTGTAGGTGCAATTTAAACTTTGTCTTGCACAGCCTAAGCCTGTCAATAAGTTACAGGGGAACTGCCAAGAAGGGAGGGCATGAGGAGGCATGTCTGACCTCCCTACTCACCGTGAGCAACTCAGATCTAGGATATTTCTAAAGTCCCCTTGGTCAAGAGGAGGTCCATTCAGTCATCTGGGGGGCTTAAGATTTTATTGTAGTTCACATAACTATACCTAAAAGTTTCCCGCCAAAGACAAAGTACAAAGAATTAAGAAAGTAGATGATGGAACCCCCAAGAGAGTACCTGCTCAGATGATTTCTTAGCATATTAGTGTCACACAAATTTCTCTGTGTCAGGTTCTTTTGGTCTCTGGTTTGAAGAATGAAACAATGGACTATAGGCGAAAAGCCTATATGTCTTTGTCTCAGCCTTTCTGAGAGTGAGCATGTACAGATCTTGTTTGGCACAATTCAAGAGAAACTGAGGCAGAACTCCATTGTGGCCTTTGATCTGACATGTAGGAGGTTAAAGTTCCATGCTCAGAAGTCGACCTGGGGGCTGGAGCATGTAAGGGTGCTGTGGGTATTCTTAAGAATCTCCGGATTACAGTTTTACAAGATTAAGTTAGTGCCTCCAGATGGCTTGGGGCTTCAAAGAGCAGACAAACAACCAGCCTTCTCCCCCACAGCAGTTTCCTACTCTATCAAGAAGTGGGCAAGCAGTTGACAGCATGTTTTTTCCATGATTACTATTTTGAGTATAATAGATAACTTAAAAGAATGTGTATTACTTGACTAGCTGGCACCAGAGAAAGGTTAATCTGTTATTTATAATATGGTGGTGAGGTAATTGTGTGATTATTGATCAACAATGTGTACATGCAGCTCTGACTATAAAGTTGGAGAGAAATATAGAAGTTTTGCTATTTTCAACCCTAAGGCTATAGCCCCTTTTGTTCTGTACTATTTCAATTGCAGGCCTATACTCTGCGACACCAACCACGCACAAAAAACTTCACGCAACAATGTACCATGTGGATCAACAACAGGGCAGAGTTTTTTGATAAGGAAAGATTGATAAAGAGGTTGATAAGCAAAGATGGGGGAATAAAACCTCCAGCAGTAGAAGGGGAATCCAAGTGGTCTCCCCCATCCTGTCTGCAGTCTAGGGGTTTAAATCCTATCATGTGGGCAGGGGGGTTTAGAGAAGTATGCAACAATTGGCTGAGGGTCTGTGGGCAGAAAATAATCTTAAAATTAGCACAGTAATAGGGTCCTTGCAGTTTTTGCTTCAGGCAAGGAAATAAGGTGTGTGTTCTTGGCAAGGAGGAACCACCTAGATTCTTTCAGCCTGCTTTGTTCATGACTTTGCTAGAATGCAGCCTGGAAAAGGTTGTGCCTAGAAAATGGGGATCTCTGTCCCGTCCTGAGTGAAGGGAACCCATATCACTAGGATGGATTAACCCGTCTTACTTACAGCCATTTGGGCTAGGTGAAACCAAAACAAGCAGTCAATTCAGACATAAGAGTGAGACATAGCAATGAAACCAAGAGCTAAACTTAGTTAATATGTCATTCGTTCAGTCTATCCATGTTTCCAGAATGATCCAGCACCAACAAGTTGACATCACTGGAAAAATAATCATAACTACAGCAACAACAACACCACATTTAGCACTTTCAGTGATGTAGGTGCTATGCTAAATACTTGTATTAGCTTATTTAAACTTTGCAATTATTACTCAAGGTAGGTCTTATCCTCACATTTTAACAGAACAGGAGCCTGTAGTTCCCAGGCTCTTTATGGAATTCAGTGGCAGAGCTAGGTTTTTAACACACCTACCTCTATTCAGACTCAAAATCCATGCTGTTCCCACTGGACCATACTGCCTCTCTAGGCAGCAAACTAAGTATAAAAGCAAGGTCAGAAAATTTGTACTTTTGGCTCAGCGCCTGTGGCTCAAGTGGTTAAGGCGCCAGCCACATACACCTAAGGTGGTGGGTTCGAATCCAGCCCAGGCCCGCCAAAACAATAATCATGACTACATCCAAAAAATAGCCAGGCATTGTAGCGGGTGCCTGTTGTCCTAGCTACTTGGGAGGTAGAGGCAGGAGACTCACTTGAGCCCAGGAGTTGGGGGTTGCTTTGAGCTGTGATGCCATGGCACTCTACCCAGGGGGACTGCTTGAGGCTCTGTCTCAAAAAAAAAAAAAGAAAGAAAGAAAATTTGTACTTCAAAAATACTGAACAGCATACTCATTCCCACATTGTCTGCTCATCTAGACCTCTAAGATTCCTTTAAGGAAAATACATAGTAACTACATTCAGCCTAAAATCCTCTCAGGTAACTTGGCAAAACTGTGGGACACCATGCTTCTGTTAAAATGCCTGATCTGGGGTTTCCTTTTTTTAGTCAGCACCTGAGACCACAGCAGAATTCCCTCAGTCTGAAATGGGCACTGCAGTTCCCACTATGTGGCTAACCTTGTGTGACACTTTGTGGCTTTAGCTCTGGTGAAGGGAAGTGAGATGCCCTCATCAAACCTCACACCCTGTGTCCTGGATTTTTGGCCATACCTATCCTCTTGACAATCCCCTTTTTATTTTTGGTCCATTATGATCCAGTGACCAGTCAATTTGAAAAAAGCACTGTTCTATGTTATCTGATTAAGATGATGTCAGGACATAGACTTTTGAAGGAATTCATTATTATTGATGCCCCACAATTCCCAACCTAACCCCTCCAATCCCTTCTCATTTTTGGTAAATAGTAACTAACATCACCACTTACTCAGCTGTTCAGGTTACATACCCAACCAATAGTGATGGTAGTTATAATGGAGTTATAAAGGGTTATAATGAAGAAACAACCAGAAAAACCTGGCTCCCCAAACCAGAAACCTGCTTGGGGAGCCCACCCTGAGTTTCACTTTGTGACTGGTATGTTTTATGCATGGTGCTACCCCTCAGACTAGCTGTGAACATTTTAACAAGAACTGTGAGTGAGAGAAGATAACTGAGAAGGGTGAGGTCTGGGAGAACAGATCTCCTCAGGGAGACCACAAGGATGCACCTGCAGGGTCCTCTCTGTGGTGACTCAGCTCTTCAGAGTTTGTAGACTTAACTTCCTGGAACTTGGAAATTTCCAAGTTCTGTGAAATCCTGTAGTTCTGTAGAGGCTGAACTAGCATCTCCCACTTGATTCAAACTGGCCAGTGGGAAGGCTACCTGTGTGTGGAACTTCCTGACTGTCAATAAAAGGCGAAAGACCAAGTTAGTCAGAGAGCACGGCCATTTGGAAATCTATGCCATAAGCTCCTGGCCGACTAATAAAGCCCTTCCTCTTATAAATGTGGTGTTTGGGTGTTCTTTCTCTCCATTGGGCCTTGTCTTCCTGCAACATTTGTGGTTCCCTGACCAGGAAGCAAGATCACCCTTTGAGAGAACATGCACCTGGTAGTTGCCGCCAATCTTCTGGACAGTGGGGGCCCCCTGATCAGCCTGGGCAATGTGAACCACTGAGCACACTAGGGAGGCAGTTTGTCCTCCCTGTGTGGATGCCTTGACTGGGCTGAGAAAGGACCCCATCAGCAGGTCTCCAAGGAGTCAAACACCAGGAGCAACTGGCATGCAGAAACAGGTACCTACAGAGGGAGATGTCTAAGGCAAAGTAGGATCCATTTGGGGCCCACTACATTTTTAGTGGGAGAGGGAGTCTGATCAACCCCTTGGGCATTAGATCCTCGGCAGGTCTGTTGAGAGGTGTGTGAGAGTGTGTGGATTTGGTGAGACTGAGAGAACTCTGAAGGTGGAGTTGGATCTCCCATCACAGGGCCTAGGGGAGTGTTGGTTTGCCTCCTATGGCTAAGTGGCAGCTGGAGTGGGAAATTGAGGCTGCTCAGGTTAAGAAATGGGTTGGAATTGTGTGCATGTAAGTGCTTGGAGAATGACCAAGATGGGCAATAATAGGTGGGGTTTTGCCCTCCCCCCCCATTCATGGGGTGAAACGAATGTGTGAGTGTGCCCTTCTTCCCTGCTCCAACTTTGCCCCCTGGCTATTTTGAGAGAAACTGGAAGTTCCACTTTCTGTCTTTGGCTATCTTTGGCTGTGGCCACATGGCCATGTGGGTCTTGGGGAAAAATGAAAAGACATTAGAAAGAATTTTGTAGTTTTGTTACTGGAATTTCTTCAGTGAGTCTTTGGTCTCAGGAATTTGAGAATTGAGCCCTCAGGCCATAGATCAGTGATAAAATGGGATTTTGTTGAACTGATGGGCATGCAGAAAGAGTAGAGAGTGCCAGAGCTATAGGCAGAGGGGTGGTGCCTTGGAAAATATTGCAGTTCAGGCAGTCTGGTGAGCTCTGGATGGTCCTTGAAAATATGGAGGAGAGAGTATAAATCTAGTGGAGTGGGGCTGTATCCATATCAGCAACAAGTGAACAGCCAGGGTGAACAGCCTCTGGAAGAGGGGAGGAGGCCCAGGTCAGAGGTTTCCTGCATGAGTCATTTGTCTAGGGATAAATAATTGGCTCTGAGAGATATTTTGGCCAAGATTTGGTAGATTAAAAAATACCTTTACAAACCAAATGGGTATTCTAGAAAATGAATGAATGCAGCCCCACAACTTGGACAAGGTTATTAAGTCTTTTGTGTCTGGGTTTTTGTCTGGGGAGAGGATTAGGGTGTGTGCTCCTTAGTCTGGGTAGAGCCACCCAAAAGGTTTCAGGCTGCTTTGTTCATAACCTTGCTGGGGCTCAGAGAGTTTGTATCTGGAGATGTCTGAGCTCACCTGAGCCTAAAAAATGGGGGTTCCCTGTCCTGAGTGGGAAAATCCTATATTAATGTTATATCTCATAAGCTGTCTCTCATTTGTAGAATGTAATAATTAGATTGTTTAAATTGTTGGGGAAACTGAATCTTTGTCAAAGGATAAGATTCTTGCTTTTTAAATCTTCTAATTATCAATTTGGCTGAGTGAATGGGTGACTTCATAGTAAACTGAGATTCTGTTTTGTGGGAAGTGAGTTTTTGAGAGTAGAGAAATTAGACAGAAAGGAGAATGGCATGGTGTAAAGAAAGAATCTTGTGTGATAAATTTTGCCCTGAAACAGAATGGTTGTGTAAGAAAGTGAAAGGCAAGGCAAAAGTTAAAGAAGGTTTAGAATGTTTGTAGATTGTCTATGCAGGTTAAGTGAAGCTAATAGAAGAGAATTTGTGAAAGAATTTGCATGTGATCCAGTTGACTATGTATTTCTTTTAAAATATTTCAGCATGTAATCTTATTTGAACCAATGTTTTAGGCCTTTGATATTTTACAAACCTTCCAAAATCAAAACTCTAAATTTGGGGCTTGACGCCCATAGCACAATGGTTGCAGTGCCGGCCACATGCACCGAGGCTGGCTGGTTTGAACTTGGCCCAGGCCAAAAAAAAATGGCACAACTGTAAATTTGGTCTTTTTGAAATATTAAGACCACTGAAAGTCATAGAAAAACAAATTGAACTTATTTGATTTATTAAAAATGTATAGGAAACATTGTCAAATATGAAAAGGTGATTAATTTTGTTGGGTTATGGTTATACATATATATATATATGTTCAAATATTATAAAGCTTGATCTGTCCTAACATATATTGTTAATAATAATTTTAATTCATCTAAAAAAGAAAGTGTTTTTTATGTAACTGGCTGGGTCCAAAGTTTATCCTAAAAGAGGAAAAGAAATATTAAGAGAGACTGACAAATTTTCAAATTCAAATTCCTGATGTCTTTGGAAATTGAGTACCTTTGGGCTAAAAGCAGATTTTTAGAACTTTCATTGGAAAGTTAACATGTCTATGAGTATTGCTAACCTAACTTCAAACAGAATAGAAATCAGTTGTGTGAAACTAGGCTAGTTTGTTATGGCTTTTTGTTCGAAATATTGTTGGTTGTTATTTGCGTAAGTTCAATAAGAATCTGTTTTGTTCTATAGGACATGATGAAGGCACTGGTTATTTTACCAAGGCTTTGGCTGGAATAGCATTTCTAGAGGTGTCCAGACTGCATTAAGGAATTCAGGTTGACTTCATAAGGCCAATAAAAAAAGCCCTTTGGAAAACTGGCCAGATACCCATCAGTAACCTTTCCTGATCTGTGGTAAGTAATGAAGGTTGCTTGCTGACAGGTCTGGGAATTGAAATGTGCTGGGAGACCTCAAGAGAAGAGGAATTTACCCAATGCATACAGGTATCTAATGGCACAGATGAAACCTGGGCTCATGAAAGGCTTTTGAGAAAGTCCAGCCTGAAAACTCCCTATAAAAGGTTCCAGCAAAGCCAAAGAGTCTAGATGGCTAATAATAATTCTTACTACAGTTTATGCAAATAATCAGTATACTCAAGGTACGGTTTATTTTGGCAACTGAGTTGGTTCTGCTGTAATTTGTCTTTAGTAAAGAGAGAAATTGGAGAGAGAAAAAAATAATTCAAAGAAAAAAAGAGGTTGTGGCCCACCTGTATTAAATCCCAGCTTTGTCTGTACTGTCAACTCATAAAATGAGACATAACTGTTTTACTAAATTGAACTGTTAAATGGGACTAAGAGACTGGCCAAAGAGTATAGAACTGTATACAGTAGTTATATTTACTCTGAAGCCTTAAGAATCAACAAAGGTCACCTATTGGCTACACTGGAAAATTTGTGCAGTATTAAATGTTATCTACTGTGTCTATATAGATACCTTGGGAAAAGTTAAAACCTAAAATGAAAATTTCCCAGTAAATGGTGTAACTGTAACTGCATCCTACTGTGCCTAATCCTATACTCTGCTGAGTCTGCTGCCAGTGGAAGCCAAGTGGCCCACTTGCCTGGACTTACGAGATGCCTTTTTCAGTATAAGACTGGCTCCGGGAAGCCAGAATCTGTTTGCTTTCCAGTGGGAGAGACCAGACATGGAAACTGCAATGCAGTACATATGGACCAGGCTGCCATAAGGGTTCAAAATACTCATGATTTTTTTGGAGAAGCACTGGCTTATGACCTCCAGAAATTCCTGGCTGAGGAATTATAATGTGTGCTGCTTCAATATGTTGATGACCTCCTTTTGGGGCATCCTACCCAGGACGGTTGCGTCCGAGGCATGGACTGTCTTTTATGACATCTAGAGGTATGTGGCTATAAAGTATTCAAACAAAAGGCTCAGATTTGCCAGCAGCAAGTACATTATCTGGAATTTACTATCCAGCAGGGGTAGAAGTATCTAGGCATAAAATGGAGGCAGGTCATTAAATGCCTCCCCACCCCCATGAGCCGAAAGCAAGTTTGGGAATTCCTAGGCGCAGTCAGCTTCTGTCATCTTTGGATCCCCAACTTTGCCATCTTGGCTAAACCTTTCTATGAGGCAACTAAAGGAGAGGAAGGAAAGCCCTTAGAGTGAGGAAGAGAATAGGAACATGCCTTCTCCCAACTAAAGATAAGGCTAATGACTGCCCCTGCACTGGGACTGCCAGACCTGACCAAGCCCTTCACTCAGAGATAAGATGGCTGTGGGTGTGTTAAATCAGCTGGTTGGGTCCTGGTCAAGGCCTGTATCCTTCCTCTCTAAGCAGCTGGATGGAGTGGCAAAAGGATGGCTACCCAGCTTACGGATTGTAGCCGCTACTACTGTCCTTGTGCAAGAAGCCAATAAGCTAACTCTAGGGCAGGATCTCAGACCGAAAGTACCACACTCTGTGGTCACTTTGATGAACACAAAGGGACATTTCTGGCTTTCCAATGCAAGACTAAGTAAGTACCAAAGCTTAATGTGTGGTAATCCATGTATGATAGTGGAAGTATGTAACACCCTGAACCCAGCCACGCTCCTTCCAGCCAGTGGAAGAAAGACTGAACATGACTGTGCAGAAATTATAGATAATGTGTACTCTAGCAGACTTGACTTGCATGACCAGCCTTGGACAGATGTAGACTGGGACTTGTATGTTGATGGAAGCAGTTATGTGACAGAGCAAGGTGAGCGGCGGGCTGGGTATGCAGTGGTCACCTTAACAGAGACTGTAGAGGCTAAGCCCAGACCCCAAGAAACATAGGCTCAGAAGGCTGAGTTAATTGCCTTGACACGAGCCTTAGAACTAAGTCAAGGGAAAAATGTGAATGCTTTTCTGACACTCCAAGTACAGGGAGCATTGTACAATGGGAAGGGACTATTAAATTCTGGGGAAAAGGACATTAAGTATCAGCAGGAGACACTTCAATTGCTAGAGGCAGTATAAAAACCCCAGAAGGTGGCAGTGATGCACTGTCATGGACATCAAGGAGATACTTCCACCATCGCTAAAGGAAAAACTAGGATTGGTACTGAGGCAAAAAGGGCTGCTTCCAAACTGAACCAGGTGTCCTGAGTGGCTCCCTTCATCCTGTGAGTTCCAGTACTCTCACCTATCTACTCCCAGGAGGAGAAGGAATGGTTGGCAGCAGAAGGGAGCCAGGAAGCAGAGGGAGGATGGCTAAAGATGCCAGATGGACAAGTAGCAGTCCCCCAGATTCTAGGAGCCACCATAGTGACAGGAGTATTTGATGAAGTTGCTGGTACTTCTACTTCTCCCATCTGGCAGCCCTGGCCAAAAGTGTCAGTCCATAGTGTGTCACCTGCAACTGGTTCAACAGGTGCCAAGGACTGATGGTACCCCCAGGAATCCATTCGCATGGAGCAATGCCCTTCGAGGACTTTCAGGTAGACTTTATTGAAATGCCCAGGTTTAGAGGGAACAAGTACTTGCTGGTGATAATCTATCAGACTTGGAGTAAGTAAAAGCCTTCCCCACAAGAATAAAAAGGACTCCTGAATTAGCAAAAATATTGCCCAGAGGAAAAAAACCATTGCCCGTGGTTTAGGTTGCCACTCTGGTTTAAATTTGACAATGGGCTAGCCTTCTTAACAGTACTAGTGCAAATAATAAGCTAAAGCTTTGAATAACTTATAGGCCTCAAAGCTTAGACAGGGTAAAGTGTATGAACAAGACCATAAGAGCAGAAATGGGTAAATTCTGCCAGGAAGCAAAGCTTAACTGGATGCAGGCCTTGCCACTGGTGTTCAAAGAGGCCTCTGGGCTTGGCGCCTGTGGCTCAAGTGCCTAAGACTCCAGCCACATACACCTAAGGTGGTGGGTTCGAATCTAGTATGGGCCTGCCAAACAACAATGACGGCTGCAACTACAAAATAGCCGGTGTTGTGGCAGGCACCTGTGGTCCCAGCTACTTGGGAGGCTGAGGCAGGAGACTCGCTTGAGCCTAGGAGTTGGAGGTTGCTGTGAGATGTGATGCCACAGTACTCTACCCAGGGGGGACAGCTTGAGGCTCTGTC
>NW_003852475.1:6104753-6111322 GCF_000181295.1 Otolemur garnettii | reverse complement strand
CCACTGGGGTAATTAACCATGTTCTGTTTAGTCTTTTGTGTCTATACATCCTTTCTCTCTGGAGGATCAAGGGGACCCAGTCTAGGTCTAGAATCAGAAACTTGCCCCTCTGAAACTAAGGTAGAAAGGACTTTCCACCAACATCCTAACCACATGCATAGCAGTGAAGTGGAAGGAATTCTCACCTGGAGTCATCACAGCTGGCTGAATAGGACTTCACTGCCGCTTGGGAAGTAAAGATAACTTTTAAGACAGTCAACATGCCCTGCTCCAGCCACACACTGGAAGCTGGCTGGTCAACACATAGCTGAAGCCTGAGGAAACTCCTCGAGTGACTTGTCTTAATTGGACTTTGGACTTTGGGAAAAGGGAGGGAAAATGTCACAGGGAAAAGTAAAAGCTTGTGTGTATATTAGCCCACCACCACAGTACTATTAAGGCTTGAGTAGAGAATCCAAGAAAAGTCACAGTCCCTAAAACCTCAGTGCTAAAAAGTAATTAATATTGGCACCTGTAGAAACAAGCTGATATTGAGACCCCAAATTAAAAATATATTGGAATCTCAAAAGGGGGGGGATGAGGGAGGATAACAGAGAAGGATGAGGTCTGGGAGAACAGGTCTCCTCAGGGAGAACAGGTCTCCTCATGGAGACCACAAGGATGCACCAGCAGGATCCTCTCTGTGGTGACTCAGCTCTTGGGAATTTGTAGACTTAACTTCCTGGAACCTGGAAATTTCCAAGTTCTGTGAAATCCTGTAGTTCTGTAGAGGCTGGACTAGCATCTCCCACTTGATTCAAACTAACCAATAGGAAGGGTACCTGGGGGGTGGAATTTCTTAACTGTCAATAAGAGGAGAAAGACCAAGCCAGTCAGAGAGCACGGACATTTGGAAATCTATGCCATAAGCTCTTGCCCTTCCTCTTATAAACGAGGTGCTTGGGTGCTCTTTCTCTTCGTTGGGCCTCATCTTCCTGCAACATAAGGGGACACTCCGTGAAATGAGCCTAATATTTTCAATTCCAAGCCCCAAGTGACAACTGCAGGAATCATATAGGAATTACATATTTCATACCTTAAATAATACTCATGTGTTGATGCCATTTTATATACATACAAATGAACCTTGACAACATGACTAAAGGAAAAAATACTTTATTATTCCAAAGAAGGCTAGGTGCGGTGGCTCACGCCTATAATCCCAGCATTCTGAGAGGCTGAGGTGGGTGGATGGATTGCCCTGAGCCCTACTGAACTGAGTTCCACACCAGCCTGAGCAAGAGTGAGAACCCCTTTCTAAAAATAGCCAGGTGTTGTGGCAGGCGCCTGTAGCCCCAGCTACTTTGGAGGCTGAGGTAAGAGAATTGCTTGAGCCCAGGAGTTTGAAGTTGATCTATGATACCATAGCATTCTACCAAGGGTGACAAAATGAGACTCTGTCTCAAAAAAAAAAAAAAAAAAAAAGAGTCTAATTATATATTGGCTGTTAAAGCAGAATTTTCAAAAGCTATTTAATCCCTTTAAATTTACTTACTAAATTATAGGTAATTTGTAGCATTGTGTCTAGATTTCTATGCTTCTATAATTTCATGTAATTATTCAGTAAAAATGATGCTCTTTACCCAGAAGCATCTGAGTATGTTTTGTCTAACCACTGCTATTGTTATCCTCATTAAAAAATGATTATTAACTGTCTGCTAACATTTATGTGCCAACAAGAATCCCACAGACAGGGAACTTTCTAGGATAATTCTAGACAGATAGTGCTTATTTAGCATTTACTATGCTTCCTGAACTATACCAGTATGTATTCTACTTTCTAAAACAATTCTTCAGGGTAAGCATTAATAAATATATTAATAAATATAAGTGGCTCAGAGCAGTTTGAGGAAGGTGAGGTATCTAAAACTTATCAGGCTCAGAGACAAGAGAAGAGACATCTTCCCACAACCTCCAGGCCTTTCACACACCCATGCCTGGAGGTACTTGTTTAAAGGCATTTTTTTTTTCTTTCTTTAATGTTTCAGACTAGGTGATAAATTACCTAAAATGTTACTTCCAGTTGCACAATGTGGCCCTCACTCTTTATCTTCATGTTCCTGGAACTTGTGACACACAAATAACTTGTTTTACTTTGCTATAAAGATAGTGATAAGGCAGAAAGCTCAGTAGGTGCTCCACACAGGACAAGGAAAGAATTTCTCTAGACCAAAATTAGGGTATAAAAGTATAAGTGCATTTTATCTTTTAGAAAGAGAGAGGGGAAGAGAGTGAGGAAAAAAGAGAGAAGAGAGATGACGTGGCATCCCAAAGGGAAAAAAGGATGCTCACAGTTGAGGTCAAGTGGTTAACTGGATTAAAAGAGGGGGGAAAAATATAATTGCAGGCCAGGCACAGTGGTGATTCATGCTTGTAATCCTAGCACTCTGGGAAGCCAAGGCAGGTGGATTGCTTGAGCTCATAAATTCAAAAGACTAACCTGAGCCAGACCAAGACCTCATTTCTAAAAATAGCTGGGTGCCTGTAGTCCCAGCTACTTGGGAGACTGAGGCAAGAGAATTGCTGGAGCACAAGAGTTTGAGGTTATGAGGTTGTTGTGAGCTGTGATGCCACAGCACTATGCCCAGGGTGACAAGTGAGACTCTGTCTGAAAAAAAAAAAAAAAACCCTGCAATTGCAGCCAAATTCACAAGGTATTGTGGATGTGAGTGCTCTATCCATTTTTTCTTCCAGCAAGACTTTTTCCAGTTATGTCTGATCCTAAGGCCTGATGGTTTGTCCTTCTGGGACCCTAGGGCTAAAGGAACAAACTCTAAAAGATACAGGAGCTGGCGAATGTAAATAGAAATAATTTACATTTCCTTTGGAGGGGGAGGAGCTGCTAGCAAGAGAAAGAGAAACAAAGCAGGCAGAGGGATTGATTGTAGTTCTTACAGAAAAAAACGATGAGTTAATTATTTTTCTATCATTTTGCTATAAAGACCAACCATCCTTGCAATCATAAAAATTCACTCCCATTAAAGCAAGAAAATGACAAGAAAAATTTTTCCATGTGCAACTTTCTCCATCCTACCATACAAAACTATAGAAAGTTTGGAGTTTGGGATATATATATATATATATTTCTTTTTTTTTTTTAATTAAATCATAGCTATGTACATGATTGCAATCACAGGGTACAGTGTTTTCAGGGTACAGTGTGATGTTTTCATATACAATTTGAAATACTCTCATCAAACTAGCCTTCATGTCAGTTTCTTAGTTATTGAGTTAAGACATTCATACTCTGCTTTTAGAACAATTCACTTGTACCTTTGTAAGATAAACCATAGAGGTGACCCCACCAATCACTCTCCCTCCACTGGGGGAATATATGCTTTTAGAAAAAATATATACATTTTTAAAAAATGAAATAATAAATATTCTTCCCTCAGAAAATAATGTCTGCAGGAGACAAACAAAGGCCACATTAAGTGCTGACAGTATGCATCCTTCTAAAACTGTTCCATTAAAATATTTTTGGAATCTAATTGTGAATTCCAGACGCATATCATAGCATGAAGTTCTGTTGAGGGAAGCATAGCTGCTTCTCAAATGACTACTAGAGGGTAATGAGATGTTCTGGGCTTTTGTCCCTTATATAGAAGCTCTGCTCTGGCTCCAGCATGGATTTCATCCCCTGTGTGGGGAAATGTTACCCAATGGCCAAAACAGAGAGCATTGGTGTTAAGAACAGATATTGTCATATCTTGGCAATGATTTCTTGGAGCCTGAAATTCTCTACAATACTTCTGAAAGGTATGGTAGCTAATGGGAAACAGAACAGAAGAAAAAATAACTGCAGTACTTTAATAAATTTTGAAATACTATGACAGCTGACTCTGAACGAAAGGCGATTATGAAGAAATAGTCACAAAATCACAAATGAGGAAACTCTCCTCACTTCAACCTTACCCCTCCTACCTTTTCTGTAGGCTAACACCAACTGGTATAAGAAGCTACATCAGTTCCCCTCTTGAAGATCATAAGAATGTCCCTGTTTTTCTTAGTGGTTTGTTTGTCTTTCCATTTGTGTTGTAACACTTATCCCTTACTTCACCTGTAAATTAAGATGATAGTGACACAGAGTTCCCCCATTCAGGGCTGGACAAGGACTGCAGTTTCCTAGGCCTGAGCAATTGCATGGAAGCCAGGCCGCTTCTGAAGTGGACACCCTACCATTTTGCCTGGGAGCTGGAGAGACTGCATTCATTTGTTAATACAGTCATCAACACTGAAGTCTGCCAAGTCCTGGCCAAATGTAATTCTCAAGACCTCCCTTTTTTAGCTATAAATACCTAGGCAAAAAGACCTGTGTGGGGACCTCCCACTTGGGTCTTTTCCCTCTGCCAGAGGCTCTGGTACCTTTCATGGGTTCATTCTTCCAATCTCTTGAGACCAGGGACCTACTGCAGAAAGAAATTCCATCAACACTAGCAACATTTAGACAAATATCTATAACACGTACCTGATTAATAATTTATAATTTTTATGTATTTTTGAACCCCACAGAGAAACATGCCTACAATTGTGTCTGTTTTTTCCAACATTGACTAATTATTAGTGTTGATCTGAAAAAAAAAAAAAGATTTATGAGTAATACTTAAAATACCATCTGAAATGTGCCTGCTGTGTGCCAGTCACTGAGCCAAGTATGTTATAGTCATTGTCTCTAATTCTTATACAATACAATGTCTCCAGGCTAGACTGCTCCTTTACAGAAGCATGGACACAGAGAAGTTATACAAAGCAGCAAAAGCTACTCAGATAGAGGTCTTGGGTTAGGAATTCTATAGCCCATATAATTTTCTATTACCATATTTTGTGTTTGAAATTACTGTCATGTCTGGTGAATCTCTAAAACTAAAAACAAGTATTTATTTGGTTATTTAGTATAGAAATTCACATGCTTTTTGTGCATGGGCATGTTTAGAAATAAGAAAGAAGGATCATTTTTCTGGCTGATTCAGATTTGCTGCATTCTAAGGAAGGCTAATCTTTAGGTCCTTCCCAGTCTCTAAATTGATTATCTAAGCCCAAGCTTTCTCCTTTCTTTGGAAAACATTTCTACTCATCTGTGAGGATAAGTCTCTCTCTTGATGCTATAGCCCCCTAAACTGAGCTAGGAAAGCTGTTGTTTGTGATTTTATGAAAACCTGGGATTACCTGTGGCTTCTGATGAAGCATATAATTCCAGATTTAGTAGTCTTTCATACAGCAAGCATTGGTGGGTTGTTGATAGTGTCTGGGACCTAGGACTTTTAATCCTCTGATGGTTGTTCTGTCTTGCTAAGGTGATTTCTTTAGTTTAGCACATAAAGCAATAAGAATTATTAAACAGAAAGCTGCTTGAATGACAGTGCACTCACACTAGGACACTAGCTATGGTACCCTAAGTTTAAACAGCAAAATATCAGCAGAAAGAATTTCCCACCATCCACCCAACACCCAGGGACTCTAAGGGCAGCCAGCCTCTCTTGGTGACCTCCCTTTATCAGCAGCTTACATGTCCTAACTGCCATTATGGGTCTATTTTTTTCTCTGCTCTCTCTTCTCCTTTGTTGTTGTTTCCCAAGTGTTTAAGGGTTACAGCAGAGTTTTATTTTTCCCTACCCCAGCTTTATCATAAATGATTAGTGCTGAGATACAGGAAATGTTTCAGAACTAACCCCTCTCTGCTGCCTCAGTCATTTAGTCCTGACAGCAGTGTCTGCAGGATTTCTCTTGTCAAGGACTCAGTCCCCATGATCACCCTAGTACTTTTAATGTTACTGGGAAATGTTGCAAAAAGAGCAAGATTAGTGTTGGAAAGAGAAAAGTATAGCAGATTGCAAAGTAAGAGGAGCAATTTTTGCAGTGCAGCTATACTAGAGTTTGAATAAAATGAAGCCAAGTCCCTCCTAGCCCAGAGAGGACACTGCTCTCACATCTCTTGCTGGATATGAGTGGCATTGAAATGCTATGTCAAAAGGTTTTCTTACTCTTTGTAGGCTCTGACAAGATGTGCTCAGAGAGAGATACAAAGCTGAAATATTCAAGGCAAAAATGAGCAGGTAAAAGGAATATCCCTTAGCTTACACCCAGATATCTCTTCATCTGTGCCAGGCTGAGCAGGTTAAATAAAATCATTTTCAACATTTTTATTACTTTTTTGAAATTTATAAACACACACAAAAAAAAAAATACAAAGAGAAAATTGAAGTATTCTTCTTCCTTACTCTAAATTAACTACTGTTAAGTCTTGGTATATTTGCTATTTACATTGAGCCAATGTCTTTTTGGTTTTTATAAAATTGGAAATCACCCTTATAGAATTTTTAAACAATTAAAAATAACAAGGACAAGGGGAAAGATGCTCTATGTTATGTGTCATCAGAGAATTGCAAATTAACAACAATAATGAGATTCCACTACTTACCCATTAGAATGTTTAATCCAGAACACTGCAGACTCCAAATGCTGGCAGAGATGTAGAGCAACAAGAACACTCTTTCATTGCTCCTTTGGGAGATGGTTGGGCAGTTTATGAA
>NW_003852475.1:6090649-6104699 GCF_000181295.1 Otolemur garnettii | reverse complement strand
AAAAAATGCACACAGTTGTTTATTGCAGCTTCATTCATAATTGCTCAAACTTGGAATCAACCAAGATGTCCTTGGTTATAACTTATCTTGGATAAGTTAAAAGAAAAACCAAAACTGTAGTGCATTCAGATAATGGAATATTAGTCAGCTAAAAAGAATCAAGCTATCATGACTTGAAAAGACATGGAGGAAACTTAAGTGTTTATTACTAAGTGAAAGATGCCAATCTGAAAAAGGCTGCATACTGTATATTTTCAACTACATGACATCCTGGAAAAGGGAAAACTATGGAGATAGGTAAATGATCAGTGGCTTTCAAGGGCTAGACTATGAGAATAGATAGAATACCGAAGATTTTTAGGACAGTGTAACTATTTGGTATGATGCTGTAATGGTGGACCAATGTTGCTATTCTCTGAATGCTGTGTACCCCCACACAGAGATTCATATGTTAAAATCTAGTCACTAATGTGATAATATCAGCAGGTTTTTAGGGATGATTAGATCATGGGAGTGGAGCCCTAGTGAATGGGATTAGTGCCCTTATAAAAGTGGTTCCAGAGAGTTGCCTGGTCCCTTCTACCACATGAGGACACATGAGAAGACATCATTTGTGAATCAAAAAACAGGCCCTCACCAGACATCTGATATAAGGATGCTGATCTTGGACTTTTCAGCCTCCAGAACTGTGAGAGGTAAATTTCTGTTGTTTATAAGTTACCCAGTTTTAGTATTTTGTTATAGTGACCCAAATAAACTGAGACACATACATTATGTAAACTCATAGGATATACAACTCCATAAGTGAATCTTAATGTAAACTATGGAGTTTGGGTGATAATGATGTCAGTGCAGTTTCCTCAGTTATAGCAAATCTGCCACTTTATTGCCAGATATTCATAGTATCAGAGCCTATCTGTGTAAGGGGTCAGGGAATATGTGGAAACTCTCCATTTTTCCCTCAGTTTTGCAATGAACCTAAAACAGCTCTAAAAAATAAAATGTACTTTTTAAAAAGTACAAAAGAAGTATTTTTTATAAAAAAGCCTAATTCTCACTATGCACACATTTTTATTATTGGTATATTGGGAAGTTTTTTGTTTTGTTTTGTTTTGTTTTGTTTTGTAGAGATAGAGTCTCACTTTATTGCCCTCAGTAGAGTGCCGTGGTGTCACACAGCTCACAGCAACCTCCAGCTCCTGGGCTTAGGCGATTCTCTTGCCTCAGCCTCCCGAGTAGCTGGGACTACAGGTGGCTGCCACAGCATCTGGCTTTTTGTTGTTGTTGTAGTTTGGCTGGGGCCAGGTTTGAACCTGCCACACTTGGTATATGGGGCCAGCACCCTACCCACGGAGCCACTGTCTGGAAGTTATTTCTAGATATCCAGATAGATTGATGGATGTATATACAAATGAATGAAAATAAACACATATAAATACTTACATAAAAAGAATGTATAAAGTACATGCTATTGTAATTTTAAAAAGTTAAATTCAATTTTATTTGAAGTTAAAATTAAGGAAATGGAAATAAAGTTAAAAAATTAAAACCAAATAGATTTTTTATTATGAGAAATATTCCTAAAAGTTCCAACTGTAAAAGATACTATGAAACATTTTGTATAAATTGGAGTCATTAACATTCCTTCCAACTACATGTTTCTACTCTAGGCCATTTCTACTGGTTTTGCTTTAGAAAGATACCAACAATCTCATCAATCCTATCAACTTTCTTTTCTCTTACCTCTGAATTTTGGTTATGGTATTCCTACATGTTAAGACTTATACTGTTACTATTTAATTTTCTTTAACCATGATTCCAATAATTGGTTTTATTCCTACATTTAGGGTATATGGTACTATTAAATGAAATTTGCATGAGACCATTGCTTTGGACTACCCTCCTGCACTAATCCCCAGAAAACCAGACCAAACCAGCATGGAGTCCCTGTGCTTGCTGCCATGTGAAATGAGTCAGCAGTCTGCAAACTAGGAGACTTCTTAAGTACTGATTGATTGATTAAGTCTAATAAAGCATTGAGTACGAGTTTTTGTTTCTCCATTCCAGGTTGTAACAAAAGATCACCCCCTTATTTATTTTTTTTTTGATGAATAATACTCCATAGTATGCACATACCACATTTTATTAATCCATTCCACAAATATCTCAAGCAAATCAGCAAGAAACAACCAAACAACTCCATTAAAAAGTAGGCAGCCATGAACAGAAACTTTGCAAATGAAAATATACTAATAGTCAACAAACTCATGAAAAAATTCTCAGTGTCTCTAATCATTAGGGAAATGCAATTCAAAACAACATTGAGATACCACCTAACTCCAATGAGATTGGCTTGTATTAAAAAGTCCCAAAACAGACGCTGGCATGGATGCAGAGAGAAAGAACTCTTATATACTGTTGGTGAGTCTACAAACTAGTTTACTTTCTTTTTCTTTATTCTTTTTTTTTCTTTCACTATGAGATTTGGTGAGAGATGGGTACTATGAGATATTTCCAATTTTCTACACACTGAAAGAAATGACAAAGAGATGAACAAAACTAAGATGAGGGGTTATGTATTCCCTGGAATACATAGCTTGGATCTGTTCTCTCTCTTGAGATTTTTCTAACAGGAAAAATAGAATAATAGCATTTATTCTTCCTAGTTGAATAAGGCAGTTGCACCATTCCAACGGGTACAGACCAGAAAGACTGATTTATCAGGATTCATTGTACTTAGTTAAGGTGGGGAAAAGTGGGAGACGTCTTTCTCTTTGCAACACAGTTGAATTCTAAATCTTCATTATATTGTCCTCAAGCTCTTATGTCTCTCTAAGATGGTCAGTTCCCTACTTTATTTTTTTTTCTATTTCCTATCATAGAAATTTTCAGTATCCTACAATGATAGTCCATGATTTCCAAAGTGTTCTTAGGTATTCAGGCTGATCAATTTCTGGAACTTCAGAAACAGAAAAAGCATCTATTATCATATAGTCACATAAAACAAACTAACATGTCACCTTATGTCCCCTAACTATTTACATAAACATGACAACAAATAGAAGGTTCTTGATAGAGAAGCCTTGAAATCTCCACTATAAGAAAACTGATTCCTAATCACATACCTCATAGGTGGGATTTTTGATTATTTCCTTTGTCCAAAGCCATAAAAAATTTAGGACTTCCCTAATGAAAAACATTTCCCGGGTTAAACTGGATTAAGATGTAGTAAGTAAAAATTCTTACCTCAGAACTCTTCTTTTGGCAAAGTGAACAAAGATTCATGGATAAAGATATCTGTAGCCAAATTAGATATAATACTGGAAAAAAATGGAAGCAACTTTAATGTACCTACACAATTTTTATTTATTTATTTATTGGGCAGTTTTTAGCCAGGGCTGGGTTTGAACACACCACCTCTGGCATATGGGGCCAGCGCCCTACTCCTTTGAGCCACAGGTGCAGCCCACAAACAATTTTTTTTGATATATATTTTTTTGATACATAGTCTCACTTCATCACCCTGGGGTAGAGTGCCATGACATCATAGCTCACAACCTTAAACTCTAGGGCTTAAGTGATTCTCTGGCCTCAGCCTCCCAAGTAGCTGGGACTAAAGGTGCCTGCCACAATGTCATATTTTTAGACATCTTGATCTTGCTCAGGCTCATCTCAAACTCCTAAGCTCAGGCAATCCTTCTGCCTCAGCCTTCCAGAGTGCTGGGATTACAGGTGTGAACCACCACACTCAGCCTGTACACAATTAGGTGAATAATGGCATCTCTTAATCAGAAGAGCTCATGAAACTTTTTTTTTTAAAAAGTGTTTAAATACAGTAGCTATAAATGACAAAAAGAAAATTGCAATACTGTGTACTAACTCAGCTATTGAGTCCACAAGGTCTGGTGTAGCATCTGTTTATCATTTTATCTCTATGTCTCCTGCAGTGTTGGCAGTATCAATGCAATGAAAGAGCAAATAAATGAAAAGGTGAATCTGACTACTGACTACTCTCCTCAGGAAAGGAGGATAAGATGGCAGATGCTTGAGTGCAATTTATCACACTCCTTCTAAATACTGGCCCAAAACTCAAGGACACTACTATCTAGGATATAACACAAATATACATTATTTTCTACCAATGGAATGTGAAGCTTATGTGCCTTCTTAATGAATTCAGGCCATTTAAAAATCTCAAAAGGAATATCTGTCACATTGAAATTCTACCAAGTTCTGAGCAGCCACATTCATTTTTCTTTGCTTAGCTCCTAATTAGTATAAAATTTTGACAAGTAGTTCACATATTAAAAAAGCTGTGCTCAGCTGTTCACAGGTCCCTCAACTCCTTTAATCATCTCAGTACTGTCAGCTGTGTAAGTGTCATAGGAGGGAGGAGCATCACAGCCAACCGGGAGTGGAGGGGCCCGGTATGTCCAACTTTCAAACCCAGAGTGGCAGACAGGATACAAAAGACAAAGCTACAGTATCTCTTCCAACACCATCTGAAATTTAATGAAAGCAGAAAGTTTTCACTAAGAATCAGAGAAACAAAAAAGTTTGAAGCATTTTACTTTTAGAGAAGTCAGGAAGTCTTTTAACATCAAAGAATGTGTTGGATTTTGAATACTTGGCCAGGTAATTTTAAAGTACATAGTCTACATGTTCAAGATTTACATCAAATCACAAAGAGGAAGAACAATGAGGCACATTTAATTTCTTGGCATTTTATAGTTTATTCACCTGAGTTTTACAATTTTGTGAATTATTTGACTTATCCTCAATAAGCTTTGCTAGGCACAGGATAAAAGACAGTTTCTAACTGGATAGGCAGGTAAATGAGCAAATAAATAAATACAATAAAAAAATTCTGGCTATTAGGAAAAGATACACGGTTTGATCTCTGTTTCATTCTATACAGGAAAATAAATTGTATCAAGATATTCATGTGGCATTGCTTTAAATAGTACAAAAAGACCCGGCTTAAATGTTTATGTCTCCATCTCTTAAAAGGTAGAAACAGACACAAGAATTAAGGCAGAAATATACTGTTACGTGGAAGGATTTTAAGTTCTTCCATCATTTCTAGGGGCAGGCCAGCAGAAGGAAAGGTAAGAAAGTCAAAGTTTCTGCTCAGCTAAGAACATAGTTAACAAAGCAAAGAAACAACATTTAGAAGGAGATATTTGCATGCTTCAAATCCAACAGAGGACTAATAACCAGACTCTACAAAGAACTCAAGAGAATCAGCAAGGGACATGAACAGAAACTTTTCTCCTGAGGACAGACAAATGGCTAACATGAAAAAATGGTCATTGCCCCTTATCATCAGAGAAATTCAAATCAAAATCACTTTGAGATGTCACCTAATCCCAGTGAGAATGGCCCACATCATAAGGTCCCAAAGCAACAGATGGTGGTGTGAGTGCAGAGAGAAGGGAACACTCATGCACTGATTCACTGATGGTGGGACTGTACATAAGTACAGCCTCTATGGAAAGAAGTGACTCAAAGAACTAATAGTAGACCTATCATTTAATCCCACAATCTCATTACTAGGTATCTACCCAAAAGGAAAAAAGACATTTTACCATAACAACATTTGTATTCCAATGATTATAGAAGCACAATTTACAATCTCAAAAATGTGGAAATAACCCATGTCCTTTGACACATGAATTGTTTAATAATCTGTAGGTATATGTATAACATGGAATACTATTCAGCCGTTAAAAAGACAGAGACTTTGTATCTTTTGGGAGAACCTAGGCAGATTTGGAGAACACTCTCCAAAGTGAAGTATCACAAGAATGGAAATACAAGCATCACATGTACTCAGTACTAATTTGAAACTAGATTAACAACTACCTGATCACACGAGAGAAAAACTTAAATTCAAGTAGTGTGGTGGGGGAGAAGTGGTTGGATAAGTTCCAACAGGTACATGGCACAGGTATATGGCACAATTCCTGGGTAAAGGACATAACTAAAACATGGACTTCCACCTTACAAAAGCAAACTATGCAACCTAATCATATATACCCTAATATTAACAAGAAATTAAAAAAGAAAAAGACTGAACTCTAGGGCTCTACTATTTGTGTTTGCATCTCACCTTTGCTTTTCTCTAGGTATGCAAACTTTGCAAAATTTATTTAACTCCTCACACTTTCACTATTCTGAAACATGGATAGTAATAGTACTTATCTATAGGGTTTTTGTGAGGATTACGTTAAAATGATCCACAAAGGATTTAGAATGTTGCCTGGCCCATAAGAAGTAATATATGAGTTAAAGTTGTTATTTTTAAAGACATATCATCTCAAATGAAAAAGATGGTGAACAAAACACACCATATGAGTCCAAAAATTTAAAAATAACATATGTTGTGTGTTCAGGTATGTATACAGAAGCACATATAAAACTACCTAATTTCCAAAGTATGTGCATTGTACTGTTAACAATAGCTAACCCCTGAATGAAGGAGAGAATATGAAGGATTTTTTTAAATGAGGTATTTCAGTCAGTGGAGGGACAATGGTGGGAAAACAGCAGAGAGTGAAAAGTTTATTTATTCAATTTATTTTATATTATTATTATTTGAGACAGAGTCTTACCTTGCCACCTTTGGTAGAATGCCATGGCATCATAGTTTACAGCAACCTCAGACTCCTGGGCTCAGATTATCTTCTTGCCTCAGCCTCCCAAGTAGCTGGGACTACAGGTGCCTGCTACTACTTCCAGCTGTTTTTTTTTTTTTTTTTTTTTCAGAGATGCAGTCTTACTCTTGCTTAGGCTGGTCTCGAACCTGTGAGCTCTGCCAATCTACCCACCTAAGCCTCCCAGAATACTAGGATTACAGGTGTGAGACCCACTGTGCCCAGCCTATTTATTCAATTCTGTATGTCAATTTCTATTCAGTTTCCAATTCTGAGTGGAGATTTTTTTTTTAATTGTTTGAGATTCATTGCATGTACAAAGAATTAAGTTACACTGATGGCATTTGTTAGATAAAGTCCCTCTTATAATTGTGTCCCACCCCAGTAGGGGTGCCAGACACTGTGGCTCCCATCCTCCCCCCCCCACTTCTTCATTCCCCTATCCCTTGCATTATTAGATCTACTGCCTTCATATTAGAATTAAGTACATTGGATTCTTACTTCTCCATTCTTGTGATGCTTTACTGAAGAGAGTGTGTTTTACCTCCAACCAGGTTAATACAAAAGATGCAAAGTCTCCACCTTTTTAATGGCTGAACAGTATTCCATGGTATACATATATCACAACTTGTTCACCCATTCTTAGGTTGGTGGGCATTTAGGTTGTTTGAGAGTGGAAATGCATGAGAGGCTTGAGGATGAATATGGTAAACTATATGGTGATATCCTAAAAGTTGACTAAAGGAACAATATACCATAAGGAAAAACAATCTAGGCTTGATGACAGTGGGTCTTAGCTGGAGACTCATTAATTTGCAATTTACCAAATCATTTCAATAATATATGACAATTGTTATTTTTTGCATATGGCTTTCCAGTTGTCCCAGAACCATTCATTTATTTAAAAGACTATTATTTCTCCATTGAATGGTCTTGACACCACTAGTGAATATAATTTGACCATAGATACATGGGTTTATTTCTGGACTCTCAGTTTTATTCCATTGATCTATATGTCTATCCTTATGTCAGTACCATGCTGTCTTGATTACTCTAGTTGTTTTGATAAGTTTTGATATCAGAAAAGTTAATCCTTCTACTTTGTTCTTTAAGATTATTTTGGCTATTCTGAGCTCCTCAACAATTCCCTATGAATGTAATAATAAACTTGACAGTTTCTGTAAGGATTCTTTTCATCTAGGACTCTGACAGAGAATACCTTGTACTTCAATTCTCTAGAGTATTTTTATCTTTTTCTTTCTGATTAATATGAGGGCATAAATGATAAGGTTAATATTAAATCTTTCAATCCATGAACATAATATGTTCTTCCTCTTATGTGGGTTTTTAATTTCTTTCAGTAATGTTAAGTTTTCAGAGTGTACATTTTTCACTTCATTTGTTAAATTTATTTCTTTTGACGTTAGTAAAAATGGGATTTTAAACAATTTTATTTTGGGTTGTTCAATGCAAACGTATAAAAATTCCATTACTGTTTTGTACATTGGGCTTGTATTTTGTAATATTGATGAAGTCATTTATCAGCTCTATTAGATTTTTTAGTAAATTTCTTCAGATTTTCCACATACGTAAACATGTCATTTTCAATAGACTTCATTTTACTTTCTTTTTTCCAAAGGCATGTCATCTACTTATAATAATTTTCTTGCTTAATTTCCTTTGCACAATCTCTAGTATAATGTTGAATAGATATAGTAAGAGTGGACATCCCTGTCTAGTTCCTGATCTTGGGGGGAAGGAAACAACTAGTCTTTTATCATTTAGTATGAGCCTAACCATAGGTTTTTCATAGATGCCCTTTGTTAAGGAAGTTTTCTTTTATTCCTATTTTGATGTGTTTAAAATTTGTTTTGATTATTATAGGTACATAATTGTTATATACTTTTATTATGTACATGTGATGTCTTTATACAGGCATAAAATGTGAATTAATTAAATCAGTGTAATTAGGGTATCTATCAACTTAGGTGTTTAAGATTTCTTTGTGTTAGGAAATTCCAATTCCACTCTTTTAGTTATTTTAAAGTATATTCTAACTTATTGTTGATTATCATCACTTTGCTATGCTATCCAATATTGTTCATTCTATCAACTAATTATATTATTGTACTCGTTTCCACTTTATTCCTGCCTCCACACCAATCTTCCCAGGCTCTGGTAATTATCATCCTACTCTCTTTCTCTAAGGAATCAATTGTTTTTAATATTTAGCTCCTACACATGAGAATATATAAGATTTGTCTGTCTGTGCTTGGCTTATTTCACCTAACATAATGTTATCCAGTTCCATTCATGTTGCAAATGACACAATTTCATTCTTTTTGTGGTTATTTAATATTCCATTATATATATGTATCACAATTTCTTTATCCATTCATCTCTTGATGGGCACTTAAGTTAATTCCTATCTTGGCTATTTTGATAATGCTGTGATAAATACGGTGAGCTTATCATTGTATAATAGTCTTATGTGTCAACAGAAGTACAGCTACTCCTGATCTTTTTTGCCTTCCATTTGCATGGAAAATATTTTTCCAGTCCTTTCATTCTAAACTTTGTGTGTCTTTATAGGTGAAGTGTGTTTCTTGCAGACAACATATAGGTGGGTTTTGTTTTATTTATTTATTGTTTTGGAGACAGAGTCTCACTTTGTCATCCTTGGTAGAGTGCTATGGTGAGATAGAGGACTATGGTGTAACCTCAAACTCGTGGGATCAAGCAATTTTCTTGCCTCAGCTTCTCTAGTAGCTGAGACTATAAGTGCCCACCACAACACCCAGCTATTTTCAGAGACAGGGGCCACTCTTGCTCAGGCTGGTCTTGAACTTGTGAGCTTAGGCAATCTACCCACCTTGGCCTCCCAGAGTGCTAGGATTACAGGTGTGAACCACTTGCCTGGCCAGGTTGGTTTTGTTCTATATTCATTCAGCCACTGTATGTCTTTTTATTGGAGAATTTAGTCAATTCAAATTAATGTTATTATTAATAGGTGAGGACTTACTATTGCTATGTTGTTATTTCATTTTTGGCTGTTTTGTGGTCCTCTCTGTCTTTCTTCTTTACTTCCTGTCTTCCTTTGTTAAAAACGATTTTCTCTCGTAGTGTATTTTAATATCTTTATTTTTTTGTGTATCATCTATAGCTATTTTGACTTGCACTTACTATAAGCCTTACAAAAATATATTATAAGCAGTCACTTATACATGACAACTCTGCTTGTAAACAAACAAATAAGTAAAGAGAAATCTCATAGATATTATACTCTTTAAATCCCTACCCCTACACTTTTTAGCATTTCTTTGTTTCTGTTGATAACTTTTTTATGTTATCTGTCAAAAAAGTTGTTATTTCTGATAGATTTGTTTTTTAGTTTTCCTACTCAAGTGGTAAATGGTGTAATTACACAGTTTACCATCAGTTGTTGGATTTTGTCAAATTCTACTTCTGCATCAGTTGAAATGATTGTGTAGATTTTGTTTATATTTTTCTAATAATATGGTATATTACATTAATTTATTTTATGTAGTGAACCATCTTACAACTTCATATAAAGAACTCAAACAGTTTGTACTTTCTTCTTTTGTTCAACATAATGTTTTTGAAATTAATCTGTTTCTCTATCATCAATCTTATATTATTAAACCAATACTTCTAGGCTTATCTTGAATAAACTCTTTACAGACCCCAAATAGTTGTTATATAGGTCATATGAAATAAAGTTTGAAACAAAAACTTTATGAGGTAATTGACTAATACTTGCCTCAAATGTCTGTATTTGTCCAAAGCAATTCTTCCACTTTAATAATTTGCCAAGTACTTTGAAATTAACACTTTTATAGTATTAACCTAAGAGTCAACAACTTTAAAGTCACATAGAGGAGTACCAGGGTTAATTGAAATTTATCCTGTTAAATTTCTTATGCTATTATTATTTTATTGTACATATTTCTAGCTTTTTGTAGAAATTACAATTCAGAAACCTCAAGATACAAATATGCAAATGGTGTAGTAATAAATCAGGGACTTAGAGTCCAGAAAAACTGAATGTAAATCTTGCTTTTGGTCTTTTACAAGCTTTGATTTCCTTCATTCCTGGGAATCTCATTTGAGTTGTTTGTAAAGGGAAAGTGACACCATAACATGTTATTTGTTATCATTAAGTGAATTAACAAAAACATTGAACCAGAATGTGAAAATGAATGCAACTCATAAGAAGTTTTCTCAGTAAGGTATGAGGAAGAGATAAACAGAGAGATGCTAACACATAGCTAAACATAATGACTATTCAAGGAATCTTTGCCTAAGGATTGGCAGGGAGAAAGATAAAGAGAACATTTAATGGTCAATATTGATGTAAAATGTGTAATCTTAAAACCATTAGAGATGTAGAATGGGTAACCTAAAAACCAGTAGAGATGTAGGGGCGGTGCCTGTGGCTCAAAGGAGTTGGGCACCTGCCCCATATGCCAGAGATGGCGGGTTCAAACCCAGACCCAGCCAAAAACTGCAAAAAAAAAAAAAAATTAAATAAATAAAAATAAAATAAAACAGTAAAGATGTAGAATGAGTAATCTTAAAACCAGTAGATAAAGAGAAGAGAAAGCTAATAGCTTTTTATGTCCAGAAATTGTATTCTTTATCTGTGTAGAATTGTGGTACTCTTACATATTACCTCATTTTATTCACTTTCTGGACCGATAAACAATCCTTTCTATTGCCCCTGTATCAGCTGGCTCAGGACAAATTCTGCTGCAGTATCAAATATCCTTGTAAATATCGGTGTCTTCAACAGTTTAATTCAGTTTTGTTCTTGCTACATGTCCATTATAAGTTGAATGCAGCTCATTGTATTCATTCTAAGACAAAAGATGAAAAAATATTTCTATTTGAGATATTTCCAATTCCATGGCAGAGGAAAGAGGGAGCAACAAAAAAAAGACATAATATGTCCAAGAATTTCTACTCATAAATGGCATATATCTTTCCTGTTCACATTTTATTATCAAACAAGTCACGGATAAGACTGAGATCAATAGATTGAAACCTACAAGGAGTCTTTAAAAAGTTCATGGAAAATGCATGTTACAAAAATCTAATAAAAAAAAATCTATGTATAGATTTCAAATTTTTTTTCTTCTCTTTCTCTTTTTTTTTTGAGACAGTGTCTCACTTTGTCACCCTCAGTAGAGTACCATGGCTTCACAGCTCATGGCAACCTCAAACTTTGGGGCTTACGCAATTGTCTTGCCTCAGCCTCCCAAGTGGCTGGGACTACAGCACCTGCCACAATGCCCAGCTATTTTTAGAGACAAGGTCTCACTCTGGCTCAGCCTGGTCTCAAACTTGTGAGCTCAGGCGATCCACCTGCCTCACCCTCCCAGAGTGCTAGGATTACAGGCGTGGGCCATTGTGCCTGGCCTCAAAAATTTTCACTGAAATAACATCATATTAACTTGGTATAATGTGTCCCAATAGGATTTAGTTTGAGAAATAAGGATAAGACATTAGTTAGAAAAGAGTGGAACATGGTTTTTGCTAAAATTAAGAACATTAGGCCCCAGCGCCTATGGCTCAAGTGGCTAAGGCACCAGCCACATACACCTAAGGTGGCCGGTTTAAATCTAGCCCGAGCCGCCAAACAACAATGATGGCTGCAACCAAAAAATAGCCAGGCGTTGTGTCGGGTGCCTGTGGTCCCAGCTACTTGGGAGGCTAAGGCAGGAGACTTGCTTGAGCCCAGGATTTTGAGGTTGCTGTGAGCTTTGATGCCACAGCTCTCTACCCAGGGGGACAGCTTGAGGCTCTCTCTAAAAAAAAAAAATTAAGAACATCAAACTCATGGTGAATCTGTGTGGAAGAACAGTGAAATCACTCATGCTTTGTGAAGAGTTTATGGGATAATACCCCAAGGAATTTAGCAGTTTACAAATACATAACTTGTTTTATGAAGAGATGAGTTAATGTTGAAGATGAAACCCACAATGGCAGACCATACATACTAATTTGAGAGGAAAACATTCATTTTGTTCGTGCCCTAATTGAAGACAACCAGTCGTTAATAGCAGAAACTAACTAAGACCACAGACATCACAATTGGCTCAGTCTACCCAACTCTGAAAAATTAAACAAACTTTTCACTCAATGGGTGTCAGAACTGTTGTACTCAGATAAGCTGCAGACAAGAGCAGAACTTTCAATAGAAATTTTAAACAAGTAGGATCAAGATCCTGAAGCATTTCTTTGAAGAATAATACCAGAAGATAAAACTTGCTTTTACTAATGCAATCCGGAAGACAAAGCACAATCAATGGCTAAAAAGAAGTAGAAGTTCCCCAGTCAAAGAAAAAGTGGACTGGTAATGAGCAAAGTCCAAAGTAACGGGGTTTTTTTTAATACTCAAGGCATTTTTCTTGTTGACTTTATGCAGAGCCAAACAATGACAACATCTGCTTGTTCTGAAAGTGTTTTAAGAAAATTAAAAAACCCATTGGCAGAAAAAAATGCATGGGAAAGCTTGACCAGAGAGTCCTTCTCCGCTATAACAGAGCTAATCCTCACTCCTCTCATCAAACAAGGGCAATTTTGTGTGACTTTCCCTAATGGGAAATCATTAGGCATCCACTTTACTGTCCTGATATGGCCGTTTCTGGCTTCTTTTTGTTTCTTTAAAGTGCAACTATTTTTCTTCTGTTAATAATGTAAAAAGAGACTGCTTTGACATGGTTAAATTTCCAGGACCCTCAGTTCTTTAGGAATGGACTAAATAGCTGGTATCATTGCTTACAACAGTGTCTTGAACTTGATTGAGACTATGTTTAGAAAAGTAAAGTCCATTTTTCTTTATTTCCTTGCTTTTAAAAATTTTTTTCTTTTCATTTCCTTGTTTTGTTTTTGTTTTTGTTTTGTTTTTTTGAGACAGAGTCCCACCCTATTTCCTAGGCAGTGTATAATGGCATCATAGCTCACTGTAACACATATTTTTATTTATATATTTTAATTTCATTTCCCATAAGCTTTTGAAGTCCTATATAATCCTTAGACATGAAAGAGTACAGAATATTTTGTGTAATAATATAATTTAACAGACACTCCATCCTTTCTTCTTCTTCCAAAAAAATAAAAAAGAAAAAAGAAGGAAGAAAGTTATAGATTAAATAAGTAATTAAATATTCATAACAAAATAAATTCATGGTCTCCTCTCTCTCATTACATGCCAAGTATATTCTCCATAAATGAGGATACTTTCAAGTATCTAGTTGATGCACCTAGATATTTGAAGCTTGAGCTTTAGCTTTTGTGACATGCTATCAAAATATTATCTTCTTGCTAATACGTTTTAGTTCTCTATGGATTCTAGTTATTAAACCTTTGTC
>NW_003852475.1:6088864-6090236 GCF_000181295.1 Otolemur garnettii | reverse complement strand
CACACTGTACCCCCAAAGTGCATCAATGTACACAGTTACCATTCAATAAAAAAAAAATATATATTATCTTTAGCTGTCATGGATTATTATGCTACTGAAATTTGGGAGTAAATATTGAAATCTAATTTTTTTTTAATTAAATGACAGCTGTGTACATGAATACTGTCATGGGGTACAGTGTGCTATTTTTACATACAATTTGAAATATTTTCATCAAACTGGTTAACATAGCCTTCATGTCATTTTCTTCATTATTGTGTTAAGACATTTATATTCTACATTTAGAAAAATTCACATGTAGCATTATAAAATGAACCATAGACATGATCCCACTAGTCACCCTCCCTTCACCCATCCTACCCCTTCTCTTTCCCTCCCTCTCCCCTTTCCCCATATTCTTGGGCTAAAATTGGGATATAGCTTTCCTATGAAAGCTATAAATTAGTTTCATAGTAGGACTGAGTACATTGGATACTTCTTCTTCCATTCTTGAAATACTCTGCTAAGAAGAATACTTTACAGCTCCATCCATGTAAACATGAAGAAGGTAAAGTCTCCATATTTCCTTAGGGCTGCATAGTATTCTATGGTGTACATATACCACAATTTATTAATCCATTCATGGGTTGATGGGCACTTGGACTTCTTCCATGACATAGCAATTATGAATTGGGCTGCAATAAACATTCTGGTACAAATATCTTTGTTGTAGCGTGATTTTTGGTCTTCTGGATATATACCTAGTAGAGGAATTATAGGATCAAATGGCAGGTCTATTTTTAGTTCTCTAAGTGTTCTCCAGATATCTTTCCAAAAGGAACGTGTTAGTTTGCAATCCCACCAGCAGTGTAGAAGTGTTTCTCCACAACCACGCCAGCATCTGTGGTTTTGGGATTTTGTGATATGGGCTAATCTTACTGGTGTTAGATGATATCTCAAAGTACTTTTGATTTGCATTTCTCTGATGAATAAGGATGATGAGCATTTTTTCATATATCTGTAGGCCATGTGCCTGTCTTCTTTAGAGAAGTTTCTCTTCAGGTCCCTTGCCCACCCTAGTAGGGATCACTTGTTCTCTTCTTGCTAATACATTTGAGTTCTCTGTGGATTCTGGTTATTAAACCTTTGTTGGAGAAATAACCAGCAAATATCCTCTCTCATTCTGAGGGCTGTCCGCTAGCTTTACTCACTGCATTCTTGGCTGTGCAGAAGTTTTTTAGGTTGATCAGATCCCAGTAGTGTATTTTTCATGTTGCTTCAATTGCCCAGGGGATCCTCCTTATAAAATATTTGCCCAGGCCAATTTCTTCAAGTGTTTTCTCTACACTTTCTTCTAGTAATTTTATAGTTTCATGTCTTAAATTTAAATCTT
>NW_003852475.1:6085062-6086342 GCF_000181295.1 Otolemur garnettii | reverse complement strand
TGGCCATTTTTTTTTTTTTGGTTGCAGCCATCGTTGTTGTTTGGTGGGCCCGGGCTGGATTCAAACCCGCCACTTTGGTGTATGTGGCTGGAGCTTTAGCCACTTGAGCCACAGGCACCAAGCCTATTCCATGATGATCTGAGATGATGTATGGAATAGTTTCTATTCTTTTAAATTTGCTGAGGTTAAACTTGTGACCTAAGATGTGGTTGATTTTGGAGTATGTTCCAGGGGCCGATGAGAAAAATGTGTTTTCTGTTTTGTTAGGATGAAATGTTCTGTAGATGTCACTTAAATCCAAATATGGAAAGGTTATGTTTAAATCTAAAATTTCTTTCCTAAGCTCCCTGTTGGAGGATCTATCCAACACTGCCAAAGGAGTATTGAAATCTCTGACTATGATGGAGCTTGGAAAAATCGAGTTGCTCATGCCTATTAGAGTATCTCTTATAAATTGTGGTGCATTCTGGTTGGGTGCATAAATATTGATAATTGAAAGCTCATTGTACTGAGCATTACCCTTAACAAAAATAAAGTGACCATCCTTATCCTTGCTTACTTTTGTTGGTTTAAAGCTTATTGTATATCCAAATAAAATTGCAACACCTGCTTTTTTCTGCTTTCCATTTTCCTGGAATATAGATGACCATCCCTTCACCCTGAGTCTATATTTATCTTTTAAGGTAAGATGAGATTATTGTATGCAGCAGATACCTGGCCTGAGTTATTGTATCCAGTTAGCCAGCCTGTGCCTCTTTAGAGGACAGTTTAAGCCATTCACATTGATTGAAAATATTGATAAACCTGGTATAATTATAGGTGTTGAGGTTTTCAGAAATCCAGTGGATATTTTTAATCCTTTCACCACTGTGAAATTTGGAATTTGATCAAAAATTTCTGTGTCAGTTTACTTTTGTGGTGGAGGATTGTGCTGGTCATTATGGAGGATAGGTCTGAGACTATCCTAAAGAGCTGGTTTAGTTATGGCAAATTTCTTCAACTTGTGAATATCATTAAAGTATTTAATTTCTCCATCACAAATGAAACTCAGTTTAGCTGGATACAGGATCCTGGGTTGAAAGTTATTTTGTTTTAGGCGATTAAAAGTCGATGACCATCCTCTTCTAGCCTGAAAGTTTTCAGCAGAGAGATATGCAGTCATTCTAATACTTGTAAGTTATGATTTTCTTACATCTAACTGCTTTCAGAATTTTCTCTTTCATATTAACTTCAGTGAAGTTAATTATGTGCCTGGGGGATGTCTTTATTTTTTTTTATTG
>NW_003852475.1:6077242-6083278 GCF_000181295.1 Otolemur garnettii | reverse complement strand
CTACTGTGAACGGAATAGAGTCCTTGACTGCTTTTTCAGCTTGGCTGCTGTTGGTATATATAAAGGCTACAGATTTATGAGTGTTGATTTTGTAACCTGAGATGCTGCTGCCTGGGGGATGTCTTATTCGGCTTGAGTCGTACTGGGGTTCTGAAACTGTCTGCTATCTTAATATCAGAATCTCTTGGCATGTCTGGAAAGTTCTCTTTCATAATTTCATGAATAAGAGCCTCTGTGTTTTGTGAAACAACTTCATCACCTTCAGGGATTCCTATAAGGCGAATATTAGTTTTCTTTGAATTATCCCAGAGCTCTTTGAGAGAAAGAACCATTTTTGTTCTCCATTTCTCTTCTCTTTAGTGCTTGGGCACATTCAGAAGCTCTGTCTTCAATGTCAGAGCTCTTTTCTTCTGCCTGCTCCATTCTGTTACTGAGGTATTCTACTGTAACTTTCAGATCTTTGAAGGCTGCAACCTCTTGCATCAATGTGTCAAAATCTTTGGTCATTTTATCTTTGAATGACGTTGAATTCTTGAGACATCTTTTGAATAATTTCTTGAAATTGTAATTCCCTCCTTTCTTCCATTCTGTTAATCTTATTTGCTATCCAAATTCTGAACTCAATTTCTGACATCTCAACCATCTGTTTATGGATGGGGTCTTCAATTGGATATGCCCCATTTTTTCTTGGGGGAGTTGATCTACTCTGGTTATTCATGCTGCCTGAGTTTTTGCCTGATTCTGTCCTATGCTGAATTTACACCTTTTGGAGTCTGTCCCAGACTGTTCCTCCAGTGGCTGCCACCAGAGAAGACACTGGCTTCCTCTGAATGTCTAGAGAGATGGGGCACGTCCATCCGGAAAAGCCTCAGTGGTGTGAGCCTTACTGTTCCCACTGCTGCAGCTGCTGCTCTTCACCTCAGGGTACTGCTGGTCTAGTATGGTTCCCTCTCAACTGACCATCCTCTTGCAGTTCTCAGGCTGCCTGGGCCTGGCAAGGGTGGCAGGAGCAGCAGGGATCCGCCTGCCACCGGGGGAACATGGGGCTCAAGCTGCAGGTCTCTGGCTGCCACCCGGCATCTAACAAAGATGGTGGGAGCAGCAGGGATTCACCTGCCATCAGGGAATGTGGGGCTTTAGCAGTTCTCTGACTTTGGGGCTGGGACAGGGTATTGGTCCCACAGGGGTGGGGGAATGCTGTTCCTGGGCCTCCCCTCACCGTCTCTGCAGGCAAGGGGGAAAGGTGAACTGGAAATTCAAAATGGCAGTGAAAACATTGGTTCAATTTTTCTGCCTGGCAAGAGAGTATTCAGAATCTCAGCAGAGTCCCTCTAGGAGTAGTCCCCACTTCCTGTAGCTCTCACACATGGGTTAAGGTAATAGGTCTTCAGTTCACCACTCAACTGTAGAAAACTTACAGGAGCAGACAAAGAGAATATAAAGAGAAAAACACAACTTTCTTGGGGGAGGGGATGGACACTTTTCCTTGGGATGAATTATGTACCTGTAGATTACTTTCTTGGAGTCTCAACTTACCTCAGCAGAAGTGTCCTGCAGATATCGCTCTTCTCTCTCAGCTGAGCTCCTAGTCTTCAACTTTGTTGGGTAATTTCTGGACATTATCCTTCCCTCTGGATGGGCGCTTCTGTAGGAGGCTGGTGCCTGTTGGCCATCTTGCCCCTCTCCCCTTGAAATCTAATTCTAATGAGAATTTCTGAAGTCTAGAGCCTATCCATAGGAATAATTAACTTTAGAAAGAAACAGATTAAACTAGCCTTGTTTGCAGAATAAGATCAGTGCTGACATCTACTGGGTGGAAAATTAAGCAAGGAAAAAAAAGGTTGGTCAGCTTGTGAGAAATGATGTTCTGAGTGACATGTATTGTATTAATTAAAAATATTCTGGAACTGGCTATTAATTGTATTTTGACCTTCCAATTATATTTGAGAATCATTATTTTAGGGCCTTCTGGCAAGTAATATTTTATGGAAAGTGTGACTGATTCCTTTGTCAATATCCATACATTGGCTCTATGCTAAATGTAGTGATACCCATATGAAATTATATCAACCAGTGTCCAATATTAAGGAAGGGTATTTTGTATCATAAACTGTAATAGCTGTTCATATATTATATAACAAGTCAGCCTGCAACCAGTTTCATGTCAGGTAAGTTGCAAGAAACTCCTGGCTCAGAAAAGATAGATAGTTTATTACTCATACTAATAGTAGTACCTAGGGTATTGACTTCCCCTACCCTTCTGGACCTCTAAGTCCCAATTTCCACAGGGCTATGTGAAAAGGCCCAGAAAGGATTAGCACATACTCTGAACTGTATTACTGAAAAAGAACTGTTGTTATAACTATAATATTTCTTAATAGGCAATAAACATATCAGTCCCTTTGCTCCAGAAGGAGATGTTATCCTCATTGTATTTGATAGTAAGCATGCTTGCAATTTACAGTGGAGAAAAAAGCTCTCTCTGTTTTCCAAGGTGATTCTCTATACAAACATCCTTACAAGGATGTTCAGAATCCTTGTAAGGGAAGTGACTACTGTCCTTAAAAGACAAATAGAAGTATGAGATCCCTCAAGAATTATGTTCCAACAATATCTGACCCTTGTTGTTACTCTGTCTTGACTGTTGGTAAATTTTTCCATGAGTATGACACTCTGTTGGCTATTCTCATAACTTAAATAGGATAGGTTAGAATTAAATGTATCACTTTTTTCATGTATCATTCATTTAAAACTGCTATATCCAGAACTCCAAGCAGCAGAAGGAGGACAATCTGCAGTACTGACCATTCCCCATTGTTGGACCCAATCAGCTAAATAAATTCCATAACCCATCAGGACCTACTTTAGAAATTGAGGTAATTGTCTTTCTAAATTTCTGTATTAACCTTTTCACTTGGTCTAAAACCTTAATTCAGATACAATAAGATGTATTAGTTTATATATATATATCCTATCTTATCCAGTAAAGAGGACAACTAGGGCAATTTTACTATCTATCACAACTCTGGCCCTTGAATTACGGCTGACCTGAATGCATTTAAAATCTGAGGTGGTATTTTTGAACACTTCAACAAATTTAGGGACAAATTTCTAATTTGATGATTCATGGTAAGAATAACTGCTCAGAGGGTATGCTTAAATAATGAGTCACTTATCTCACTTATCTCTTCAGGAATCTTCCCTGAGTAAACATATATAGCCAAATTTTGGAGAGATTCCCACAGTCATATGAGAGCTAAATGATCTACTGGTAGTCTTTTCTTAGATAACTAATATTCTAAATTCAAGTGACTATGTTTTTTAGGAGGATGTCAGTTAATGCCCAGCATATACATAAAAAGCAAATAATACACAGAATTTTCAAAAATAAAGTATTGATTACAATTTTTGGTCTCCTCAAAGTAAGTGCTACATGGCCCAAGGCTACAGAGGTTGTCAGAGCTCCTAACATGATCTCTGTCTGGCCATTAGATCTTTATATGTTCAGACTAGTTAAAATGATTGAGTCATTTTCTTGTCTTGGAGAATTCTGCTTGATAGCAATTAGTCCAACCTATTTTGTTTGTCTATGCTACCAGGTGGAATTAGTTTGCCTCCTGAGACTAACAAAGAGCTACAAGAATGAGGGTAGAGAAGACCTCCAGATTTGTTGACAACTGTCCTACTTGGGAGGTACAGAAGATACTTTTCCTGATAGACTTCTCAGTAAGATTAAATGAGATGGGGATCAAATCAATATCTGGTGGGGTATGGTAAATCAAACCGTCAGCTGACCTAAAAATGCTTATACAGGAGTGGGAAGAAACTTGCCCTTTCCCCCCAAAAGTTTGCTTAAAGATCAATTCACAATTAAGACAGATTAATAAGAGAAATGCTTAGTGCTGAATACCACAGACATGGGGAGAATCACAAGTGTGACTACTCAATTATTCAATGTGGTTCAGATATTTTTTAATGTATTTTTTAAAAGAGAAGGGGGAAATGAGGCATATAGGTGCAACAAGTGGTTGTTAGGGAGGATGAACAGATGAGGGAAACAGATTGAGTTGTAGATTAATCTGAGAGACAGGAATTGTGTTTAAAATGATTTGGACTAAGCCTGCTTGCATTCTTAATCTTTCCTGCAATATATTGAGATAACTTGGAGAGGAAAGGAAATAAGTTGCCCCTCCTAGATCTTTTGATCAGATCAGTCCAGTTTATACAGATAGAGGGAAAGCCTTTTCCAATGCTTCCTGATCTTGAATGGCCTTTACTTCAAAATATTCTTTTCTTTAAAGATGTTTAATATGAATTTTATTTTGCATTTTAAAGATTAATACAGAAAATGATTTATACTTTACACATTTCTTCTACTGACTAAGGCACTATAAAATGTCTAATTAATTGTTTTACTCTGATTGGGGGGGTTGTGTGTTTGCTTTTTTTTTTTTTAATTCTAGGTTCAGCAGTTTTCTGAAAATTCCTTGTTCTTAAAACTTTGGAAAATGTATTAAAATGCTTTACAAAGAGAATGCAGTGAAATTACAAACCAAAGGAATATGCATCTCCAAACTTTTGTAGATCTCCAGCCACTTAGAAAAGTCTATTTCACTGTGTCAGAAGCATTTAATATAGTTAGGCGTACTGTTAGAAAATTATACATATGCATACGCCAGAGGGTACTGTTCACATAAATTGCTATTTAAAACCAATTGATAGAACAATATATTTTTTAAAAAATTTTATTGGCAGGGATGCAATATGGAAATTATTTGTAATTGTAAAAAGCTCAAAAGACATAGTGATTTGAAGTGCTCAGACTCTCTGAGACCTTTTTTTAAATTTAAAAATATTTGGAGGTACAAAAGTTGTGTCTATATACTTTGTTTTTTGTACATATTGAGTCAAAGTAATAAGTGTGGCCTTCTTTCAGATAGTGTGCACTATAACATTACATGTGAATTTACTCACCTTGATTTTCAGGGAGATTTATTTCCACATGTGCAATTAGGGTTGATCTATTAGTTCCAACTTTGTTTTGAGTACATATGTTTGTTTCACTATTCTTGTGATGTTTCCCTTAAAAGAATGGTTTCCAGGTCTATTCAGGTTGCCACAAAAGATACTAGATCATCTGTTTTTGTATAGCTGAACAGTACTCCATTGTATGTATATATCACATTTTATTAATCTATTCATGTCTTAGTGTGCACTTGGGTTGTTTCCACATCTTTCCAGTTGTGAATTGTGCTGCAATAAATATTCAATTGCAGGTGTCCTTTTCATAAAATGACCCTTTTTTTAACCTTTGAAATATGCCCAGCAGTGGAATTGATGGATCAAATGGTAGGTCAACATTAAGTTCTTTGAAGTTTCTCCATATTGTTTTCCACAGAAACTGCTCTAGTTTACAGTCTCACCAACAGTATATAAAAATTTCTTTTGCTCCATACACATGCAAGCCATCTTACATGGCTTAGATGCCAGCCATCTATTGTTTGGGGACTTTTTAGTACAAGCCATTCTTGTTGGAGTTAGATGATATCTCACTGTTATTTTGACTAGCATTTCCCTAATTAGAGACACTGAGCATTTTTTTCTTGAGTTTGTTGGTCATTAGAATATCTTCATTTGAAAAGTTTCTGTTCATGTCTTTTTCCCCACTTTTTAAGGGTTTTTATTGTTTCTTGCTGATTTTATTAAGTTCTTTGTAGATTCTGATTATCAGTCCTTTATCAGATGATTAGCATGCAAATCTTTTCTTCCATACTGTGGATTGTCTATTTGATTTTTGGATTGCAGCCTTGGCTATGCAGAAGTTTTTTAATTTGATCAAGCCTCATTTATTTATTATAATGTCCATTAAAATACCAATACCACTTTTTGAGATCTAGAAAAAGGGATTCAGGGAAGATGGCCGACTGGTAGCAACCCTGGTCAGAGGCTCCTGAACAAAGGAAGAAAAACTGGTTGGAATCAGAATCTATGAAGTCAAAGACGGGGAGCTGAGCCCAGAAAGAAGTTCGGCAAGCT
>NW_003852475.1:6037918-6064518 GCF_000181295.1 Otolemur garnettii | reverse complement strand
TTACCATTCAATTAAAAAAAAAAAAAAGAGAGAGATCTAAAAAAAATAGTCCTATGCTTCACATGGAACCAAAAATGACCCTGAATAGCCAAGACATCTTTATGTAATAAAAGCAAAGTAGAAACATCACTTTTTCAGACTTTAAGCTAGGCTATAGTTACCAGAAAAGCATGTACTGGCACAAAAACAGAGGATCAGAACACAGAACTGAGACATGAAATTATTCCCGTATTCCCATCTGATGTTTTACAAAACAGATAAAAACATGCGCTGGGGGAAAGAATCCTTATTCAATAAATGGTGCTCAGAAATCTGTATAGCCACATGTAAAAGACTAAAACAGGATTCCCACCACTCACCACTCACAAAAATTAACTCATGATGGATAAAAGACTTAAATCTAAGGCAGAAAACTATAAGAATCCTAGAAGAAAATGTTAGAAGAACTCCTAGGCAAAGAATTCATGAAGAAGAACCCCAAAGCAATCACAGCAACAAGAAAGTAAATAAAAAGGACCTAATCAAAGTAAAAAGTTTCTGCACAGCCAAGACAACCAAAGAGCAAATAGGCAACCCATAGAATGGGAGAAAATATTTGCATGCAATACATCTGATAAAGAACTTGATACCAGAATTTCTTCCTCAATAGGTCCTTGGTCTCGGGGATTCAAAGAATGAACCCAAAGAGCACAGATCAATGGTAAGACAGGATTTTATTAGACAGAAGGGAATACAGGACTAAAAAGCACCAGAGCTACTGGCAAAGGGCGAGAGCCAAGTAGGAAATCTCTCCTGGGTTTTTTATTTTTTTTTTTCCCTAGGGGTCCATATTACATCTTTGGGTAAAACTTGGTAGGTAGAAAAACATGTTTTCAAAGTTAATGGGTACATTAACAAATGAATGAATATAGTCCCTCCTCCACTAGGGCAAGGTTATCAGATCCTTATAGTTTTTGTCTCTGAGAAGGGATTATGGTTTATGTTCCCTACTCAAGGTGGAATCACCCCCAAAATGACTCAGGCTGCTTTATTCAGGACCTTGTTGGAGCCCAGAGGGTGTGGCTTGGAAAATGAAGCCTGTTTGTGCCTGGAAATCAGGGTCTGATTTCTGAGTTAACCTAGGCCTAGAAAATGGGGAGGGGGGGGGCTGTCCATCCCTGAGTGGGAAGAATCCTGTATCAAACTGATAACTAGAATCTACAAAGAACTTAAGCAAATCATGAAACAACCAAAATATTCGTTATACCAAGAACTTTTTTTATTTGTTTTTTTGAGACAGAGTCCCACTTTGTTGCTCTCAGTAGAGTGCTGTGGCATGGCTCACAGCAACCTCAAACTCTTGATCTCAAGCAATCCTCTTGCCTTGGCTCCCAAGTAGCTGGGGCTATGGTGCCCACCACAATGCTCAGCTAATTTTTCAATTTTTAGTAGAGACAGGGTCTTACTCTTGCTCAGGCTGCTCTTGAATTCTGGAATTCAAGCCATCCACCTGCATTGCACTCCTAGAGTGCTTGGATTACCTGTGTAAGCCACCACACCCAATAGGGAGTCATATTTTGGAGTGAAATTTTGTTATTTTTTTCTCTTTTTTTTTGTTTTTTAATTTTCTCTATACATGTACATGTGTTTATTTGGTTTCCACTTTTTGCCTTCATAAGATTAAAGAGGCTTAAAATTTGATAACAATAACAATGTTGAAGATAAGAACTAGAGGGGCGGAGGCAAGAGGGCTGCCTGGAGCCAACTTTCCACAGAGGCCGCCAATCAGAAGGTGAGTTAAAGGACAGAAGTTTAGCAAGTAAGCTGATTGTTTGGAGCTGAGCCAAGAGAGAAGGTTGAAGGACACATATCAACCCTGCTGGGGCAAGCTGTCACCCCAAGGATATAGATAATAGGTATAAAATCTATCGCCAAGTAGATGGGTGTCCCCTACCCCATGAGAAAGGCTCACAGTATACTTTCTACAAACAAGCAAGCAGAGTTCAAACATCCTCCCATTTTATCCCATGGGAGAGACCCTCTAAAAACCAGACTTCTTTCCTCTCCTAGGGTGCCATGGCACTCTCCTGCCAGGCATAAAACTGTATATATTCTCTACCTGCAATTCTGAACTCCCAGTACTCCCCTCCACTCTCACACTGAGGTCTGGAAGCCTGTCCCCCATGCAGTCCAAATTTGGGGGCATTTTCTTGAGACCTGTGGACAGGGTATAGGCTGTTACAGGTCTATGCTGATTCTGTGGCACAGGGGTAAGGAGAAAATGGTGACTGAAGGAACTGTATGGGAAAGGGAGAGGTGGTGCCCACAGCACAGAGCAGCAGCAGCAGAAACAATAGGGCTCACACCCCTGGGCATATTTTGGAATGACACTCCCTGTCTCTCTGGGCAACCAGAGAAAGCTGGGCATCTACTCTGGTGGCAGACACTGGGGGAATTGATCTGGGATGGTAACATAGGCCCCAGGAGTAAAGGGTATGCCTGAGGTGGTACCAGCCTGGGCAGAGCATAGCAGGATGGAGAATTGAAGATGCATGTGCAGAGATGGCATATTCTGGGGAGGGGAGGAGGCTGAGCTAGAGGACTGCTTCAGTGAGCATAAGAAACACCAGGCCCTCAGGGTATCATAGCTGAGACTGGAACTCTGAGCCAAATGTGAGCTCTAACCGTACCTGCCCCAACACAGAACACAGGGGAAACACCTGCTCCTGGCAATGGCACAGAACGGGGATGAGTTACAGTTTCTGTGAACTTAAACAATGCCTGGTCTGCCGGGGAATATAGCCAGGATAGAATCACAAATTCTGTGCAGAAAGTGTCAGCAACATCAATCAGGGTCAGGGCTAGAACTGAGTCAACCACCCCAGCTTCCATTAACCACCCTAGGTTATCAGGCCTCAGCTTTCCCTGCTGAATGGTGGCAGAGTGTGGAGGCCTGGCTGAGGAGACATAAGATCTCTCTGTGACTCAGGCAGGCTCAAATCCCTGGAGCATCTTCTCATTAGAGGGAACTGGGTCATAGCTCTGAGGGATTACCAGTGACTGGGTGTGACAGAGGTGCAAGGTGGGGAAAGAGGCCTCAACTTTCCCAGATTAATTCATTTGCTGGGGAGGAGGGGGTCCTTCTGAGTCCACGGACCACAAGAATGAATCATACTCAAGCTGCCAGCAGACCCCTGCTATCTAGTTGCCAGAGACCTTTTGAACTCTCTCACTTGAAACCAGGTGCTGACTGGGACAATTGATTTGGATCTCTTAGACTGGACCCAAGGACTATCCAAATTGGTACCCTGGATATGTGGTTGTGTGAAGAACCAAGAGATGAATCCAGCTACTTACCATTACTTGATCTTTGACAAGCCAATTAAAAACATTGAGTGGAGAAAAGATTCCCTATTCAACACATGGTGCTGGGCAAACTGGCTGGCGACCTGTAGAAGATTGAAACTGGACCCACACCTTTCACCATTAACTAAGATAGACTCTCAGTGGATTAAAGATTTAAACTTAAGACATGAAACTATAAAAATGTTTGAAGACAGTGTAGGGAAAACACTTGAAGAAATCAGTCTAGGCGAAAATTTTATGAGGAGGACCCCTTGGGCAATTGAAGCAACATTAAAAATACACTACTGGGACCTGATCAACCTAAAAACTTCTGTACAGCCAGGAACACAGTAAGTAAAGGAAGCAGATAGCCCTCAGAATGGGAGAGGTTATTTGCAGGTTATGTCTTGGACAAAGGTTTTATAACCAGAATCCACAGAGAACTCAAGCGTATTAGCAAGAAAAGAACAAGTGATCCCATCTCAGGGTGTGCAAGGGACTTGAAGAGAAACTCCTCCGAAGAAGACAGGTGCCTACAGATATATGAAAAAATGCTCACCATCCTTAATCATCAGAGAAAGGCAAATCAAAACTACTTTGAGATATCATCTAACACCAGTAAGATTAGCCCACATCCCCAAATCCCAAAACCAGAGATGCTGGCATGGATGAGGAGAAAAAGGAACACTTCTACACTGCTGGTGGGAGTGTTAACTAATACATCCCTTTTGGAAAGACATTTGGAGAACACTTAGAGAACTAAAAATAGACCTGGCATTTAATCCTACAATTCCTCTACTAGGTATATATCCAGAAGACCAAAAATCACATTACAACAAAGATATTTGTACTGGAATGTTTATTGCAGCCATAATTGCTAAATCATGAAAGATTTAGCCATAATTGCTAAGTCATGGAAGAAGCCCAAGTGCCCATCGATCCACGAATGAATAGATCAATAAATTGTGGTATATGTATACCTTGGAATATTATGCAGCCTTAAAGAAAGATGGAGACTTTATTTCTTTCATATTTACATTAATGGAGCTGGAACATATTCTTCTTAGCAAAGTATCTCAAAAAGAGAAGAAAAAGTATCCAATGTACTCAGCCCTACTATGATACTAATTTACAGCTTTTATATGAAAGCTATAGCCCAATTGTAGCCCAAGAATATGGGGAAGGGAGAGTATGGGGAAGGGGGAGAGGGAGGGGAGGGAAAGGGGAAGGATGGGTTGGAGGGAGGGTGATTGGTTGGACCACACCTATGGTCCATCTTACAAGGGTACATGTGAATCTTTCTAAATGTAGAACATAAATGTCTTAACACAATAACTAAGAAAATGCCATGAAGGCAATGTTAACCAGTTTGGTGAATATATTTCAAGTTGTAAATAAAACCAGCACACTGTATCCCATGATTGCATTAATGTACAGAGCTATGATTTAATTATAAAAAAAGATATATTGAGCAATAAAATAATGCAACAAAAGTAACATTCACATTGTCAGGTAAAGGTATGTCTATCATAGAATGCTTTGACTCTGAGGTTCAGTATGGTGTCATCAGTTAACTTGTTTTTTTTTTCAAAGTCTCAAAAAATACAGAATATTTATTTTTATAAATAAAAATAGAAGATAATTTCAAAAAACAGATAATGCCAAATCTTATAGACAAGAGAAGAAATACTTCAAGATCATTCTACTTCATCTGGACATATCTGATATTAAAATTGGAAAAAATATATTATTATAGAGGGAAATTATAAACATATTTCACTTATAAATGAGGATGAAATATTCTAAACAACATATTAACAAGTTTAATTAAAAATTAATGTTCAAGTAATGTACTTTGGTCAAAATTAAATCCAATTTATGTGAGAATTAGTCACTATTTTCTTTTGTTTTCTTTTTTTCTCCTTTCCCTCACCTCTCCCTCCTTGTCTGTCTGCTCTCCCAATCCCCCACCCCTACAGTTTAATTAATTGTCATTAATTGTCCTTATATCAAAGTTGAATACATAGGATGAAGAGTTGAATACATAGAGAGGAAGGACCTCTATGAAAAATATGAAACCCTAAGAAAGGAAATAGCAGAGGACTTTAACAAATGGAAGAACATACCATGCTCATGGCTGGGAAGAATCAACATTGTTAAAATGTCTATACTTCCCAGAGCAATCTACCAATTTAATGCCTTCCCTATTAAAATACTAACATCCTATTTTCAAACTTGGAAAAAATGATTCTGTGTTTTGTATGGAACCAGGAAAAAACCCTGTATAGCTAAGGCAGTTCTTAGTAATAAAAACAAAGCCAGGACATCACCATACCAGATTTTAGGCTGTACTACAAGGCCATAGTGGTCAAGACAGCATAGTACTGGCACAAAAATAGAGACTTAGACATTTAGAATAGAATAGAAAGCTAGGACATGAAACCAACAACTTATAGCCACCTAATCTTCAATAAACCAAATAAGAACATACACTGAGGGAGAGACTCCTATTCAATAAATGGTGCTGGGAGAACTGGATATTCACATGTAAAAGACTGAAACTGGACCCACACCTTTCTCCACTCACAAAAATTGATTCAAGATGGATAAAAGACTGAAATTTAATGCATGAAATGATAAAAATCCTCAAAGAAGGCATAGGAAAAACACTGGAAGACATCGGCCTAGGGAAAGACTTTATGAAGAAGACTGCCATGGCAATTGCAACAACAACCAAAATAAATAAATAGGATTTAATTAAACTTAAAAGCTTCTGTATAGCCAAGGAGACAACAAGCAAAGCAAATAGACAACCTACCCAATGGGAAAGGACATTTGCATATTTTGAATCAAACAAAAGCTTAATAACTAGGATCTATAGAGAACTTAAATTAATCCACATGAAAAAAGCCAACAATCCCATATATCAATGGGAAAGAGAGATGAACAGAACCTTCTCTAAAGAAGACAAACAAATGGCTAGCAAACACATGAAAAAATGCTCATCATCCCTTATTATTAGAGAAATGCAAATTAAAACTGCCCTGAGATACCATCTAACCCCAGCAAGAATGACCCATATCACAAAATCTCAAAACTGTAGATGCTGGCACAGATGTGGAGAGAAAGGAACACTTACACTGCTGGTGGGACTCCAAACTAATGCAACCTTTTTGGAAGGAAGTATGGAGAAACCTCAAAGAACTCAACCTGGATCTCCCATTTGATCCTGCAATACCATTACTGGGTAACTATCCAGAAGGAACAAAAAACTTTTATTATGAAGACACTTATACTAGACTATTTATCACAGCTCAATTTACAATCACTAAAACGTGGAAATAGCCTAAATGCCCCTCAACCCAGGAACGGATTGGCAAGCTGTGGTATATGTATACTGTGGAATACTATTCAGCCATTAAAAAAGGAGATTTTGCAACATTTGTATTAACCAGGATAGAGGTGGAACACATTATTCTTAGTGAAGCATCATAGGAATGGAGAAGCATGAATCCTATGGAGTGAAATTTTCTTAGCTCCTTCCCTTACAACATATTGGGAAAGCAAAACCAGGGTCTTTTTCTTTGTGAAAGAGGGCTCCAGTGTCAGTTTTATAAAACAAAGATGATTAAGGTACCTCCCCTCCCCCCCACCCCATCCTTCTGTTTGAAGTGTTCTTGTCCCTGATGACAGGATGCTGTACTCTACCACCTCAAAATAAACATGCCTCATTTCAGCATCTGCAAAGTCACTATTTTTACAATTATATCCTGTTTACCCTGGACTTTTCATCCAGAAAAGTCAAGTAGGAGATAAATGAGTAATTTTTTTTTTTTTTTTTTTTTTGCTGTTTTTTTTGGCTGGGGCTGGGTTTGAACCCACCACCTCTAGTATATGGGGCCGGCGCACTATTCCTTGAGCCACAGGTGCCGCCCCAGTAGAGGGTTGTTTTTTTTTTTTCGCCAGGGCTGGATTTAAACCCACCACCTCTGGCATGGGGCCAGCACTTTACTCCTTGAGCCACAGGCACCTCCCTAAATGAGTAATTTTTGTAGAACTTACAGAAACACTATGTTCCCTAAACAGGTGAGGGTGGGGCACTGCATAAACAATATTGCCAACAAAAAAAATTGTGATCTCATGATTGGATCATGTTGATCCAAGAAGAGAATCAAGATAGCTGAACAAGAATTAAGTTTCTATACCCTCTATCCCTTTTGGCCATCCAAAGGGTAGACCACGATTGCCTGGATTTGTCATTAGGGGAAAGTAAGACACTTCACACTCAGAAATGATCAGCGAGGAATCTTGAAACTTCATAGCCTCTCACCTCTTTGGCCTAATTATTACCCAAGAAGCAGCCACATGGAGATGATTTTTTTTTTCTTTTTTGTAGAGACAGAGTCTCACTTTATCACCTTCAGTAGAGATGCTATGGCGTCACACAGCTCACAGAAACCTCCAACTCTTGGGCCTAGGTTATTCTCTTGCCTCAGCCTCCTGAGTAGCTGGGACTATAGGAACCCACTACAATGCCCAGCTATTTTTTGTTGTAGTTTGGCCAGAGCCAGGTTTGAATCCTCAGTATATGGCCAGCGCCCTACCCACTGAGCCACAGACACTGCCTGGAGATGATCCTTTATCTGGGAACAATTTCATTTAGTGACTAAAGTGCCTTACAATGGTATGTAAATCAAGACGATGTTGGAAACAGAGTCAAAAATAGTTTAGTCACTTTTGAGGACATTTTTGCAATGCATGTGCACATATCATATGTCTGAGGATGGGAGTGTAGAAATCCTATCAAATACTTGATGATCAACTCATTAAGTGATGTTTATGATGCAAAGCCCTTGTCAGACAAAGACAACAATTGGCTTGGAAGGCAGAACAAACGACACAGACTAGTTTTAAGGGCACAACTGTGGCCAAATATGATCAATCAAATCAGAGCAGAAACACCATGCTGAGATCAAGTGTGAATAGAAGTAAAGCACCACTACTTGTCTTAGGAAAAGGTCAAAGGTGTGATCTAGTCAATCTACATGAATGGATGAGAGCACAGCCCTACATGATGTGATCTCCCTTATCACAAGACAGATGGGTCAACTTTTGTTCAACCACAGATCAAAAGTGGGGCAAGTGGTGGCAATCTCTGCTTCAGAAACATAGAGCCCTTTCCTTTCTGTCTGTGCTATGCTGGCAGATGTACTGCCTTGTTTGATGTGATGATGAATCTAAGCAGCAACACTTGCAATCTGAGCAGTATAGGCTTAAGCAGTCTCAGCATAGAATGGACCTTTACTGTAGACATCTACTTGAGTAACCAAAATGACTTCATTAGCAGCTGTGAATTAGTTTCAGTTTATGGCCCACCAAACCACCATTCTGTTGTGTAGGGAAAAAGAAACTAACAAAAAAATGGATTTAATATATCCTTATTAATATAAAATAGGATATAGACTGCAATTAAGAGGCAGAAATTGTCAGGTTAAATAAAAAGTTAAGATCCAACTGTTTACTTTCACAAGAGATGTATTTTAAATATAAAGTTAATTTGTACTTTATGTTTTCATAGGTAATAGAAACATTATTTTAGGTAGCTGAGCTTGAGCCATAAATTAATCTGCAAATATTTATAGGTCAAAATGTAGAGATTTCAGCAGGGAGTCAGACTAAAGTTTATTCTTATTATTGTTGTTGATATTATTAACACAGCAGTGTAGTCCTAAGGCCTGAGAAGAAGAAATTAAAATTTGAAAGACGCTTTAAAGAAGAACTAACTAGAATTAATGACGAATTGTTTACAGGATAAGATGTGAGGGTGAAAAATGACTTTGCACTTACTATAGTGGTATTTTCAAATTAACATTTTAATTAGCAACTTTTTTGTTGTTAATTCAGTGTTTAGTAGTTGCCATAAAGGAAGTAAATAATTTATGTATAATTTGATTTCTTTCTTTTTACCAGGTTCTAGAATGAGCAGAAAGCTCCCATATATAGCCTTAAATTGTCAGAAAATGGCTAGAACTTAAGAACTTTATGGTGGAAGAGAAATTGAATTTGACCAGTTTTGTTAAGAAAGTTTTTTTTTCCTATTCATTAGTCAGATGCCTCTTGTCAGTACTATCAAAATGTTCAGATGCCTCTTTTTCCTTACTAATCTTACAAATTCTTGCATGTGGTCCTTCCTATATGTAATGGAAAAGCTTATCTTGCTGAGGAAATAGAACTCCATGTATATATAATTTAGTTATGCCCATCATTTCTGAGAATCTGGAATAAATTGCACACATACAAACATATTCCACCACAGTATCACTAACTTATGAATAAACGATACCTGAAAACAAACTTGTTTTGATTTTTCTATAAAATAAAAATTTTCAGGCATGGCGCCTGCAGCATACTGGTAACTGTGCTGGCCACATGCACCCAGGCTTGAGGGTTCGAGCCCAGCCCAGAACAGCTAAACAACAATGACACCTGCAACAAAAATATAGCTGGGCATCATGGTGGGTGCCTGTAGTCCCAGATACTTGGGAGGCTGAGCCAAGAGAACTGCTTAAGCCTAAGAGTTTGAGGTTGGTGTGAGCTATGATGACACAGCACTCTACCGAGGGAACAATGTGAGACTCTGTCTCAATAAATAAATAAACAAATAAATAAATAATCATGATAAATCACTTTTAGGCTAATAGTCTGGGAGGCCAAGGCAGGTGGTCAGGAGGTCAGGAGGTTGAAAATACCATACCTGAAAATACCATTGCTTGAGGTCAGGAGTTCGAGACCAGCCTGAGCAAGAATGAGACCCTATCTCTATTAAAAATGGAAATACTAGCTGTGCATCATTGTTGGTGCTTGTAGTCCCAGCTTTTGGGGAGGCTGAGGCAGGAAGATCTCTTGAGTAAAAGAGTTGAAAGTTGCTATGAACTATGGTGACACCATGGCATTCTACACAGGGCAACACAGTGAAAGTCTGTCTCAAAAAATAAATAAAACCACTCTTGGAATGTGCCTGGAAGGTTATTTGTTTGTTTGTTTTGCCAAGTCTCATGGAATAGTTTCTGCACAATTTTTTACTTTATTGTCAATATTGCCCCTATGTTTGGACTAACTTAATGAGTTTATGGTAGAAAAATAAATAGCTTCATGGGGAAAAAGTATCCCTGGAAAAGAGACATTAATAATCCAAATGGATCCTAACTGTCCTGAGAAGATAAGATATGGAGAGAAGACTAAATATAGATTGATCAAGACACATCAAACACACAAAAGACTAGTAGAGTGAGGAAACTACCTACTATTCTCCATCTGAAGTTTGGACATTGATGTGATGATTTCCTAGAGCAAGTACTCCAAGTTTGATCAGAGGTACTGTATCTTCTAGAAGCACTTCTCTTAAATAAAAACATATATTTCATTATAAAGCAAGTTGAACTGCAAAATGTCAAGGAATTCTACAATTTGCTTTGCTTTTCATCTTTGTCGGGATGTCCTTAGCCAAAGCAAAAAGACCTTATATTTAATGATAAATATAAAATATTTCAGAAACGTTACTTCCCAAAGGTTGAAAAGTACAGTCTTGAGTGAAATTACATATTCCTTTGACATAATCACTAATTTTCTTTGTTGGACTATTGTTCCCTACTTTGGTGGAGTGCATAGGAACAGAATTAAGCCTCATTAGGCCTGTGTTCAATTATATATACTGCTATGTGTTTACCAAGACATGCAGCTGCCTACCTCTCTCATCCTCCCTGGACACCAGAGTCTTGAATCTGATTTTATAAAATGGTTTTCATTCACCCCACAGGAAAGGTGTTTTAATTGGGGGATATATAGGAGAACAAAAGAAAGACAGTAAAAAGTATGTAACATTTAACTCACACGCATAGAATGAACGCTGGAATATAGGGCCCTCCTCAACGTTAGCTTCTTGTTTTCTATATTATCCAAAATAGCCATAGGAATGTGCAAGGCTCTACTTCTACTTGAGGCCTGGGGCTGTGCTGTCTGTCACCCACGTCCACTTGGTGATATTTGTGCTGTCCAGAGTACTGTTGAGATGGGAAGAGCATTTCAAACCTCTTTGTAGAAAAAATGATTTTCTGCACAGAGACTTTGTCAAAAATGTGCTGCAGTTTGGCCTAAGCCAGTATAATAGGATCATTCACACAGTCATGAGTATGAGATTCTTTTAGGTTGACACTGAGCAGTTTCCTGTAGTTTGGAGATAGCTGAGAGCTCTAGGTATCCTCCCATGCAGTATCACTGCCAGAGAGTAGGCAATAATAAAGGCAAATCCTCTCTCACATGTCAAAATTTTGTAGCAAGCACACACAAAAATAATCAGAGACCACTTTCAATAATATTAATGAGATCTCAGGCCTCTGTATTTCCTTGTTCCAACTTCTTCTTACCTGACCACTAGACACAACGTGAGCTCATTCCAGAGGCAGTACACACTTATTACTGTGGTTGGAACACATTACATTTTTCTGAAAGGTGGTTTGACAGTTAATTTTTTACGTCAACTTGATTGGGCCCCAGGGTGCCTAAATATTTGTTAAAGCATTATTCTGAGTGTTTCTGTTAGTGCATTTTTGGGTGAGCTTAACATTTAAATTGATAGATTGAGTAGAGCAGATTTCACCCCTTAATGTGGGTAGGTTAAAGGTTAACATCTATTTGGTTAAAGGTATGAATGTAACAAAAGGCTGATCCTGTTACCTGTTTTAGACTGAAATATGGATTTTTCACCCCTGCCTTAGGACTGGAATTGAAATATCAGCTCTTCTTGGGTCTCAAGCCTGCCACCTGTAGATCTTGGGGTTTGTCAGATACATAATCTCATGGGTCAATTGCTTATGATAAATCTCTCTCTTCTGGTATCTGTTTCTCTTCCTCTCTCATTTGCTTGGCACACACACACTCTACTGCTCTGCTTCTCTGGAGAACTCCAAATACTACAATGATAAAATAAATACAAGTATAATTTCAGAAGCCCAACTCTAAAATGCCATTCTGTAGGAGTAAGCCTATGGATTTGCTGATTCTTATTCTCTGTTCTTACAAAGGTGTCAAAGTAGCACTTGATGCCAGGAACAGTAATTCTCCTTGGCACCCATCTGAAAAACCACTCCATCCATTGACAGAAGTCACATCTCTATCCAGTATGTTTATTTTTAAGGGCTTCGGATGTTGGAGATTAAGACAACTACAACCTCTGGGCTATAGGCTTGCAGGCTTATAGGCTAGTGTATTCCCAGTAAAAGAATTTTAAAAATTCACTAACTTTCCCTACGTTATAGATTTCAAATGATACACAAATATATGATTCTAAGGTTTTTAAAAATAAAATACAGACAATATAACAAAATAAGCCCCTAACTGCAGGTACCTGGACAGCAAACTCCTTCCTTCCTATACTAATGACTTTCCCTCAGTAGCAGTAGTCTGAGGCCTTCTTCTTTTATTCTGTGTCCTGTCTTCTGGGGCTGTCCAGGAAATATGGCATTGCATACTTTGTGCAAGACCCAGACCTTCAGATTCAGGCTCCTTATCAGTACTTTGAGACAGGTGTCTTAATGTGATACATTCTTACACGCTTGTATGCAGAATCTACAGCTCACGAGCTCTCCTGTAGGTATACCATTTCAGAGACCAAGTCTAAATTCATTTTGTATCTTTTCATGGAAGCAAATTCATAGCTTCTGGGTTCTTTTGAATATGTAAATTCACAGACACAAAACAGATATTCATTCCATATTATCCCAGCCTCTCAGTTGGATAGCATTTTCCTCAAAATGAATGCTTTTCCTAAACACCCTCCTTCATATTCATGTCTATTCCTTTGAGAAAGAAAAATATATATACTTTTCAGTGACTTTACATCATTGAAAAAATGACACAGAGCATGAGGCTTGTGCTTACTGCTTCTCTGAAGCCATGGCATATATAGAAGATCATCCAGGGACAAAAGACCTTTCTTTTCAGTTACAGCCTTTGCATTTTAAGGCTGCCATTGCTGGTCATGTTCAGTGTGAAGCTGAATGCCATCAAGGCACTTAGTTGTGTCATCACTAACTATGCTGGTTTTCTGTTTCAAATGCAGTGGCCAATTTAAATTACAAATAGATGAAAGATACTCTTTTAAGCCAAAGCCCATCACCACATAAAGTATCTCTTCTGCCAGTTTGGCACTCCGCACAGCAAAGCAACAAGTTAGGGGGACTTCAGAATCTAGCCCGAGTGCTTCCATGGGAAAAGTGATTCTTATCTCCTTCCTCTCACATCACATCAGAGAGGAGAGCTTCAGCCACATTTTAAGTTTCAAGGGTATAATAACAATGTGTTTTTTAATTAAACTCATAACTTATTTATTGAACTAAAATTTGAGCTATTTCACTTAGATGCACTTTGAAATAAAATCATTGACAAACTGGTCCCAGGTTTAGTGGACTAATACGCAAGTAATAATTATCAAACCCTCCACCCACACCAGGCCAATGCAAAAGCAACAGACCTACTGATGCTTGACTGAATTGCCTTGTTTTTATATTCAATTGAACTTAGTAGAAACAAGTAACCTGGAAATAATAAACTAAGTGGGATCCCTTTTAGCACGGTAGAATCTAAGGGGCAATCTCTGTGGCCTGACTGGATACATTGCTTTAGCACTGTCTAGATGTGATGAGGCAGCCAGTGGGAGAGGAAGCACAGTGGTTTTATTATTAACTTTGCTCTTGTGTCTCCTTCCCCTCCCCAGAGTGATTTTGGAAGACCCTGCTAACTCTAGAGAGGCTGCCAAGGGCTATGAAAGCCAGATAATTTAGTTTCTTCAAGTTTTAGTTTTGCTCAATGTGTCTACATGCCTGCAGGGCATGGGAGAAAAAGGGCTATGGCTTCAGACCACTTTCAGGGTCTCTGGCAGAAAAAGCATCCTGATGCCTGATTCTAGGAGGGAAAGAGAGCATAATGGAAGCTCATGCAGGTAGCAGGAAGAAGTCAGAGGCAAAAGACAAAGAACATAAAGACCCCTGGCAGTGTGGTATCACCCCATTCACCCCAAAATGGATAGAGCTGAAATAGTCTGGACAGATTAGAGCTCCCGCACTGGCAGCTAGAAGCAGGAGGGTGAAGTGCACGTTTAATAATCAGATCAGTAACCGCCTGTGGCCTGCGATAAGGAAACATAAATATGACTGAGTTAAAGAGAGAGAATAATGCACCATGTCCTCAACTGACAAGTTGTAATTGTTCTATCGGGCTGGGAAAGGATCAGCCTTCTAAGGAATACACTTCTAAAAATATCAGGCAGAAACCTTAGGCCCTTCCAGCTGCTTAGAATTCTAGTGCCCTTTCATTTAAAGGCACGCTCAGCCTGGCAGTGTCAGGACTGATATGAAAAAGACTGAGGAAGAGGAGCTGAACAAATGGGCATATAACAGGCTGGATTTCCAGGTCAGCATTCAGGAAGCCATAATTAAGACTTTTGTTTTTGTTTTTTAAACAGTATTAGTCATTGTTAAAAGGAGAGCTCTGGAGTCATGCAGTGTGGGTTCAAACACTAGCTCTGCCACCTGCCGTATGACCCTGAATAACTTTTCTCTGCCTTTCTTTACTCAGCCCATAAAGGGAGGATACTATTATTGTGTGGCATAAACAGATGATTGGTATAAAAAGCTAATGCCAGTGCTTGGCATAGACTGAGTGATCCACAAATGTTTGCTATGATTTCGCATGGTTCCCACAGCCTGGTATGTCCCTGGGATGAATGAAAAGCCATGAAGAATTCTGCTTTCTCTGGACCATGACAGTATGTGTGATGGTGTGGTCCCTTTATGTGTTCCTTTTTAAATACAGGATTTGGGTGGTGAAATCAGGAAGGAAGATGACAGAGAGATCTCTAGGAAGTTAGAGAATGTTCTGAGGACAACTGGGAGGAGAGTGACAGGCTCCTGCACAGTCAGGACTGGGGCAATGCTGCTGTTTTTTTGTCTTTTCCCTTTTATAACTATGGCAAAAAAGCTCCTTTTAATGTCTACTTTTGGCATTTTCATAACACATCTTTCATTAGTCACAACAGGATAACTTGGTGGCACACTAAGCTATTTCCAGAAACCTGTAGAAAAATAACTGCTCTTACTGCTTACAGGCATTGTGAGGGGTCAAAATCTTTTGCTGAGTTAATGAAGTAAAGTCATCCATCTACAGTTTACATCACCTTGTCAGCTCAATTTACTTTCTTGCCCATTTTCCCTTCAGAATGCAAAGCTGTCAGAACAAAGTTTCATTTCTTTTGGTAGAGACACCTATTATATATTCATTTAGTTAATGTGTGGCATTTTTATGCCAGAAAAACCACATTTACTGTCATGAAATGACCTGAAAGTAATAAACCATAAATTATCTTTAAAACTTGGTAAGGGATTTTCAAGTTATAAACAACTAGTAAAATAATTTGAGGGTACTGTTATTTCTTCCCCAGATTTACCTAAAAAAAGTATTTTGTGGCAAAATCCATTTATTACACAAATCACTGTGAAGATGGTGAATGGCTCTTCCAATTTTTATTTACTTTCAAATTGGGAGAGATCTGGAGGTGGAAGGTACTGAGAAAATCTCCAATATCAAGTTCACTAAATAATTTTAAAGTAAACAAGCATGTTCAAGAGCTTAGATCATGTTTAATAGAAGTATAAAGATGTGGAAAAGTGATCTAAATTTTGTATGGAATAAATAATGCACGCACATTGGCATTTTACACCAGTACGTGGTATGTCATGCTAAAATAATCAGTGAGATCAAGTGTGTACCAAGAGGGCTTTCCTTTTTTTTTTTTTTGTTCTTTTCTTTCCTCTATTTTGTCTAATAATATGCAACCTTACATTTTATAGCAAAGCACTCTCTAAAGACCACAACCAGTACATGCATATATATGTGTGTGTGCATATTGTGCATATATTTATGTGTGTATGTATATGTACACACACAGAGCCATTGTCATTAGTCATTATTTTGCACGAAGATGAGGCCCAATGGAGAGAAAAAGCACCCAAACACCACAGCTGCTTTATTCACCAGCTGGGAGCTTATGGCAGAGAAGAATTCCAAATGGCCGCACTCCCCGACTGGCTTGGTCTTTCCCTTTTTATTGACAGTCAAAAAGTTCCACCCCATAGGTACCATTCCCATTGGCCAGCTTGAATCAAGCAGGAGATGCCATTCCAGACCTATAGAACTACAGGATTTCACAGAACTCAGAAATTTCCAAGTTCCAGGAAGTTAAGTTTACAAATTCCCAAGAGCTGAGTCATCATGGAGAGGACCCTGTAGGTGTATCCTTGTGGTCTCCTTGAGAAGACCTGTTCTTCTAGACCTTACCTTTCTCAGGTATCCTCTCTTATTCCCCCCTTTTGAGACTCCAATATATTTTAATTTGGGGTTTCAATATCAACTTGTTTCTGCAGGTGCCAATATTAATTACTTTTTAGCACTGAGGTTTTAGGGACTATAACTCTTCTTGGGTTCTCTATTCAGGCCTTAATAGTACTGTGGTGGTGGGTTAATATACATATGAGTTTTTATTTTTCCCTGTGACATTTCCCCCCCTTTTCCCAAAGTCCAATTAAGACAAGTCCCTCGAGGAGTTTCCTCAGGCTTCAGCAGTGCGTTGACCAGCCAGCTCCCAGTATGTGGCTGGAGCAGGGCATGTTGACTGTCTTAAAAGTTACCTTTACTTTCCAAGGAGAAGTGAAGCCCTATTCAGCCAGTTGTGATGACTCCAGTTGAGAATTCTTTTTACTTTCGCTACTGTGCATGTGGTCAGGATAATGGTGTAAACTCCTTTCTACCTTGGTTTCAGGGGGATCAGGTTCTGATTCTGGATCTAGACTTGGTCCCTTTCAGCCTCCAGAGAGAAAGGATGTACTGACACAAAAGACTAAACAGAACACAGTTAATTACCCCATTGGAGATTTCCCTTGCTATTCTTCCTAGGGTTTTTGTCTATTCAGTTCAGTCTTTCTCAGATCTTTTAGGAGTTCCTACTAAATTGCAGAGGATTGACAGAGGCCTCTTTGAACAACACCAGTGGCAAGGCCTGTATTCAATTAAGCTTTGCTTCCTGCCAGAGTTTACCAATTACTGCTCTTATGGTCCTGGTTCATGCCTTTTACTCTGTCTGAGCTTTGAGGCCTATAAGTTATTCGAAGCTTTAACTTATTATTTCCACTAGTTTTGTTATGAAGGCTAGCCCATTGTCAAATTTAAATCAGAGTGGCAACTTAAACCATGATATGATTTCTCTGGGCAATACTTTTATTACTTCAGGAGTCCTTTCTATCCTGGTGGGGAAGGCTTTTTAACTATTCCAAGTCTGATAGATCATCACCAGCAAGTACTTGTTCCCTCTAAACCTGGGCATTTTAGTAAAATCTACCCTGAAGTCCTTGAAGGGCATTGCTCCATACGACTGGATTCCTGGGGGTCCCATCTGTCCTTGGCATGCATTGAACTGGTTGCAGGTGACACATTGTAGACTTACAATTTTGGCCAGGGCTGCCAGGTGGAAGATGTAGAGGTACCAGCCCAGCAACTTCATCAAATACTTCTGTCACCACAGTGGTTCCTAGAACGTGGGGGACTGCTACTTGTCTATCTGGCATCTTTCTCCCTCCAATTCCTGGCTCCTTTCTGCTGCCAACTTTTCCTTCTCTTCATAGGAAGTAGATAAGTAGGAACTCCAGAACCCACAGGATGAGGAACTCCAGAACTCACTCATGATCTGGTATGGTTTGGATATAGCCCTTTTTGCCTTAGTACCGACCCTAGTTTTCCCTTTAGTGATGGTGGAAGCATCTCTTTCATGTCCACAACAGTGTATCACTGCCACCTTCCGGGGTTTCCATACTGCCTCTAGCAATTGAAGTATCTCCTGCTGATACTTAGTGTCCTTATCTCCAGAATTTAATAGTCTCTTCTCCTTGTACAATGCCCGCATACTTGGAGAGTCAGAAAAGCATTCATATTTTTCTCTTGACTTAGTTCTAAGACTCAAGTCAAGGCAATTAACTCAGCCTTCTGAGTCAATATTCCTTGGGGTAGGGGCTTAAGCTCTATAGTCTCTGTTAAAGTAATCACCGCATACCCAGCCTGCCGCTCACCTTGAGCCATCATGTAACAGCTTCAGTCTACATACAAGTCCCCATCTGCAACTGTCCAAGGCTGGTCACCCAAGTCAGGTCTGCTAGAATACACATTTATCTACAACTTCCGTACAGTCATGCTCAGTCTCTTTGCCACTGACTGAAAGGAGTGTGGCTTGGTTCAGGGTGTTCTTACATTAGAGAGCCAAAAATGTCCTTTAGTGTCCATTAAAGTGACCACAGAGTGGGGTACTTTGAGAGTCAGCTCATCAGCTTCTTGCACAAGGAGAGCCATAGCGGCTAGAGCCCATAAGCATGGTAGCCATCCTTTTGCCACTTCATCCAACTGCTTAAAGAGGTAAGCTACAGGCCTTCGCCAGGACCCAACCAGCAGGGTTAACCTATCCACAGACATCTTTCTTCTCTCTGAGATATACAGAGTGAAGGGTTGGCCAAGGCTGGTAGCCCCAATGCAGTTGCATTTATCAGCCTCATCTTTAGCTGGGAGAAGGAATGTTTCTGTTCTCCTCCCCATTCTAAGGGCTCTCTCCTTTAGTTGCCTTAAGCAAGGGCTTAGCCAAGATGGGGATCAAAAGAGGACAAAACCCAACTATACTTTAGAATTTCTGAAACTGTTTTCAGCTTGTGGGGGTGGGGAGGCAATTAATGACCTGTCTCCATTTCACACCTAGGTCATTTACCCCTGCTGGATACTAGATAACATACTTGCCGCTGGCAAATCTGAGCCTTTTGTTGAGACATTTTATAGTCACATACCTCTAGATGTCATAAAAGACAGTCCATGCCTTGGGTGCAGCCCTCCTGGGTAAGGTGTCCTGAAAGGAGATCATCAACATATTGGAACAGCACACATTCTAATTCCTCAGCTGGGAATTTCTGAGATCATGAGCCAGAGCTTCTCCAAAAATTGTTTTTGAACTCCTGTGGCAACCTGGTACGGGACTGCAGTTTCCATGTCTGGTCTCTCTCACTGGAAAGCAAACAGCCTCTGGCTTCCAGGAGCCAGCCTTATACTGAAAAAAGCATCTTTTAAGTCCAGGCAAGTGGGCCACTTGGCTTCTGCTGGCAGCAGACTCAGCTGAGTATACGAATTAGGCACAGTAGGATGCAGTGTTACATTTACACCATTTACTGGGAAATTCTCATTTTAGGTTTTAATTTTTCCTGAGGTGTCTATATAGACACAGTAGTTAACATTTAATACTGCACAAATTTTTCCAGTGTAGCCAACAGGCGACCTTTGTTGAGTCTTAAGGCTTCAGAGTAAATATAACTACTATATATAATTCTATACTCTTTAGCAGTCTCTTAGTCCCATTTAACACATCAATTTAATAAAATGGTTATGTCTCATTTTATGAGTTGACAGTACAGACAAAGCTGGGATTTAAAACAGGTGGGCCACAGCCTCTTTTTTCTTTGAATCATTTTTTCTCTCCAATTTCTCTCTTTACTACAGACAAATTATAGCAGAACTAACTTAGTTGCCAAAATAAATTGTACTTTCAGTATACTGGGTCTGATTATTTGCTTAAAGTACAGTAAGAATAATTAATTATTTGCCATCTAGGCTCTTCTTTCCTTTAAAATTTGCTTTGCTGGAACCTTTTATAAGGAATCTCAGCCTGGACTTTCTTAAAAGCCTTTAATGAGCCCAGGTTTCATCTATGCCATTAGATACCTGTATGCATTGGGTAAATTCCTCTTCTCTTGAGGTCCCCAAGCACATTTCAATTCTGGACGTGTCAGCAAGTGCCCTTCATTAATTACAACAAATCAGGAAATGTTACTGATGAGTATCTGAACAGTTTTCCAAAGGGCTTTTTTTATTGGCCTTATAAAGTCAACCTTAATTCCTTAATGCAGTCTGGACACCTCTGCAAATCCTATTCCAGCCAAAGCCTTGGTAAAATAACCAATGCCTTCATCATGTCCTATAAAACAAAAAAGATTCTTATTGAACTTATGCAAATAACTTGTATTGTCAGAAATTAAGAATACTTACAAATGGCTTTCAAATTCTGGAGAAATCAAGGAGACAGAAAAAAATATATGTTTCAAATTCTACTCATAAGTATATACATTGCTTGAAAAGCTACAAATAGCTCAAAAGGCAGAAAATTATTTTCTTGACTTCTGGAAAACAGAATACAGAAAGAATCAACAATATTTCAAACAAAAAGTCATAACAAACTAGTCCAATTCCATGTAACTGATTTCTGTTCTGTTTGAAGTTAGGTTAGCAATACTCATAGACATGTTAACTTTCTAATGGAAGTTCTAAAAACCTGCTTTTAGTCCAAAGGTACTCAATTTCCAAAGACATCAGGAATTTGAATTCCAGAGAATTCGTCAGCCTCTCTTAATATTTCTTTTTCTTTTTAGGGTAAACTTTGGCCTCAGCCAGTTACATAAAAGCATTTTCTTTTTTTAGATGAATTAAAATTATTACCAACAATATATGTTAGGACAGACCAATGTCTTATATGTTAGGACAGACCAATGATTTATAATATTGGAACATATATATTCACAACCCATATAAAATTAATTACCTTTTCATATTTGACAATGTTTCCTATATATTTTTAATAAATCAAATAAGTTTAATTTTTTTCCTATGACTTTCAGTGGTCTTATTATTTCAAGAAGACCAAATTTAGAGTTGTGCTTTTGGGGGTTTCTTTTTGTTGTTGTTGGCCTGGTCTGAGCTTGCACATCAGTCTCCAGTACATGTGGCTGGTGCTGCAATCATTGTGCTGTGGGTGCCAAGCCCCAAATTTAGAGTTTTCATTTTGAAAGGTTTGTCAAATACCAAAGGCCTAAAACATTAGTTCAAATGATATTACAAGCTGAAAGATTTTAAAGGAAATACATAGTCAACTGGATCACATGTAAATTTTTTCACTAATTCTCTTTTATGAGCTTCATTTAACCTGCACAATCTACAAATATTCTAAAATTTAACCTTTGCCCTGCCTTTTACTTTCTTACACAACTGTTCTGTTTCAGGACAAAATTCATCACACAAGATTCTTTCTTTACACAATGCCATTCTCCTTTCTGTCTAATTTCTCTTACTCTCAAAAACTCACTTCCCACAAAATAGAATGTCAGTTTACTATGAAGTCATCCATTCACTCAGCCAAACTGATAATTAGAATGTTTAAAAGGCAAGAATCTTATGACAAAGATTCAGTTTACCCAACAATTTAAACAACCTAATTATTACATTTTACAATTGAAAGAGATTTTATGAGATATAACATTAATACAGGATTTTGCCACTCAGGACAGGGAACCCCCATTTTTTAGCCTCAGGAGAGCTCAGACATCAGACTCCCATCTCCAGGTACAAACCCTCTGAGCCCCACCAAGGTCATGAACTAAGCAGCCCAGACCATTTTGGATGGCTCCACCCTGACTAAGGAGCACATCCCCTAATCCTCTCCCCAGACAAAAAGTGCTGCAAAGATGTAATAACCTTGCCCAAAGTGAGGGACTACATTCATTCATTTGTTAGAACACCCGTTCAATTTGTAAAGGTATTTTTCCATCTACCAAGTCCTGGCAAAAATATCTCTCAGGGCCAATTATTTACCCCAAACCAAGGACTCATGCAGGAAACCTCGGACGTGGGCCTCCTCCCCCCTTTAAGAGGCTGTTCACCTTGGAGACCTGCAGCTAATATGGATACAGCCCCCAAAAGCATGAGATTTACACTCTCTCCCCAATTTTCAAGGGCCATCCAGAGCTCACTGGACTTTCCAAATCACAACACTTCCCAAGGCACATCCCCTCAGCCAATAGCTCTGGCACTTTCCACTCCCTCTGCATGCCACTTAGTCCAACAAAATTTCATTTTATCACTTATTTGTGGCCCCCGTGAGCTCAATTCTCAAATTCCTGAGACCAAAGACTCACTGAAGAAATTCCAGTAACAAAACTACAACATCCTTTTTAATATCTTTTCATTTTCCCCCAAGACCCACATGGCCATGTGGTCACCGCCAAAGACAGCCAAAGACAGAAAGTGGAAAACCTGGAACTTCCAGTTTCTCTTAGAATAGCCAGGGGGCAAAGTTGGAGCAGGAAAGAAGGGCACACTCACACATTTCTTTCACTCCATGAATGGTGGGGCTAGGGGAGTGAAACCCCACCTATTGCTACCTGTCTCAGTTAGTCTCCAAGCACTCACATGCACACAATTCCAACCCATTTCTTAACCTGGGCAGCCTCGATTTCTCACTGGAGCTGCCACTTAGCCATAGGAGGCAAACCAACACTCCCCTAGGCCCTGTGAAGGGAGGTCCAACTCCAGCCTTGGAGTTCTGTCAGCTACACCACATCCACACATTCTCACACACCTCTCAAAAGACCTGCCAGAGATCTAATGCTCAAGGAGTTGATCAGGCTCCTTCTTCCATTAAAACTGTAGTGGGACTGCAGATCAATCATACCTTGCCTTGGACATCTCCCTGTATAGGTACCTGTTTCTTCATGCCAGTTCTTCACAGTGTTTGACTTGTTGAAGACCCACCAAGGAGTTCTTTTCTCAGCCCAGTCAAGGAGTCCACACACAGAGGCCAAACTGCCTCCCTGGCACACTCAGTGATCATGTCACCCAGGCAGATCAGGGGCCCCTATGTGGGTATTCAGAGGATTGGCAGCAACTACCAGGTGCATGTTCTTTCCAAGGGTGATCTCAGTTCCTGGTCAGGGAACCAAAAATGTTGCAGGAAGACAAGGCCCAACAGAGAGAAAACGCACCCAAACACCACATTTATAAGAGGAAGGGCTTTATTCACCAGCTGGGAGCTTACAGCATAGAAGGATTCCAAATGGCCACACTCCTTGACTGGCTTGGTCTTTCCCTTTTTATCGACAGTGAAAAAGTTCCACCCCATAGGTACCATTCCCGTTGGCCAGCTTGAATCAAGCAGGAGCTGCTATTCTAGCCCCTATAGAACTACAGGATTTCACAGAACTTGGAAATTTCCAAGTTCCAGGAAGTTAAGTTTACAAAAGAGGACCCTGCGGTTGTATCCTTGTGGTCTCCTTGAGAAGACCTGTTTTCCTAGACCTTACCTTTCTTGGGCATCTTCTCTGATTTACTCATTGTGTTTGTCTATTAAACTGCTCAAATGCCTACTTTTAGTATTTTCCAAAGTCTCAGTAACCAAACCATTTGGGGTGTTGGTGATACAGGATTCCACCACTCAGGGCTACCCAGGAATCCCCCCTTTCTCTAGGCCCAGATGAACTCAGAAGTCAGACCTCCATTTCCAGACAAAAGCAGACTGCCTTTTGGGGGACACACCCTCTGGGCTCTGATAAGATCATGAACAAAGCAGCCTTTTGTGATGGTGTTTTGGAAAGGAGCACACACCCTAATCCCTTTTCAGGGACAAAGACTGTAAAGGACCTGATAACCTCACCCTAGTGAAGGAGGAACTACATCCTCTAGACTTAAGACCCCCAGATAAAAGAGCCCACATGGAGACTCCCAAGAGATTTCTTCAGTTTTTTCTCCCTTCCAGAAGCCCTGGTGCTTTTTACTTCTTCTGTATCCCTTTCTAACTTCTAATAAAAGTCCTATCTTACAACTGGTCTGTGGTCCATGGGGTTATTCTTTGAATCCCTGAGACCAAGGACCTACTGATGAGCAAAATTCTGGTGTCAGTAAGAAAGACAGAATGATTTACTATCAGTCATAATATATATTTTTAAATGCATTGGATAAAAATGTATATTAAAAAGAAAAAGCATGTTTTAAAGGTTAGGAAAAGGTAAGGGAAGGAGAAAAGGAGGTAAGTAGTGGAATGTTGAAGAAGAGGAGTCAGAGACTAAGCAAAAGAACAAAAAGAGACACAATCTCTCAATTATCTAAGTGTAAGAGGCTGAGAAATAGTTCCCTGAGGGAAGAACATATTTGTAAAAGAATGGGAGAACAAGAAGAATAAATGACTACTGCTTCTCTCATGATTGAAGGGATAATAGTAAAGTGAGATCTTGCCAAGATCAGAAAGTGCAGAGAGCAGTCTGGAAAATAGTTTGGAAAAATCATCATTCCTTATAACCCATCTTCTAAAATGCATCACGTACTTTTTATTTTTCCCTTGTAAGTATTAGAAATTGAAATTTTCTGCCTGACTGCCTATAACTTAAACAAATTGGGGACTTATAGCTCAGTCACACAATGAGATGTAAAGGCTGGTATTCACAAGTACTGGTCTTGTTCCTGAAAGATACCTGGGTCCAGATTCCTATGACTCTGTTGGCTTTGTATTAATGGTCTTAAGATGGTTGCTCCAGGATCAGTTTTCACACCACATACTAGAAAAAAGATGGCAAGAAGTAAAAGGGCATGATTCTGTACTTCCACTTAGATCTCATTTAGCAGAACTATGATGTAACTTGGCTATTACTGTTTGAAAGAAACACAAGATGATGCAGTTTTTTTTGCTGATTTGTTTCTACTGTGGCCTTGCTTACTTCCCACAACATTAGGATATTATTCAAGGAGAATATGAATACCAGTGTGGCAGCTTTTGGGGGATTACACAAATTAAATTTACTGTAAATTTACTAAATTTACAGTAACAGATGAGACTGGTGTTATTATGGCTTAGCTGATGATATTAAAGTATTACATTTTTTCAGTGAATATTTATGCTTTACACAAAAGGATTCAGGTCAGAAAGGTGGTGCAAAAGGAAGCCCTGGACATTCCTCCCCCAATAAAAATGTCAAATTAACAATAACTCATATACAAATTCCCTTCTGAGAATTTAGCAACTAGCTGAGAGGCTTCTGTATCTTGGCTGAGCACAAAACCAGACATACAGAACCTGACAGGGAGATTCAAAACACCCTCTCGCCTATAATGACTAGCAAGATTTCATCAGTAATAGAAATTCTCCCAAGAGAAAAAGCTACATGGAGTCAATCCCAAATTCAACCAACTATCCCAAGAAGAACTAATATTAAAACAAGTCTCTGAAATAGTTCCAAAATATCAAGGAGGAAATTCTCACTAACACATTCTTCAAGGCCAGTATTGCTCTGATACCAAAAATAAATGAAAACACAACAATAAAAGAAAACTATAAGCCAGTATCCCCAATGAACATAGACACAAAAAACTTCAAAAAATACTAACAAACTGAACCTAACATCACATCAAAAAAATAATATACCATGATCAAGGGGATAAATGTGATACATCACATCAAGAGAATAAAGGATAGAAACCACATGATTGGGGGGCGGAGCCAAAATGGGGGACTGCAGCCAGCTTTTTACAGAAGATCCTGTCCAGAAGGAGGTTTAAAGGACAGAAGTTTAGCAAGTTAGCTGATGGTTTGGAGCAGACCCAAGCGAAAAGATTGAAGAGTGCACTTCAACCTTCCTGAGGCAAGCTGTGACCCCAAAAATACAGCCAAAAGGTATAAAATCCACCACCAAGCGGACGGGTGTCCCCTCCCCCACAACAAGGGCTCACAGTTTACTCCATGCAAATAAGCGAGCAGAGTTCAAACTTTCTCCCACTCTATCCCACAGGAGAGCCCCCCTAAAAACTGGACCTCCAACCCCTGCTAGCGTGCCACGGCACCCTCCTGCCAGGCATAAAACTAAAACTGTATAAAACTGTATATATTCCCCACCTGCAACATTGAACTCTGAGGAGTCCCCACCCACCTACTCGAAGGTCTGGAAGTTTGTTACCTATGGAATCCAGGTTCTTGGGCATCTCCTTGGGAGAAGTGAAGGGGGAAAGGGCTGGTGCTGTTCTGTGCTGACTGTGGTACAGGCGTGAGAAGAGGACAGTTCGCTCAGGGGACGCCAGTGCAACAACGGTGGTATCCTGAGCTGCAAACTGGCGCCATGCCAGCCCCATCTCTCTGGGCAAGCAGAGGTTCTGGACAGCAGCCCCAGGCAGGGTGCAGAGAACTTTTATGGGTGGAGCGCCAGCCCTTGGGGTCTAATGCTACTGAGACAAAGGCAATGGGCAGGCAGAGGCTAGAATTGACACCTGAGTGTAAACTGCTATCTGTCTGCTGCCTAGAGCTGAATGCAACCTCTGATTTACAGAGAAATCTA
>NW_003852475.1:6033648-6037152 GCF_000181295.1 Otolemur garnettii | reverse complement strand
ATTGACACCTGAGTGTAAACTGCTATCTGTCTGCTGCCTAGAGCTGAATGCAACCTCTGATTTACAGAGAAATCTAGCTGGACAGAAGCCTAATTCAAACATGCAAGGCCCCCCTGCCGAACTCAGATTTCTGGCTGATTTTGCCAGTCATAAACCCTGGGACCAGTGGCCTATTGGAGTGAATAGGGTCACAGACCTGGGGGATTACGAGTGACTGGGTGCAAGGTAAGGAAGGAGGTAATAACCTTCCCAGACTAACCCATTTGCTGGGTGGGTCCCTTTGCGCTCATGGAGCAGGGTGGGCCCAAAACTGCTTGCTAGAGTCACACGCCTCACGGGCAGCAGAGGAGATCCCTGCCCCAGGCTCCTGCTGTGGGCAGGCCCAGAACTGCTTTCTAGTGCCACGGACAGTGGCGGAGGAGTCCTCCATTCCAGGTAGACCCAAAATAGCTTGACACACCCCATGAGGTCCAGGGGAGGAGTTCCCCGCTCCAGGCTCCCAAGTTGAGTGGGCCTAGAACTGGTTGTTAGAGCCACGCTTGCCCTGCAGGTGGTGGTGGAGGGGTCTACCACTCTTGGAGGGCCCAGAACTGTTTGCTAGAGCCACATACGTCCCTCAGACAAAGGTGGAGGAGTTCCCCGCTCTGGGCTCCCGTGCTGGAAGGGCACAGATCAGCTTGCTAGTGCTGCACACATCCAACGGGTAATGGTGAAGGAGTCCTCCACTTCTCCCCAGCTACTCTAGTGGGGCTGAACTAAGACTGATCTGGTTGCTTGCGTACCCTGCGCTACCGCTGCCATTCCCCCACCCCCTGGCTGCTCTAGGGTGCTGAACTAGGATTGATCTAGCCACTACAGTTCCCCTGTTCCATTGATTGCCCCAGAGAGGCTGACCTAGGACTGATCTGGTTGCTGCCGGTCTCCTGCCCCCGGGTTGCCCCGGCAGGCTGAACGAAGTCTAATCCAGCCACGCACACTCCTGTGCAGCTGCTGCTGTTCCACTGCACCCTGGCTGCCCCAGCACCTGAGAACTGGGAGAAGACAACAGACACACTTTACCTGTCTCTTTGGGCAACCAGAAGACAACACCAACTGACCAGTTCTGATAAGTAGAGCCTCCAAACAAGATAAACTCAGCATAAAGTGCAATCAGTGGAAAAACTCTGGCAGCTCAAAAAACCAGAGTAGATCAACTTCTCCAGGGGAAAATGGGGCAGACACAATTGAAGACCCTATCCACAAGCAAATGGCTGCGATGTTAGAAATCGAGTTCAGAATGTGGATAGCAAATAAGATTAACAGAATGGAAGAAAAGAAGGAATTAGGAGTTCAAGAAATTATTCAAAAGATTTCTAAAGAAATTATTTAAAAGATATCTCAAGAAATTATTCAAAAGATGTCTCAAGAAATTATTCAAAAGATATCTCAAGAAATTATTCAAAAGATGTCTCAAGAACTCAATGATTTCAAAGATAAAATGATCAAAGATTTTGAAACACTGAGACAAGAGGTTGCAGCCCTCAAGGATCTGAAAGACTCAGTGGAATCCCTCTGTAACAGAGTGGAACAGGCAGAAGAAAGGATCCCTGATTTTGAAGACAAAGCTTTTGAAGAAGCCCAGGAATGCAAAGATCAAAAGAAAGGGAGAGCTAAAAAAGATCTCACTCTCAGAGAGCTCTTGGATAATTTGAAGAAAACTAATATTCGCCTTATAGGAATCCCTGAAGGTAATGAAGTTGCTTCACAAAACACAGAGGCTCTTCTTCATGAAATTATGAAAGAGAACTTTTCAGACATGCCAAGAGATTCTGAAATTCAGATAGCAGATAGTTTCAGAACCCCAGCATGACTCAACCTGAACAAGTCATCCCCCAGACACATCATAATTAACTTCACCAAAGTTAAGATGAAAGAGAAAATTCTGAAAGCATTCAGGCATAAGAAAACCATAACCTACAAGGGGAAGAGTATTAGGATGGCTGCAGATCTCTCAGCCGAAACCTTTCAGGCTAGAAGAGGATGGTCATTGACTTTTAATGTCCTAAGACAAAATAACTTTCAACCCAGGATACTGTACCCAGATAAACTGAGTTTCATCTATGATGGAGAAATTAAATACTTTAATGACATTCACATGTTGAAGAAATTTGGTATAACTAAACCAGCTCTCCAGGAAATTCTCAAACCTATCCTCCACAATGACCAGTGCAATCCTCTACCAAAAAAGTAAACCCACCCAGAAACTTTTGATCAAATTCCAACTTCCACAATGTCAAAAGGATTAAAATGTCTACCGGACTTTCGAACAACTTGATGCCCAAAATTTTACCAGGCTTATCAATAATTTCTATGAATGTGAATGGCTTAAATTGTCCTCTAAAGAGACACAGAGTGGTTGATTGGATACAGAAACTCAGACCAGACACCTGCTGTATTCAAGAATCTCACCTTACCTTAGAAGACAAATATAGACTCAGAGTGAAGGGATGGTCATCTATATTCCAGGCTAATGGAAAGCAGAAAAAAGCAGGTGTTGCAATATTATTCGCAGATACAATAGGTTTCAAACCAACAAAAGTCACCAAAGATAAAGATGGCCACTTTATATTTGTTAAAGGCAATACTCAGTATGATGAGATCTCAATTATCAATATCTATGCACCCAAACAGAATGCACCTCAATTCATAAAAGAGACTCTAACTAGCATGAGCAACTTAATCTCTTCCAGCTCCATCATAGTGGGAGATTTCAACACTCCTTTGGCAGTTTTGGACAGATCCTCCAAAAAGAAGCTGAGCAAAGAAATCTTAGATTTAAATTTAACTATTCAACTTTTGGACCTAACAGACATCTACAGAATTTTTCATCCTAACAAAACTGAATACACATTTTTCTCATCAGTCCATGGAACATACTCCAAAATCGATCACATATTAGGTCATAAGTCTAACCTCAGTAAATTTAAAAGAATAGAATTTATTCCATGCATCTTCTCGAACCATCATGGAATAAAAGTTGAACTCAGTAACGAGAGGAATGTTCAGACTCATACAAAGCATGGAAGCTAAATAACCTTATGTTGAATGATAGATGGGTCAGAGAGGAGATCAAGAAGGAAATCACCAAATTTTTAGAACATAATGATAATGAAGACACAAGTTATCAGAACCTCTGGGATACCACAAAGGTAGTCCTAAGAGGGAAATTTATAGCACTACAAGCCTTCCTCAAGAGAACTGAAAGAAAGGAAGTTAACAACTTAATGGGACATGTTAAGCAACTGGAAAAGAAAGAACATTCCAATCTGAGACCCAGCCGAAGAAAAAAAAATAACCAAAATTAGAGCAGAATTAAATGAAATTGAAAATAAAAGGATTATAGAACAGATCAATAAATCCAAAACATGTTTTTTTGAAAAGGTCAATAAAATAGATAAAGCCAGCTTAACCAAGAAAAAAAGAATAAAATCTCTAATCTCATCAATCAGAAATGGTAAAGATGAA
>NW_003852475.1:5985951-6030768 GCF_000181295.1 Otolemur garnettii | reverse complement strand
AAAAAAAAAAAAGAAACCAAATGATCATCTCACTAGAAGCAAAAAAGGCATTTGATAAAATTCAACATCTTTTTAGGATAAAATCCCTCAAAATTAGAAAAAGAAAGAGCATGTATCAACACAATAAAGGCCATTGTGAAAAATCCACAGCTAAATCATACTGAATGGGGAAAAGTTGAAAGTATTTCCTTAAGAATTGGAACAAGACAAGGATGCCCACTTTTATCACTCTAATTGAACCTAGTATAGGAATTTCTAGCCAGAGCCATCAGGCAAGAGAAAAAATAGAAGGCATCCAAATTGGAAACAAGGAAATAAAATCTTCTCTACTAATAATATCATCTTATACCTAGAAAACACAAAAGACTTCTCGATTTGATAAATAAATTCAGCCAAGTTATAGGATACAAAATAAATGTACAAAAATCAGTGGTGTTTCTATACATTGATAATGGCCAAGAAGTTAAACCCTTTTACCACAGCTACAGAAAATAAAATACCTACATTTGTATTTAACCAAGGAGATGAAAGATCCCTACAAGTAAAACTATGAAACACTAATGAAAGAAATTGTACATGACACAAACAAATGAAAACATTCCATGCTCATAGATTAGAAGAATTGGTATTGTTAAAATGACCAAACTGCCTGAAATAATTTATAGTTTCAGTACAATTTCCATCAAAACATCAAAGTAATTTTTTGCAGAATTAGAAAAAGATGCTAAAATTTATATCAAATTCATATTTCATAGAAGTAGAGAAACGAACACAAATAGCCAAAGCAATACTAAGGGGGAAGAAGATCACAAAAACGAAAGCTACCTACTTTCAAATTATATTACAAGGTTATAGTAACCAAACCAGCATAGTACTAGTACAGTTTTTGGCCAGGGTTGGGTTTGAACCCACCACCTCTGGCATATGGGGCCAGTGCCCTACTCCTTGAGTGACAGGTGCCACCCACATACAAACATATATATCAATGGAACAGAATAGAGGACCCAGAAATAAAGTCACATATTTGCACCCTACTGATTTTTTACAAAGTTGACAGAAACATACACTGAGAAAAGTATACCCTTCTCAGTAAATGATGCTGGAGGAATTTTATTGCCAGAAACAAAAATTTAACTGTTCCTCTATTTTTCACTGTATATAAAATTCAACGAAAGATGAGTTAAAGACTTAAATGTTGAGACCCCAAACTATAAAACTACTAGAAGAAAATCTAGGGAAAACTTTTCTGGAAAATAATTTATGACTAAGACCTCAAAATCACAGGCAACAAAAGCAAAAATAAGCAATAGGTCTTAATTAAAGTAAAAATATTTTATACAAGAAAGAAAGTAAATAATAGAGGAAAAAGGAAGCCTGTTGAATAGGAAAAAACATTTGCAAATTATGCATGTGACAGGGGACTCATTTCCAGAATTTAAAAGGAATTCAAAAAAGTTAACCAACCTGCCAAATAATTTCATTAAAAAGTGGGCAAAGGCATGACTAGAAATTTTTCCGAAGAAGATATACAAATAGCCAGCAAACATACAAAAAATGCTCAATATTACCAACCATAAGAGAAATGCACATGAAACAAAAATGAGATATTGTCTTATAATGGCTATAATGGCTATTGTTAAAAGGACAAGAAAAAAAATAACAGATGTTGGTGAGGTTGCAAGGAAAAGGGAGTTGCTAATCAATAGGCAAAAGTTTTATTTACGCAAGATAAATAAGTCCTGCATATCTATTATGCAGCAATGTATATATATAGTTAATAATACTGTACTGTACAATGAAATTTTAAGAAGGTAGATCTCATGTTAAGTGTTCTTAAAATTGTAAAATCAATTTTTAAAAAATATATCCCAAAATATAGCTATTTACTAATGGCTACATTTTCCTTTTCTTTTGGTATTCCCAAAATAGTAACAGAGGAATGTTGAAAAATTGATTTAAATGAATGCACTATCTACATAAATAAAATCAACAAGAAAAAAAGAAAAAACATGAAATAAACAATTATGAAAATATTTGTATCAGTGGCATGAATGACCAAAAATCTCTAGAAAGTTTTAGGGATCATTTCTAAGCAGAATTCCTTATTTTTGAAAACAGTAATAAAGATAATTTCTGGGAGTTTATAAAGCATTATTGTTATTATATAAACTAAGATTAGTTTGATTGCACAACAGAGAAAACTCAAAATATCAATGTGGTCTAAGCACCTGAGTCGGCTGTCCAGGCTCACAAGACGATTTGTTGACTTCCTCAGCCACTTAATTCTTAGTTTTCTTCACTACATGGCTTCTATTTTCGAGATTGATTCAAAGACAAACATTACTTTAACACAGGTAATAAGAAAGTGAAAGAAGCAAAAGCAGAGAGGCTATGGAATTTAGTCGACTCCCCTCCAACTACTTTCCTAGAAATTCCATAACTTCTGCATATGTCTATTGGTAGGAAAGTATTTTTATCCCCACTACCTTGCTAAAAAGAAGTCTTGAAGAAGTAGTGGAAAGCCTGTTACATCATCACCCTCAATTAATAATCAGGTTCTGTTTTATGGAACAAAAAGAGAAGAGGTTTTGGATGGTACTTAGTAGCATGTGCCATAGCACGTTAAAACTACTTTACTTAGCAATGAGCTTCAATAAATAGGGAAGTGGTTACCCTGCCCAATTCATGATTACAAAGAGCAAATTCATAGTGCATATAACAAAGCAATAACTACAAAGAAAAACATTTTATTTATTTATTTATTGAAACATAGTTTCACTATGTCACCCTTGGTAGAGTGCCATGGCATCACAGGTCACAGCAGCCTCAAACTCTTGGGCTTAAGTGATTCTCTTGCCGCCGACTCCCAGATAGCTGGGACTACAGGTGCCCACCACAACGCCCTGCTATTTTTTGGTTGTACTTGGCCCGGGCTGGATTCAAACCCACCATGTTGGGTATATGTGACTGGAGCCCTAGCCACTGAGCTACAGGTGCTGAGCCAAAGAAAAATATTTTAGTTACTTACTGTAACATGTTTCCCTTCCTAGTGTCTGCTGTTGTCTGGTGCTTGTGTACAGGTTAAGATTAGCATTTGGCAACTTTGCCCTATATCCCAAACATCCAACGTGAACAGTTTTGCTGAGTAATAAAGGTGTCCCTGTAGCTTTACGTGGAGAAGATGATGACCAGTTTGTATACCATGTAGGAGATGTTCCTGTGTGGCACTTTAAACAATGAGATCTTCCTGCATGGATTTTTCTCATTTCTCTCCCAATCCTTTGGAAGCCTTTCCTGTCTTCAGGTGAGGACAAACCCTCACTCAGTTTCCCAATGTTCTCATGTCTCATCTGCTGCAACACCAATAACATGCCCAGAAATCCAACAACAGAACATTACATAGTGTCCCTTAATTAATTTTACATATACAATATCATACAAATGTTTGGTATTAGACATGGCAAGTTTCTGAATTTTTCAGAAGGGTACAAATGCCTAAAAAGCATTGTTGTTGAGCTCCAGGGGTTTTAGACTCCAGGGTAACATAGGATGTGAACACCATGAAGGAAAAGCCTTGCTCTGTTTATTAACAGTGTCTGCCATGAGCACCAGGGAGAAAAATCCTGAGCAAGTCTCACTTGTATTAATGATAGGGCCCAACATACTTTGTTTCTAGCTAACTCTTCTCTCCTTGGTGGCTTCTTTCAGCTAATGCTGTTTGGCTGTTTTTAGTGCTCACATTATCCCAGCTGTTTTTGATGATGAACATTAGGAACAGAAATTTTCTGACTTTTTGCATTAGGAACAGAAAGTGTCCTCCCCACAAGGCTAAGGGAAATAGTTACAATTCACTTCACCTTTTATGTGTGCCAAGCATGGTGCTGACCCTACACAAGCTTTGTTTCATTTCTTCTTCTCTGCACATTCCTTTGAGCTGGGTGTCTTAAGCAGAGCTTAACCGAAATGTTTGGGGGAAGAAAAGGCCTGGAATAATCTGATTAAAATTGTGTAATATTTTTACTGTTACAGAAAAAATAAAACCATAAATTATGTTTTGTAATTTGTGTACATTATTTTCCTACTTTTAACAGTTTTATTATACATTTGATGGTTAGAATATTTCCTACCTCAGCAATTCCTGGCCTGCCTCTGTGAGGTTAAGAGCAAAGTATCTGCTTCTATTCTCTATACCTTACTTATAGCAATTACCACGTTTGTGAATTATAGGTGAAGAACTTGAATCATATAGCCATTAAATAACTTGCCCAAGATTACATAACTAGTAGTCGGACAAAGATTTAAGATCAGATCTGATCAACCACAAGGTTTATTCTTCAAATCCTGATATTTGGTCTTTTAGGTTCTTAGCATTTAAGAGGCTTTCCAATAAATGAAGAATAAAACTTTTTTGGGCCAAACCTAGAACAAAATTTCTTAGTAAAAAGAGTATGCTGATAGGGCAGTGCCTATGTTTCAAAGGAGTAGGGTGCAGGCCCCATATACCAGAGGTAGCAGGTTCAAACCTGGCCCTGGCCAAAAACGGCAAAAAAAAAAAAAGAGTATGCTGATAAAATGTTTAACAACAGGCTATCAACAAAATGAAAACAAAGCAAGACAAAACAAAACCGGCCCTGATTTTTAGCATTTTTGCCAGTTCTGTGGTCCCTCCATGGCTAACTTCAAGTTACTAAGGTGACGGCATTAAAGGGAATTTGTGAAGATGTACACAAAAGGCAGTCATTAGCCTGTCTACAAGTCACTGACTCTGATAATATCTGTTCCTCTCATTCATAATTAATCACATATTAACCAATTTTTGACTTGCATAGGCAATGTGGGAAGAGCTTCAGTTTTTCAACTAGGTCAATCAGAGTGTAATCCTGGTCCATTACTAAAGGTCTTCATGTTCATGTGATTGTGAGCAACTTCTTCATCCTTTTGGAGCCTCTGTTGCCTTATGAATTAAATGGAAATAACACAACTTACCTCATGAGACTTGATGAGTTACAATAAAATGATATATGGAAATTGCCTTCTACAAAGTAAGTATGATGTTTGTTTAGTTCCCTATACACTAATATTTATTTACTTTCATTCATTTCTTTGACTTGCATTTATGGTAATATAATTTTTTACTGGCATTATGTGATTTTTTTTGTTTTCTTAATTATAAAAACTCATTGTATTTTACCTTTTATATTCCAGCTTTTCAGAGATATTAAAATAACTCCAATATTAAAGATAATATATGAACAAACAAAAACTTACATGCTATTATAATCAGTGACTATTACTTTCATGTCTGCATTGGGGAGGCAGTAGGAAGCTGTGCCATCTATTTCATTAAAATAAAATGGCAACTTGCCATTAAAATAAATTGGCAGCTCCTGCCAATTGCTATGAGGCAAAATCTAAGCTCACTAGTGCCAGAACTTACCATTTTTCTGAAGTATTAGGATCTAAATCTTTTTGTAAAACCTGATTTTAAATATTTTCTCCTAGAACATCATATTCCCAGTGTTGCATAGGTCACCTATGGTCGATTAGTTGGCAGCTTCTGAATTAAATGAGGAGGGTCTGGCTAGCAGAGAAGGTAGAAAAGCCTCAGCAAGCTAAAGAGGAAGGAATGACGACAGGAGAAATCTTCAGCCAGCATCTGCCTCTGCTCCAGAGAAATGCTCTTGGTGGTAGACACGTTTGCATCAGTACCATTGAGAGAAATTGAATGTGATTTAGCACTCTAAGGAATATGATTATTCTTCCATAGAAAGCGGAGAATATTTTGTTTAATCATGGAAAATAATATAATTAATATAGTGGTAGTTGAAGATGAATTCAAGAATGGGAATCAGTATACCTAATATTTTAAGAACCTCCATCCTTCATGCCAGGCTGCCTAAGTTTGCATCTGGCTCTCCATTTTTAAATTTTGATACTATGGTGCAGTCATTGTATCTCTTTGGGTCTCATGATAATAAGATTGTTATGAGGATAAAGCAAATTACCAATTATAAAGTATACAATGTACTCATACTAAGATGAAATCAGTGGAAAAACAACTACATGCCCATAGGAGAGGAAGACACAAGTATATTCAAGTGGGGGGAGGAGAGGGAAGAAGGGAAATTGGAAAGGGGAGAAGAGAGCAGGATTGGAGAGCTCTCACCTAATATGTAGAATGAAGGGTATAGAACACACTCCCTGGATGAAGGGCTCAACTACAGCTTGAACTTTATCTTAGAAGCTCAATATATCCTAATCATTTGTACCCTCACGTTAATCTGAAATAAATAAATAAACAAACAAATAAATAAATAAAGTGCTTTGAATACTGCCTAGCATATAGGAAATATCCAAAACATTGTTACTATTGTTCAAATAGAGAGAGTGGCAGAAAGACTAGGTAAGAGGTCAATATAAAATGCACATGTAAATTGTTCAAAAAAAGATTCAAAGGCATTTGATGGCCTTAAAAAAAAGGTGCAAAAGTAAAGAATGAGGTATGTGGGTTTTGTTTTTTTTTTTTAACTTGGTTAATAAAAAAGTGTCCTACCTTGACAAAAACAAAGAATTATACATTGGCAATCTTGTGATCAGGAAAAGATGAATTCAGCTTTATATGTAAGTAGAAGATGAGACCAAAAAAAGAGTCCTGTTTGTAGTTGAAAATGTAGGACAAGAGGTAGATTGCACTTTAAATATGACATATTTACTGAACAGTAAATAAATTCAAAATGCATTTACTGAACAGCAAATAATGTGCAATATCTTATGTTCAGTGCTTTGAAGGAAAAAGATGTTTTAAACAAAATCTAAGCCCTTCAATGAACAAAATACAGTTTCTACAACACAGAAAACTGGAAAAGGACATAAATGACCTTTGCACCAGGTAAGAACTGATAAAATGGTGGCAACAAGTGCTGAGGGTATTCACAGGAGAGAAAGAGTGTTGGAGGTGGAGGTTAATGAGAGACTTTACAAAGGCTTCCCACAGGATCTGCGATGATGCGATGCAGAGCACATGGGAGAAAGCAAGCTAGAGACACACACTCGGGAAAACAGAGGGCACTTTCAGGACCAAGCAACAGGTCAGTTTGGTGAAAATGTGGAGTTCTTTGATTTGTACACATTGTTCAAGCAAGAAATATTATTTTAGGGCCTGTTAGGAAGGGTCTTGAATGTCAGTATAGGACTTTTGATTTTATGTATAAAGTGAAGAGTTTGTATCAAGCATTTTGGCAGTGCATTAATACAAGGAATCTCTGCTTTTGAAGGATTCCCATGGCCATTTCACATAGGACGGAGTAGATGGAGAGAGCAAATAACACTGGAAGAGATGTTTGGATGGAAAGAACTACGTGAAATCCAGTCTGCATAGCTCAGCACTGACTACATGAACATGGTTAGTTTGAAGGGAGAGATTAGGAAAAGTACCTTTAAGTAAAGCAGCAAAGTTGGGCAAAGTAGCTGATGCCAAGAGGAGAAAAATCTGTAATTCAGAAGAGACTGACACTTAAATTTCAAATTTAATAATCACCCAGAGATCATTGTCGAAATCAGAAAGTAAATGAGATTGTAAAAGGAGGACATTCAGAAGAAAAGAAAGAGATTTTGTGCCAGCAGCTTGGGAGGTAGCTACATGAAAGAAATGAGAAGAAGAAGAAAAGAGACAGAGGAAAAGAGGTCATTGCAGTAGAAGAGAAATATTAAGAAAGAACAAGGAGTGCATGGCAGCACAGAGCCAAAATCATGATAGGGAATGAGTTCCTGGATTTCCTTCATCCTTTTTCTTCTGAAGAAAAGGAGGGTCTGTAGAAAAAGGATAAAAGCACACAGGGCTCTGTCCAGCTCTGGTGAAAGCCTTGCCCTGCAGAGGGCAGAATAAAAGCAGCCAGAATTCAGACAACAAATGCACTCTAATTTACAGCCAAAGATGCAGTAAGATTGCCTAGAAATTTATCTACATAATATGTGCCTCGATCAATTGACCTCCTTCTATTTTTATTTTATTTATTTATTTTTATTTTTTATAGCATAACTGTGCATTAATGCAATCATGGGGTACAATGTGCTGTTTTCATATACATTTTAAGATACTCTCATCAAACTGGTTAACATAACCTTCATGTTGTTTTCTTAGTTATTAAGACATTCATACTCTGCTTTTAGAAAGATTCACTTGTACCCTTGTAAGATAAACCATAGAGGTTACCCCACCAATCACCCTCCCTCCCCCTATCCATCCCCCTCACCTCCCCTCTCCCACCCCCTACCCATATTCTAAGGCTATAATTAGGTTATGATATTCCTATGAAAGCTATGAATTAGTTTCAAAATAGGACAGTGTACATTGGATACTTTTTCTTCCATTCTTGAGATACTTTCCTAAGAAGAACATTTTCTTATTCCATCCATATAAACATGAAGGAGGTAAAGTCTCTATCTTTCTTTAGGGCTGCATAACATTCGATGGTGTACATATACCACAGTTTATTGATCCATTTGTGGGTCGATGGCATTTGGGCTTCTTCCATGACTTAGCAATTATGAATTGGGCTGCAATAAACATTCTGATACAAATATCTTTGTTGTGATTTGATTTTTGGTCTTCTGGATATATACCTAATAAAGGAATTGTAGGATTAAATGGCAGGTCTATTTTTAGTTCTCTCAGTATTCTCCAGATGTTTTTCCAAAAGGAATGAATTAATTTGCATTCCCACTAGCAGTGTAGAAGTGTTCCCTTTTCTCCACATCCACACCAACATTTCTGGTTTTGGGATTTTTTGATATGGGCTAATCTTACTAGGGTTAGGTGGTACCTCAAAGTAGTTTTGATTTGTATTTCTCATAAATCCAGATATTTCCATTTACTTTTAATGGAAATGTCTGGATTTATATAGACATATATTGATAATGCAACATCATTGCACTAAGGAAACTGTTCTATAATTCAAGGTTTATCAACCTTGCACAACTCTGGACTGGATATTTTGTTATGGGGTCTATCTATTGATACTTAACAGCATCCCTGGCCTCTATCCACTAGATGCTAGTAGCATCTTTCCCTACTTTTGACAACCAAAAATTCTTCAGTCACCACTGCCCTTGGAACTGTGGGTCAGGGCAAGGAGGAAGATTGCCCCTTTCCCACACATTGGGAACCACTGGTGTTGATTACAAAAAGGAAAGGTTTTGGCTTTTTATTTCTTTTACAGGGGGAAGAAAGATAACTAAAGAACAAAGTACCCAGAGTAATAAAATTGTAGTTACCAGATTTGTGACATAAAGATATTACATATACATATATGTAAACATATACAAATATTTATAGAAAGAAATAGCAGACAGTTATGCTTTCAAGTACCTAAGAAGTGGAAGAGGATGAAGTTATAAAACCCAACAATAAGTTAATCATTATATCTAAAGAGATATGCCAGAGGGTAGTATTTTCATTTAGTGGCAAATACAATTAAACAGACATTCAGTTTGAAGCAAATAAAATTCTCCATATATCTGGTGGCATCTTTACACTGATATAAATTGCAGTGAGAAGCAATTTGCATAAATCACTATTATTCCAGAGAGAGATATAGAGACCAAGCAAATCCAATGTGACAGATGTTATAAATATCGTCATTATGGTTTTTCATTTCAATTCAAACAGTTCATAGACTTCCTCTGCTGATTGTATTAAACAGGGAATTGGAGTTTCTCTTGTCAGGAAGGACAACGGCTTTGTCAGGCAGCAAATTTGTTCACTCAGGCTAAGCTTTTTACTTTCCTGGGGATACAACGGGCTTCACAATATGGTGTACAAAAGCAACTTACTCCAGATCAAAAATAGGCTGAGAAAATAACCCAAATTACAGATAAAAACACAAAAAAGAAATAAATAATGTAACATCTGGTTAGTATCTCAAACAATTTTAGACAAGTCAGTGAAAAATAATAATGGATTTTTTATTTTTCATATCAATAAACATTAGAATGCAGAAGGAAGGGCCATATCAATGGTTCATAAAGGTCTAAATTCTCGTATGCAGAGACATAAAAGCTGTCATATTGACAATTTCTTTTTATTAGCTTCAATGTAATGGATGACATAGAGCAGAATTATCTGTATGTGTCTAAGACTATTTTTTTTTAAATGTTATTTCCCCTTCAGACTTTTCCTAAAATAAGTATATATTGCTGCCTGATAGGGGTAAGTTTACTATGTAACAAAAGCAAAATAAAAACTTTATTTTGAGATACAGATCAAAAACTTAAATCTTATATATAAAACATATATTAATCTTTATGTATGCTATTTAATATAAATATATATTACATACATGTATAGATACATAAAAGATCAAAATGCAGCAACATTAAAGATTACTCTTTTGAAACAAAAAGATACACATATAACCAGAGTATCACAGGATTTACCAAATTATGTTCTGTCCCTATTTATAAGTTGAAACCCCAACCCCCACTGTGATTATATTTTGGGACAGGACTTTTAGAGTGGTATAGTTAAATGAGGCCACAAGGGTGGGGCCCTGATTCTATATGACTGCTGTGCTTACAAGAAAAGGAAATCACACCAGGGATGCACACTCAGAAGAGAGGCCAGGTGAGGATACAGTTAGAAGGTGGCCATCTGAAAGCCAACGAGAGAGGCTTCAGAAGAAACTAAACCTGCCCACACCTTAATCTTGGACTTTCAGCCTTCAGAAGTGTTAGAAAATACTTTTCTCAGTTTAAGCCACCAATCTGTAATTACGACACTTTGTGACGGCAGCCTCAGTAGACAAATATGCCAAGGAAAGTCACCTTTGCCAAAATTTTTCAAAACCTCTCTGCTCACTGATGCTACTTCTTAGACTTATAAGAACTTACAAATTTTGAAAAATTCTGCCTCTGCAAATATCTCCCCAATTCCCCAGCAACACCTATGTTTCTATCTATCATACAAATAATAATTTCATAAGACTTGATATTCTTTCCTAAAAGATCAACCCATGTGGGTCTAACAAGACACAACTCTAAAAACCTTTGGTTTCAAGGTTGGTTTCCAAAGAAAGTTAAGGCTACTATCATTTCGATCATTGTTCCACAATGACACTTGTATAAACTCTGACAGAGATGCTACTGTCTCAAAGGACTAGCCTGGAAAACCCTGTGCTATCATCATATACTATCATGTTTCTGTAAAAATAAGACCTACCCAAAAATAAGCCCTAGCAGGATTTCTATGCATTTGTTAAATATAAGCCCTACCCCGATAATAAGACCGGGCTATGCAGTGTATAGCATTTCGGCTCAGAGAGGAAGACAGCCCCTGAAAATAAGCCCTAGTGTGTCTTCTTGAGAAAAAATCAATACAAGACAGTGTCTTATTTTGGAGGAAACATGGTAGATGTCAGTTCTACAGAAAAGAATGGCTCCACTGCCCCCACCCTTTGGCAGTTATTGGGCATAGATTCCACAGCAGCAGGGGCAAGGTACCTATCCACAAGGATCTTGTAGGAAAGCAAAAATTAAGTAAATAGTCTTGTAACTAATATGGGAGAATTTTCATGTTACTGAGTTGCCCAACCTACTCTTGGAAGTTTAGGGTCAGATTCTCTGCAGAAGCAACTTTAGGCCTGTGACCAGGATGATGAGTAGAAATCACTAGATGAAAAGTCCATCAGTGAAGAACAATAGTGAGCACAGATTTTGGGAAGCATGGACAGAAAAATGCCAAGATGCCAGACCATCATGAGCATGCATGGCAGGGCTGAGAGGGCAGGTGGGAGGAAAGGATGGAAGGAACATATGCTAAAGAAGGACAGGAGCCGAGCACAGGCAACAGGAAGCTTGAAAACACTTTTCCTGTCTAGCAAAAAGAGGGGGTGGGGAGAGAGAATCTACTTCTTAGTATTTCCAGGTGATCAATTTAATTGCACCAAATAATAACAAAACAAATTACCTTGAAGTGATGATTCAATTTATATATTGACAGCAATTGAACGGTCAAGAGAGATGGATTCAATCGACTATATGAGATTTTTTCTTTGGAGCTGTTGCAGAAACTACCTGTGTTGAATCTATTACTTGGAATGTATGCTGGTGGGGAAAATACCCTTATAGTATTTGAATGGGGCTTGATGATGTCTTCAAAATATGTAAAACTCTGGGCTTCTCCAGTTATCTAGAAAAGAATGAGGTCTCTTACATTCAGCTGCCAGAAGATTTATAGTTCCTAAGACTCACTCTTTGCCAATGCAGAGAGATATCCAGAGCTGAGGCTGCTCAGACCAGAACCCACCATTTGCTGTATGCCGGGCCTCCTAAACAAAGAAAAGGTGTGTGGTTCCCAGTTGTGTTCAATGTTCCAGTTAGGGCTAATGTGAACTAAATGAGGATGGCAGGAAAAAATAGTAAGTGTTTCACAGTTCCCATGATTATTAGAGAAAGATTCTTGCTTACCTTCAAAATCATTTCCAAGTTAAAGTAGCCCTATAAAATCTTAAACAGTTGATGCCTCCTCAGCCACAATCTATTGTAATCCAGCCTGATAATTTCAGCAAATGAATCTCAAATGCAAATGGGCCAACAATGCTTATAGCTTATAATTTATTTCTAAGACACTTAGTATTATGTACCTAGAACTGTTAAAATTCTTTAAACTAGAAAAATAGTGATATCTTTGAAAATAAACTCTAAGTCATCAGGGATGGACCATCAACCCCAGGTAATTACTAGATTCTTAGAATAAAGATAATTGGCAAAATCAGACTTTAAGTCTATATCATTGTTGAACTACTTGTGGTGTCTAAAGATTTGAATATTATAGGTGAAAGAAATCTTTCTGTGCCCAAATTTCATACACATCTTTTTCTCACTCAATCTTGCACTAAAATTAAAAACAAACACTGGCTGGGTGCTCATAGCACAGTGGTTATGGTGCCAGCCACATGCACGGGGGCTGGTGGGCTCAATCCTGGTCTGCGCCACCTGGACAACAATGCCAACTGCAATAGAAAATAGCCAGAAGTTGTGGTGGGGCCTGTAGTCCTAGCTACTTGGGAGGCTAAGTCAAGGGAATCACTTAAGCCCAAGAGTTGGAGGTTGTTGTGAGATGTGATGCCACAGCACTCTACCAGGAGTGACATAGTGAGACTCTGTCTCAAAAAATAAAGAAAGAAAGAAATAAAGAAACTGTTTCTGGGCCACTTGCATATTGGACATATAGAAGACCTGTATTAGGGGCTGCCTGAGCATGGTAGGTGGGACAAAGATGAATGAAAAAAGCACTTTTTCTGCAAGAAAAATATCATTTAGTGGCAGAGAGAAAATGGTCTCCTTATAAGACAACATCAACTATGAATGGATGGGTGCTAAAAGTGAAGAAGTACTGTAAACCAAGGCTTTTTTGCTAGTTGATCTTGAAATGAAAAAAGACAAATGTGACATATTTTATATAAAGGTGAATATATTTAATAGAAATTGTATTAAACTTAATTCTAAGATAAATTTCCTCCTTTTGAAGTTCACATCATAATTCTTTGTTTTATTGAAATATAGACGGTAAAGAAGGAAACCTTATAATTGACTCAGATTCTCTGTCCTTTACTAAAAAAGAAAATCCAAATATCTGAGATCCACCATGTCACAAGCCAAAGAGGAAGCAGCTCAGCACCTGTGTATACTGCATGTTTAAAAGAAGTCTTCATGAAGGAATTAACTCCAAGGTAGGTCTTCCTACCTCTCTCATTTTTGTATCTGCTTCTAATACTTAATAACTAAAATATCACAGATGGAGGAATAGATATTGAATAAATTATTTTAGTCACCTTAAAACTCAAGTAATACTGAAATGTTTGCTGCAATCAAGAGATTTAACTCTTGTATGTATTATATTTGTGAAAGAATACAGACATCAAGTCAATAAAAAAAAATAAATACTAAATATAAGAACTCATGAGTATTTCCTAAAACCACAGGCAGAAAAACAACTACATCTAGACCTAAACCAAAAGAAAGACAGTCACAGGGTATGGTTATATCATAACTTCCAAGATCACACTTTACAGTTTATCAATAGTAACTTATTTATTGTCTCTTAGAGCCAATTCCATATTCCCAGGAGATCATCTGCTTGACTTAGCATGAAACACTTATCTCTCCAACCTGGGCAAAATTATTTCCATCCTGGGAAGAGAAGAAAATGGACTCATGAATATATGTATATATATCATCATATGTCAGACACTATTTTATAAGCAATGCCTGTACTAGTATTGTATTATGTTCTTATTATATATTATTAGCATATGTTTATTTCTTAATTCAATAAGTAACTCAATGAGGAAGTATTATAATTATTCTCTTCAATTTAGAGATGAGGAAACTGAGTTGCATCAAGGTTAAGATCCTTGTTCAAGTCATTCAATACTCAAGTAGAAGAGTTTGTATGTAAACTCATATCATCTGACTTAGAAACAAAACTTTATGCCACATGACTCCTGGGTTCTCATGCCTGTGGGTTGGAGGGAATTTCAAAGGAAGATTATTATGAGCTGGAGAGACTCCATAAAATAGGCCAAAGATATTCCAATTGTAAATACTGAAATGTGCACTCATCCAACTGTCAGGAAAAGTTCTATTTTTTCAAGATAACTAAAAATGAAAGTTTAGTTTTTAGAATGTGCAATCAGGGTATGAACTCAGACACATCATATTATCAAGCATGTTCTCACTTTGATGCAGTTACACAAATATGCTCTACTTGAGAGGGAGGAAAAACCCAAACAATTACTCAGTATTAACTTAGGAATAAAATAATTATCAAGCTGAATTCATTGAAAGCAGAATATGATATAATCTTTATTAACAAAAAATAAAAAAAAAATAGTAACTTGCAGGCACTTTGGTATCTACATTTTAATAAACACTGCTTTTTTTCATATTGGAATATTTCTTTACCATATCTTTTTTTGTATCATCGTGATATAGGATAACACTGAAAGTCAACTGGGGAAATATACAATTGTTATTATTATTATTTTTTAGAGATAGTCTCACTTTATTGCCCTCAGTAGAGTGCTGTGGCATCACAGCTCACAGCAACCTCCAATTACTGGGCTTAAGCAATTCTCTTGCCTCAGCCTCCTGAGTAGCTGGGACTACAGGCACTCGCCATAGTGCTTGGCTATTTTTTTGTTGCAGTTTGGCCAGGGCCAGTTCGAACCCGTTACCCTCAGTATATGGGGCCAGCACCCTACCCACTGAACCACAGGCACTGCCTGAAATATAAAGTTATTTTAAAATATAAATTGTTACAAATAGATGTTAGTGGGAAATTGTCCTAATAAAGGAAAGTCATATGACAAAGTTGAGTTAGCCATGAAAAAATCTATGCTGCTCCCAATATAGTGAATGAATATCTAAGGAAAAGTATTTAATGACTAAACAATGGTAGAAAGAACCAAGTAGCAGTTTCATTAGAAAACGTTTTCTGGGCAGTGCCTGTGGTTCAGTGAATAGGGTGTCAGCCCCATATACCAAGAGTGATGAGTTCAAACGAGGTCCTAGCTAAACTGCAAAAAAAAAAAAAAAAAAAAAAAAGAAAGAAAGAAAGAAAATATTTGCCAAAAAGGGGATGAACAAGGAAGTATTCCCGAGGAAGACAAAATAAAATTCAGAAAAGAGAAAAGTAATATCTTACGTATATATTTATTAGCCATTGAAGTTACCTTTTACTGAACATGTAGTTCACATATAGCTGACCTGAACCCAAATTTTCATTGAAATTAATAGGTAAATGTCACATCTATAAAAATTAAATTATTTCTCCTTTGACTTTCAAAACGATGGATCTCAGATATTTACATTTTCTTGGCTGATGAAGGACAGAGAATCTATGTCCATCACTAGATTTCCCACTTTATCATCCATTTATCCTATTTCCATAAAATAAAGAATTTTCTTTACTCCAAAATGCCATCATGGAAACAGTGTTTTCATACATTAAAAGGCTTTAGTAAACTAAATAAAATGTATTTTCAATCAATTGGAAGTGTGAATGGCAATGTTTTTAACCCAGTATTGTTTGGAAATAGGAACAAATACCCTTTGAAGTAGATTTCTCATTTCTAGTTTTGTAGATTTAAAGATCTTGGCCTGGTGATCATGTGATATGATCATATGATATGATCATATGATCTTATATGATGTCATCTTATATGATGATAACTCTGATGATCATTCTAGAAAAAGATTCCAAAATTGCTTTGAAGCTTGGACTAGGTGCTGGTGTAGGTATATAGCTTCCCAAGGGATGTACCTGATATTCAGCAATGAGGTAGGTAACATTTTTTCTAGAATTGAGTTCACAAGTTTAATTGTCTGACTTTGTATTTGTACAGTTTCTGAATTCCTTCCTGCTATTGATTTCTAATTGTACGCCATTGTGTTCAGAAAATATTTGGTATGACTTTAGTCTAAATTTGTTAATAGTTGTTTTGTGGTCTAACATATGATCTGTTCTAGAGAATGTTTGGTATAAGTTAAGAAGAGCATACATTCAGTAGCTGTTGAATGGGATGTTCCTTAAATGTTTATTAGTTCAACTTGGGCTAGAACACATTTAAAGGCTAATGTTTCCTTGCTGACTTTCTGGTCTGAATGATGTATCTATTACTGAGAGTGGGGTATTATAATTTGCAATACTCAAGTCATGTTTGACTTCTGCAATTGTAAAAGGTGCTTGCTCAACATGACTGGTATTCATCTTTTGTTACCAGTGTATTTTAAGTATTACAAGTCTAATACAGTTTTTTCCTTTCTTAAAATGTACATACTATTTTTGGCACTGTCTCTGTTATAATTGTTATGTCCTCTTGCCGAATGAGTTCTTTACCATTATATAATGACTTTACTTGTCTCTTTTTTACATTTTTTGACTTAAACTCTGAATTTTGTTGTCTTTTCCAGATTTGGAAATTTGGGGGCCATTCTTTTCTTTTTTTAATTCAGATTAATGTGAGGGTACAGACGATTAGGTTGAATGTTTGGGTTTCCATTATATTCTTAACTATTTTTTTTTCTTTTCATCTCTTTCAGGAACATCTATATGTAAATGTTAGTACACTTGATGGTGTTCTACAATTCCCATAGATCTTCATTCATTTTGTTCTTTTTTTCTTTTTGCTTCTCTGCTTTAATAATTTCACATATCCTGTGTTTGAGTTCACTGATTCTTTTCTCTGTTTGATCAAGTCTTCTGTTGAAGCTTTCTATTGAATTTTTAAGTCCAGCTATTATAGTCCTTATTTTTAGATTCTAATTTTTTATTGTTTCTATTTAATTGTTAAGTTTCAATTTGGTTGTGTCTTTTTAAAATTTTTACTTTATTTTCTTGTGAGTCCATGAACTTTTTAAGAAAGATTATTTTGAACTTTTTGTTATTTCATAGATTTTCATTTCTTCTGGGTCCGTTACTGGAGCTTTATTGGTTTCTTTTGGTAGTGTCATATTTCTCCAATTTTTCACAATCTTGGTGTCTTTATGTTAATTTCTACGTATTTTAGGGAATAACCACATCTTTCACCTTTTGCAGGTATTTTTTGGTAGTGTTAGACTGTTACTATTTAGTATCAGAACTTAATTGCTGGCCTGAAGTTGATTTCTGTTCTGGGGAACACTTTCAGCGAGCACAGGGACTTAAAAATCTCACTAGAATTAAATTGTTGACCTATAGTTTTTTCCCAATCTGAGGAAGACTTAATGTTGAGCACCAGACCTTAAATACTGCACAGAAACTTAATCACAGAACTGCAGGCTTTTTGTTTGTTGTTTTGTTTTGTTTTGTTTGTGTCTGGGAAAAACTTAATGTGAGTACTGAAACTATGTACCACAATTTTAGATGCTTCCCAATAAGAGGAAGATTTAACAAAAGCACATGAACTATGTGGTAAAACTCATCAGAGACTTGGGCCTAGAAGATCCATGGACCATGCTCCCTGCAGTGTGTTGGTTCCAGCTTGCCTTCCTTTTACTTATTGCAGCTTTTCCTCTTCCTGCAGAACCAATGTTTTTTCCTGATTCTTCCCAGAAAGCTAATGAGTTCATGGCGGTATTCTTGTCTATGAATAGCTGGTAGTTACAGTTTTTGTAGGGTAAGTGATGCCAGGGGATTTCTATTCCACCATCTTGCTGATGTTATTTGTCTGCATTAGCAATGATACTTCTCATATGTCTTTATTAGCAATGATAACTCATGCAATTTAATGATTTATGTTAGGCTTAGGGAGTTTCTACTTAGTTTCTAATTTAATATTAGTTTGCTAGCAGTTATTACCATTAATGAGCATTGAATTTAACCAAATGATTTCCATATGTTTGACATAAATATTTGTATCCCTTTTTAATGTCTAAATATGGCAAGTTATATCCATATCTTGTTTGTAAATGTAAACCATCATTACATTATTGGGAAACTCTGATATGCCCATGATGTACTGTTTAAAACAAATGCTTAGATTTATTTTGCTAATATTTTTAAATAGAATTTTGCATCTATGGTCAAGCAAGGTTGACCCATGATTTTCCTCCATAATTAATTTTTGTCTTTCATTCGTTCAAGTTCTTAATACTTTCTTTTGATATTTTTGTCCTATATTTACGTATTTGTTTATTCAATGTAACAGAAAGAAATCACTTTAACCATATGTATTGGCATTGTATTTTTCTTTATTTAAATTTACCTAATTCTCCTTCTTTCTTCATCTTTCCACTCATATCAATCTTTACCTAATATGTAAGAATGTAGGTGTTACTCAAGATTGCCCCATAATCTCACAATGACCTACAAAATATGTATCATATAAAATGTATAATCATATAGAAATGTAAACATATATACATTTTCACAGTTTTTAGAAAAATTGAGTAATATTCCATATGCTTTTTTCATTTTTAAGCATCTTGCCCTATTCACATGATAACAATTTTTTTTTTTTTTTTAAGATAGAGCCTCAAGCTGTCACCCTGGGTAGAGTACCATGGCATCACAGCTCACAGTAACTTCCAACTCCTGGGCTCAAGCGAGTCTCCTGTCTCAGCCTCCCAAGTAGCTGGGACCACAGGTAACACATATTGGGACCCGCCACAACGCCTGGCTATTTTTTGGTTGCAGCTGTCATAGTCGTTTGGCGGACCTGGGCTGGATTTGAACCTGCCACCTTAGGTGTATGTGGCTGGCACCCTAGCCACTTGAGCCATAGGCACTGAGCTACACATGATGACATTTTATGAAATCTTTCCAACTCAAATGTTTGAACTCTAATTTTGTCTAATGGCAGCATAATATTTCATGATGTACATGTGTCATTATTTACTATTTATTGAAGGTTGTTTACTTTTTCAATTATAAAAAAGTTTTGAATTGACATCATTATGCCTATGTCCTTATACACTGTTTTTTTAATGTATATTATGTAGTTTCCTAGAAAATAGAATCATGGAAATGTGCTAGTGTATATTTGGTTATTTTTCAGTAAACCTTTAATAATATTTATTATACATATAGTAAAACTATACAAATCATATTCTTGATCTAATATCCCTAGAATTCATTCATGCTAATGCTCTTCAGACTCCCATCAAAACGAATTTGGTGAATATTTTTATTTACTGGACCATGTCTTATGATCGAATTCTTATGAACCTACAGGAAATATGTAGTGGTCTTAAGAGGAATTGGCATCTCCCACAATGCAATTTCCTGATGTTGTTATAGGGTAAGAAGACTAGTCCTTTAACAACAAAAAACAAAGGAGTTGACAGAGGAGTTCCAGGGTGGGTATTTGGTGATTTAGCACATTAACTGCCATGTGATTTGTATTAAATGCATGCTAGTTATACATGCCAGGGCCTCTTGAAGCTTATAGAACTGGTGGGAAGGTCCATAGTGTGCCTGCATGTTATGAAACTTCAGCTCATTGTTTTTGCCTGCTCAGGTTGGCCTGCCCAACCATGCTGCACAAGCTGGACTATGTTCTCTTCTGATTGTGCATTTCCCCTTAAGTGTTTGCCTGGTGGCTCTTTGACAAAATCCATATGCTAGTATGTGGTCATATGACATGGTAACACATACTTAGGGGGTATGATTCCTAGGTCATCTCCCGGACCACCCAAGGTCCACACTAGACACAAGTAAATATTTGTGGAACGGCAAAAGCCTCAATTGAGAAACACGTTCATTAAGTATGTCATGAGTCACACATAAAACTTACATATCATGCAGTGCAAAAATCAATTCTAGCATAGCATGATTTGCATGTAAGTCACACACAGAAAATGAGAAAAAATAATTTTTTTAATTAAATTAGAAACAATTATTTTGCTTTTGAAGTTAGTATTGTATTTTCCTAATAAACTGCTATGGCCCCAAGGGGAAAATTTTTTTTCCAGTTTGGCAGTCAATGTGTTAAAGTTCACAGAATTATGTGTGGCTATTCAAATGCCTTGCCCCATATCTTAGATTGTTACTTCTAGACAAGTAGCTTTATTTTAGTATTACATATAAGCAATACTTCCAATCAAGCCCTGGGCTTATATCTCAGCCATAATCATCATGAGACACCAGCTGCCATGCAGGGGTGCTGATTTTTCACCCATTCAAGGCCTGAGTTTCCATCAAAGGCCTTTAATTTTTCCTTTTCTTTGTTTGTGCTCTTCTACATCATTATAATCACTTTTGTCATCCCAGCAATACTGAGTGATCTCCCAATGTCTTGCTCTGCTTTTGCATTCCAAAATGTTCAGTGTTAATCTGGGTAATTGCAAATCCATTACACGCTATCAGTTTCTAGAGCAAGAAAGTAATTTGTGCTCTCCTTAAACATATGAGCAATGAGTCTCATTGTTGGGGTCAGTTTGATGGGAATTACTTAGTATTCAGAGTCTAAACAGGAAAGAAGTGGCTTACTCACACAAGGTGATTGATTTGAGTTTAATAAAAATATTTTTAAATGAATGAGCAAGACTAGGAAAAATCAACAGCCATATGCCTGCAGGGCAAAGGGAAGCAGAATGAGTGGTTACTGAGACCCAGAGGCTGAATCTCTAGGTGTAAAGAAGAGGGACTTTACACTTTTACACCTTTAAAGCTTCTGTAGAAGCTTTACCCTTCATTAGAGCAATGTAATCACTCCATGGCAATCCATAAGTGAAGTAGTAGCTGAATTCTGTTGGTTTTTTTTTTTTTGCTCTCTAATTTCCCACCAGTGCTTTTCATTGGCTCATACCAAAATCCACAATTCAATGAGCCCATTGATATAGATCATAAATTCATGCACTTCTCTTGGTGGATAAGAGTTGAAAATGGGTCTGCAGGAAAAAAATGAAAAATATCCAGCACATATTCCCATTTAAGTTTTCTTTATAGTCTCTAAATAAAGTGTTATCCTACAAAAAGTTTCTACATATGTCTTGTTGAATTTATTCCTAGTGTATTTTTTGATATTGAAATTTCAAATGGCAAAATGAAAAAATAAAAATAAAAAAAAGAAATTTCAAATGGCCTCTTTTAATTTCATTTCTAACTATTTGGTATTTGTGTAAAGAATTGCAATGGTCTGAGCCATGCTGTTTCGTGCCTGTAGTTACAGAATTTTGGGATGCAGAAGTGGGAGGATCACTTGAGGCCCAAAGTTTGAGCCCAGTCTGGGCAACATAGTGAGACCCATAGGATTGCAATGTCAAAGGACATTAATATTTTGATTCCTATCTAATGGACTTACTAAACTCTCTTACTCATTTTAATAGTTTGTAAATTCTTTTGCATTCCCTATTCAAGCTTTTCAACTGTAAAGGATAATAATAAAGATTTTCCTTTTCATTGAGAACTCAGTTTTATTATATGCTTTTATTGCTTTCACATGTCTTCCTTTTCTTTTTAAATTCATTGTTGTACAGATTATATGAATTGATTTTCTAATGTTAAGGCTTTATAAGATAAAACCTACAATAATTTTTGGGGGTACATTTCTCAGCTTATTTTGATAATATTTTACAAAAAGCTTTTGTGTACCTGTGTCTATTAGATTGGCCTATGATTTTCTTTTTTTTTTTATTGTTTGGGATTCATTAATAATAGAGATTTTCTTTTCCAATTTTAAAATCTTTGTAACATTCCCCTCCTCCATCTTATTGGGCTGGCTAGGACTTCTTAATATATGATATTGAAAACAAATATCAGGAGTCCTTATTTTGTTCTTAATTTAAAGTGAATATTTTAATATTTCATTTGCACATAAAGAGGGCTATAAGTTGTTATAAAAACATTTTATCTGGGGTGGTGCCTGTGGCTCAAAGGAGTAGGGTGCCAGCCCCATATACCGGAGGTGGTGGGTTTAAACCCAGCCCTGGCCAAAAACTGGAAAAAAAAAACTATCTAGTGTATTAGTCATCCCTTGCTATGTAACAAATTACTTTAAAATTAATGGCTTGAAACAGAAATAAACATATGTAATGAGTTTGGGAGCACCTTTTGGTGTGTGATTCTCTCATACAATTGTAGTCAAAATATCAACTAAGCCTGCAGTCGTTTGAAGGATTGACTTGAACTGGAGTATTACCTTCCAAAATGGCTCATTCATGTGGCTGGCAAGTTAATGCTGGTTGTTGGGTGAACATTTCAGATCCTGTCCACAGGGACCTGTTTAGAAGGTTGCTTATCCTCACAACACACAGCAGCTGGGTCTCCTCACAGTGAGCATTTCAAGAGACAGGAAGGCAAATGCTAAAATGTGTTTTTTGACAGCCTTGAAAGTCACCCACTGTTATTTCCACAATGTCCTGGATACACAAATCAGCTCAATACAATGTAAGAAGTGTGAAATATAATTTAAGAGAGATCATTTTTTTGGACTGAGCTCCTGCACTAGGCCCCAACAAATCAGATAAATCCAGAGTCGAGTCAAGAGTCAGTCACTGAATTTAGGTTTGTTCTCAAAAGAAACGAACAATAAGAACAACAACAAAAAAGTTATTCACAGCAACCAATTTCAGGGGACCAAGTCAACCTGAGCCAAGATGATAAGGAAGTCCTCTCTACTTTAACCTTGTAAGGAAAGTGACTTTGAAATGACCAGGTGACTTTCTGTTCCTTATTTTTGCTTTCTTCGGTCATTTTCTGCTCAGCTCAGCGGGGTACCTTTATATTGCACAGATAGAATGTTGTTTATTTCATGAATCATAAATAAAGCCAATTAGTTCTTCAAACCCAATTATTTGAAAGTTTGTTCTTTGAATGAGAGAATTGCATAAATATCGGGAGGTAAGGATTATAGTGGACCATCAATATCAGGTAGTATTTTCCTTCTATCCTTTCTGTTTTTTATATTAAGTGCTTTATCACAAATAGTTCCATTTTATCAACATTTTTTTTCAGCATTTATTGGGATAATCATTGGTTTTGCTTTAATCTGTTAATATAGTTAATTACTTTAATTATCTAATGATAAGCCAACTTTGTATTTTTAGGTATATCCCCAAATTATTATTATGTTTTTTGCTAGAGTAAGTTTATATTTTCTTCAGATTTGCACTAATGAGATTGGGTAATACTTTTCATAAATTGAGCAATCTTTCCTTATGGTGTCAAGGCTATACTACCCTAATTCCAACTCAGTTGGAAAGTATTGGCTCTTTTACTAATCTGTATAGAAATTTGTGAATATTTAAAATTAATTTATTGAGTGTTTGTTAGAACTTATAAGCAAAACCATCTGGGCCAGTTATTTCTTGTATGTGATTATATTTAATTATCACTTGAATTTCTTAAGAATACTGTTCTGGTTTTTAATTTTTGAGTTTTTCTTTCTGGGAACTTTATGTAAGCTATCAATTCTATTATAAAGTTGATCGTGCAATTCCCATTTCATTCTTTATATCATAAAAGATGTCCCCTTTGTTCATTCCCAGATATTCTTTATTTGTAACTCTTATCTTAATTTTATGTCCATTTTAGTTTTCTTTACAATATGCTTAATGATTTAGTCATTTGTTATATATAAAATGAATGTATATTTTTTGATTGTTGGCAGCAATATTCCAAAATTTATATTCAAAATTGTACTTATGATTTCATCTTTTATCTACATGACCATTAGCTGAAGGAGATATATTAAAAACATTTTACTATATTAGTAAATTCTCATTGTGATTCAGTTTTTAAATTTTATTTATTTATTTATTTTTTTGAGACAGAGCCTCAAGCTGTCCCCCTAGGTAGGGTGCTGTGGCATCACAGCTCACAGCAACTTCCAACTCCCGGGCTCAAGCCAGTCTCCTGCCTCAGCCTCCCAAGTAGCTGGGACCACAGGCGTCCACCACAATGCCCAGCTATTTTTTGGTTGCAGCTGGCATTATTGTTTGGCAGACCCGGGCTGGATTCAAACCCACCACCTTAGGTGTATGTGGCTGGCGCCTTAGCCACTTGAGCCACAGGTGCTGAGCCAGTTTTTAAATTTTATATCTGATACTCAATATATTCCAGTAAATTACTTTTACAGTTTTAATAGGATTTTTTATTATTATATAAAAAACCCTCTTTTTTCTTCAGCAAACTAATGGAGTAATTCAAGGAAAGGAAAGTTGTGGGATCTAAGAATTAATGGAACCATCCAATCAAATGATAAAGGGAAGTCCTAAAATGCAATTTCTGTAGAAAACCTAAAAAATAACCAGTTTAGATTGGAGAAGAGAATGAAAGACTGGGAACTTGGTGGCTGGAGAAAAAAGAAGTCTTTACAGTGTGTAATCTCATAAAGTCATATATCTCTGTGTGTGTCTGTAGGTGTATGAATACTGATAAATATTATGAGTTTAAAAGAAATTAGGTTGCAATTAAGACATGTAGTAATGCAAGAGGAGAAGAAAGCAACCAGATACTACAAAGGGGAAAAACATTGGATGAGAAAGAATCTTCTTATATATTAAGTAAGACAAAAAAGTGAAGAGTTTTAAGCACTTCATAATAGAAGCATCTGTTGAACTGGCTGCCTGGTGAAGAAAATATAATCTAATCTGCTGTTTGGTCAAGTAGAGTACAATATCTATTTGGTCATTAAAAATGGGTATGGCTTATAGATAAGGGGAGAGAAACATTAGCATTAGTAGTGTAAAATATAAAGAGTCAAAAGATAATTGTTGAAGATAGGGAGGTTTGTACATATTTTTATTTTTAAAATATAAATGATAGAACATCTTAATACAAATATGAAAAAATGGGAAAACACCATATATTTACAGACTCAGGACTCATCATTCATACCATGAATTCAATTGCTACTTTCTAAAATTAAGAAATCAACAAATTTGCTCAGTTAGAAGTGTATTTTCTGGAATTATGGAGATATACATTTACCTATGTAAAGCTGACAAAGTTCCTCCAGAAATACAATGTGTTTGTGGTCAGCCTCTCCAGCTCACATTGAAGATAAGACCCAAACACTACCCTGTTAAAAAAAAAAAAGGGTTACTTTGAAACTTTGCTATATTCCCTGTGTTGTCTAAAACATACATAAACTTATCAGAAATCTCACTCTTCAGATACAGACTTGAATGGGCAGACTAGGTGTTGGCTGTAGAGGAGTCAGCAAGGACATGCTGGTGTGAAGGAGTGTGACTTCTTGGAATTTCCAACAAAAAGGTCTTGATTGGTACTGGGTTACAGATGCCAACACCAGAACCAAAAAGAATGATAAGTGAAATGAAACAAAACATTCAAAATTTGGAAACTGATCAATTACCAGACAAAAGGCAAGTAGGAAACTAGTGAGCATGTTCTTGTGTGACTGCCTGAAGTCTAGAGTCTTACTGATATGTGGCTTATGGGTTTGTCACTGCTTGCTGCATTGGGCTGACATGGAAGTATAGCACCAACTGGGACATGCTGGCTTTTATCCCTTGATCTGTGAGGCCATGGTTCACTTGTGGGCAGAATGGTGATAGAATTTGAAGGTAGTTCTCAGGTCATGCAGAAAAACTAATCCTTTCTGGTAATATAAACCTATCAATTGTGGGCTGAGTACAACTATGAGAGCCCACAACCAGGTGAAATAATTATGCTGTCTTGAACATCGGCATGGTACAACATTTGATGGAAGCCATAATTTACAGGTTTTTTTTTTTTTTTTGGCCGAGACCAGGTTTGAACCCACCACCTGGGTGGTGCCCTACTCCTTTGAGCCACAGGTGCTGCTCAGAAGCCACATTTTAGTTACATTAAGGAAGCCACATTTAGTTACATTACATATTTTTAAGTATGTTAAATATATTATTTTAACAGGTCACCTTATAGCCTCTAGCAATCTGGTATCCTATTGTCCTTAAATTTCATGTGAGTGAGTGCTTCTCTTAAAATAGCCACAATATGTATTTCTGACTCAGCCCTAGAGAATAGTGTGCTTTAACATATCTACTCCTCTTAGTATGCTGCAAAATGGATTGAAATTTGTTCCATTAAAAGCAAAATCAACACACTTGGAGCCTGGGTGCAGAGATTTCAGAGGCATAAGTTTCATAACTAGTTTAACTAAACAAAGCCATAATGTACATTTCAGAAAACTACCATGATGGAAAATCAACTCTGCATTTGAGTTGAATTCAAATAAATCCAGAACTATGTATCTTCATTCTGTATATCCCTCCTTGGATTTCTATGAATTATATGCAATGAAATTTTTAGTTAAACTTGTTTGAAAAGAAGCACATATTTACCAATTTTCTCAAACTGAGAAGTCTTTCCTTAGGAATTCATGGAAATATCATTAAAGAAGACTAATGGTGACCTTCTTTTTTTGAGTTTTATTTAGGTGCAATTATTAAAATGTTAAGCTTTAATTAGAAATTTACTCATTGTCTTTGAGAGATGAACTAAGTGAATTGGTACTAATACGTAAAGTCTACTGTCAGGTTAACCAGTGGGTAGTGAAGAAAACACAACAAATATTGCCATGTATATATTTAGGGTTTCTATGAATTGATAAAATAGATTGATTTTTAAGGGAAATTTGGAAAGTTAAGAAATTTGGATTACTATTTGACATTTAAAAACATTTTTTCTTCTTTCAGAATCTTAGGACAAGACAAGATGCTGCTGGCATATTGTCACAATATTTGAAAGACAGTGCAGATGAAAACTGACAAATTTAAAATCTTATAAAGTCATTCTTGGTTTAAAGAATAGACTCAAAAAAATACAGTTTTTGAGTCAAAAACAAATTTATAGGACCTACATTTTTTTCTTTATATCACTGTTTGTTTGGTACTCCAGTGCCAGTATAAGACATTCTATGTTATTCTTCATTTAAAATATAAAATATAATAAATTTCTCTTAAAAATAAAGGGTTCAAGATAATTATTTCAAATTGTCAAAAAACTATGAAGACCACCAGCTGGAATCTGTCTCAGAAAAACTGAGTATGGCCATATAGAATGTGGATGGAGCTCTTCGGCTTTGGGTAAAGTGCTTACAGCCTCCATGAGGACCTTGAATGTTATATTTCTTATCCATTGTGTTCTTATCCATTTGAGTACCCAAAGAGAAGGGCTTGAAGCTCTTCACTAGTTTTCTGATGTGCTCCAGAAGTTTACTCCTCCTTTCTCTCTCCCATTGACACTTTAAGCAGCCTGAATATTTTCTCCATTCCCCTGAAGGTGATCAGTCTCATTGTCTTCACAGGTTGTCCTGTCCCAAGGAAGATGATACAGTATGGAGCCATTAAGAGGAAACACTCTCCTATTCTGTCAAAATGAAGGAACAGGAACAATAACTCTCAGGATTCTGCAATGGCCCTTTGAAGGGCATGGTCACATGTCTACACTTGACATCATGAACAAATTGTGATTTCTTAGTTTGGAAAGTGATATCTAGCCATTCTTCACCTTGGGTAGGCTATGAGATTGCAGTTCATAGCAATCCATCAATACCTGTTGGTTGAGGGATTAATCCCTAAGCAGTTTCAGGCCTATTCTAGTTGGTACAATATACTAATGAAATCACCTTGCAAGGTGCCTGACTTCATTTGTAAGATAAAGATAAATGTTTGTTTTTTACCTAATATAGTGAGTTGGAACATATTAACTTTTGAGTGGTCTTAGATCTTCTCTTGTGAATCTTGAATTTAGTTCCCCTGAGAAAATGCATACAAATATACACACACGTCCATATACACATCCATATACAGTGTATAATCTCAGAAGTTGTATGGCTGTGAAAAAATTTTTTATAAATTGCTTTTTATCACCGTGGCTTTGGTTTCAACTTACGATGTACTTATCAGCAGATAAATGTTTCTCTTCTTTCATGACTTCAATTTCTTTGTAACTTCTTGCTTTGTCCTATTTGCTGCTCCAAATACATCATCCATTGTTATTTTTTTGTCATGTATCAATATGGATATGTTAAAAAGGTGTTAAGGAGAAGTGTTTGGTAAAGGGTCTGGTAATAGAAAACTTAGAGGAAAGAAGCATAATATTTCACTTGAAGAAAATTACCCATAAAAATCATATTTTCACAGAATATATTTACTAGGGGTGAAGGGTCACCCAATAAAAATCCCTTTGACTTCCCCATTTGTGTTTTTAAATATATAGAAATCAATAGTGGTCAATAGAGAGATATTTGAAGATTGAGAAATAAATTGAAGATATGGTTTCAGGAATGTCGCAACCCCTCAGGCCCCTATGGCCGTGTTCTGGATCACTGCAGGAAGGAACCAGGCATGATGAGGATTAGAAGTACATGCTTGAGGGAGGCGGGCTAGCCCCTACTTGCAGGTTAGCCCCAAGGAACCTCTGCACCAGCCTTTTATTGAGACCGTACAACACAGATGAGGGGAGTAATTAACAAATAACCACATGCTGAAGGCTTGGGCTCTTTCACAAGGAACTCCTGTGGACGAATGGCCCAAGGGTCCACTCCTCAGCTGCAGATCATCTTGCTCAGGTGTCTTCTGGCTCTTGGCATCCCCTACACAGGAACCAAAAGAATCACACCACAAGAAAGAGGCTCAAGAAGTTTTTCATCACTGAAATGAAAAACAATCTCATGGAAAATCGACAATGATATCTAAACCCCTGATATACTCATGGCTATTTAGAAGCACAAACCGTGATTGGCTGTGTATCAATTGTGTCTTTTGGATTACATCCACTAGATTTAAATTTTACAAGGAAAACACAACAAAACATAGCATTTATCAGACATGGTATGAACTCCTACCTTGAGGTAGTTCATCTTTCAACATTAGATTGCACCACGTTTCTTTTGATGTTACATCTTTGTGAAGCTGAGTTTTCATTTGATTGTCATGACAAAAATGAATAGTGCACAAAAATCAATATGGAATTGGAAGTGAGGGTGCAGCATCTGGTCTGGGCCCAAAGATTGAGAAGTTCCAGGACTGCAAATCCACTGAGACTCCTAGTGATTTGGTTACTATGTTTATTTAGAAATGATATCAAAATGTTATTTTTTCTTTTAATTTATGTGTATTGTCCCCTCACCAAAGCTACTAAATTCTTAAGACATGACTTATTACATTGTTTTCAGTTCTTATTAAGTTATATTGCTTTTGGCTTATTGAGTGTCATGGAAAAATTATTAGGACACGAAGGGTCCTGTGAATCAAGGAAGTTTGAGTATCTCTAAATGACACAATTATGTTGTTTGACACTGTTGAACAGTTTGAATCTGTTGCTTTTTCTTTGAGGATAATCAAGAAAACATTTGTGCAAGTGTATGATTCCTACATGCTGACTAAATATTTCCCAGCCTCTACCTACCAACTGACTGAGGCAGGCTCTTCTTAGTTAGGTAGCTAAATAGCACCTATTGCTTTCCAAACTTCTCGTTCTGCAATCAGAATGATGAGGCAGCTCCACGCAGACATGGGGTAAAACTCTTTCAGGGAGACTCCTAGTAATTTGTTTCTGAGAAACCCCAGGAGCTACAAATAAGAAACCATGTCATGCTATTTGATGAAGAAATAGATACACTTCAGTTTGGTATCTCATCTTTGGCTCTATCCCAGAATGTATAAGTTGTTCTCATCCTGGTTCTTATCACAAGGAATGTGAAGATTCTCTTGAATCTTTGGGGCAACAATGTCTAGCCAATTATCAGTTATCTTTTTCTCTACCCTTTTCAAAAAGTCTTCACTGTCTAATGTGTAGCCAAGATTCCGATTTCTTCCGAAGCCCTTCATTAATCCCCCAGATGCAACATGTCAAGTCTTCCTTTGTGCAACCCTTCATATCACTGTCTCCTTACTGTTTATATACACTTTATCCCTAGTTCACAAATTTATTCAAAATAAGAATATTCTCAGAAAACTTCATCAATTTGCTCTAATGAGCCTCATAATTTTAGAAGTAGCTACAAATTTAATGATTTTTCTTTTCTTGGACCAAAAAATATCATTAACAAATTATGACTGTTGCCCATTGCAGAATGTCTTAATCTCATGGAATGTATAAAAAAAGATAATTCTATAAAATCCCATACTTAATGCATGAGGCCATGACTAATTGAGAGGTAGACTGGCTTTGGTCACTCCCAAAGTGGAGAAGAATCAATATTTTAGCTCACCTGTAAACCACCTGTGTCTCTCCTGCGTACTCGGGATATTAATTGGTCAGCTGAGTTTTATTGTACTTTTTTTTATTGAATGGTAACTATGTACAGTTTTGTTGTACTTTGATTACACTAACATCTCATATAAACTTTGCAGAAGAAAACTTATAAGCATTTTAACATAAATACATAAAGCTTGCAAAATTCCCAGTAGATTTCTCTGTCCCCAAATCCTTGAGCTTCCTGTTTAGTGTTGTTATTGGAGAACTATGCAGATCTTGCCACTAAACCCACATCTCCCTGGGGCCTCTGCTCACAGAGGAACCTTCTGAGGTGGAGTGTTTGAATACTGATCTTTTGAGACTCAATTACCACAATAATGTCTCACTCATGGAGTATTTGCTAAAATAAGATCTGTAGCACAACCCAGACACAGATGAATGGGTCTGGCTGACTCAGGGTATGACGTATAGGAAGACTTGAGACCACCATGGCCTAGATCTTATCACCTCACTCGATTGTTTACAACACTCCTGTGGCTGCCTATAATATTTAGACTAAGCTCTAGAAGTATAAATTACTCAGTATGGCTTCTTTGATTGCATGTTGTATATTGCTTATTTCTGTAGCCTCATTCAATCACTTCCACAAGTATTCATTGAGTACCTACCATATTTCAAACATTTGGGATACATGTGAGAGCAAAATTGAGATCCTTGCCCTCATGGTGTTAACATCTTAATATAAGAAGAAAATAGACAAACTGTAAAATAAATTTGTGTAGTAAATAGAATGTTAGTGGGGTTTGGGCTATGGAAAAGAAGAAATTAAGAGGTTAAAGGGGATTGTGAGTACCAGCAGGAATGGGGTCAGTAATTCTTTTCTGTAGAAGGCCAGGTAATACTGTAGCCTTTGCAGGTCCTATAGTCTCTTTGCAACTACTCAATTCTGCAAAGGTAGACATAGACCATACATTAATGAATAGTTGTAGCTGAGCTGCAATAAAACTTTATTTACAAAAATGGGCAGCTAGCCTGATCTGGCCAGGAGCTATAATTTATAGACTCTTGGACAGGTGTCTTCAAACTATGGCCTGTGGGCTACATGTGGCCCGCCTAGGACATTTATCCGGCCTGCTGGGTGTTTTTGCCACTGTTGCCTGTCCTGCTTAGCGGCAGACTCATCCTGGGGCCTGCAGTCCGGCCTTCCAACAGTCTGAGGGACAGTGAACTGGCCTCCTGTTTAAAAAATTTGAGGACCCCTGCTTTTGGATTACAGTATGAAATCATCACTGGGGAATGCTTTATTGAGAAGTTGGATTTGAGAAAAGACTAAGAAAGACTTTACATTTCCAGCATACAACTCAGTATCTCGAGTAGTATCTGGCAGATATTCAATAAATATTTGTTAAATGAATTAAGTAGATATTCTCGCATGTATTTATAAAATCAATAAGAGTGAGTGTCATTTCCAAAGAGTGAAGCCAACATTTAGTTCCAGAAAATTCTTACCATGAAAGATTGAGGCATTTGTTACCAGATCTAAGTTTCCATGATTGCAAATTGTATACTGCTTTTACCAGATCTAAGGTTTCAAATTTTTCAGTGAAACCTCTCAATTTTAAATGACTATAATTAATTCAAAAATTCAAAAGCCCATTGAACATCAAACTGAAAAATTCTGCAAGCTAGTTATCTGGGACTTCTACTCCACACATTCCTTGTGCAAACTAGTTAGTGTTTTTGAGTAAGTTTTCTATCCTGTGCAGTATGAAAGGGGGCTTAGATGACTTGTTAAGATCAATGACTAGTTAGTAGCAGCACTTCATCTGACTTCATACCCTTATTCACTGCATATTGCAAATTCTCTGCATATGCAAATTCTCTGCATTTAACACATGTTAAAACTGTTTTTCTTACAGGCACAAGATGCTCTTCTAAGAGAAAGTATTCATAGACTTCATGCGTAAGCTTTTGATATCTACCAGCTTATAGAATTTTTTTGTTTAGTTATATTACTTTACCTGATTTCCTTCTGTAGGATTAACATTCTCAAATTTTTGGGTCTATGTGGCATAATTTTCAAGCAAACTAAAATTCAGAAAGGATCATGTTTCATTGATTCAACAGTGTACCTCTGAGCACTATGCCTAACCCATGTAGATGTTTAATAAATTGGCATTGTTCAAATAAATGAATAAAATCAGTATTATGATATTTGAAAAATAGGTGTAACTAAAATAAAAGTATTTGTATTATCAGACAAACAATTTTACTTTAGCCATGAATACTGAAAATCTAATATATCAATGCAAATTCAATATATAGATAATTGTTGAATCTGTAATGAATGAAAAGCTTGAAAGACTTAAGGGTCCCAACTCTGAATGTACTACAGAATACTAATTATAGATAATATTCATTGCACTTCTGATAAGTGATGAATATTAAGCATTTTACATTTATTATTAATGTCTATCTTAAGAGGAAAATAATGTTACTATCTTCATTCTGTGGGTCAAATAACTGAGGCATGGAAAATTTATATTATTGGTCCAAGGTCATGCAGATAATAAAGGGTATAGCCAAGGTTTGAACTCCAAAGCAGCCTCTTCGGAACTACTGAGAATTTCACTAAAGTGAACTGATTAAAGCACAACTCTGGGGAACTGTGTCCTCAACCATACTGTTGAAATAAGCTGTCTTCTTCCATTACCTTCTTTCTTTTAAAAACATGGTATCATTGGACAAAATCAGTTAGTTGGAAGGCTTACTTAGATCCTAAATGGTTAACAAAAGTCAGAGCATGAATGATTTCCTCTGCTCACTGTTTCACATTTCTAACATTGCTATCTTCTTAATTCTCTCAGTTCATTTACATATCAGTGTTTGTATTATTATAATGCTTTGTTCTAATATTATTTGAGCTCTAAATATTCCCTAAAAGAGTGGTTCTCAACCTTCCTAACGCCGTGACTCTTTAATATAGTTCCTCATGTTGTGGTGACTCCCAACCGCAAAATTATTTTCGTTGCTACTTCATCACTGTAATTTTGCTTTGGTAATAAATCTTAATGTAAATATCTGATAAGCAGGAGACCCTCAAAGGGGTTGTGACCCACAGGTTGAGAACTGCTGCCCTTAAAAGCTACTCCATGTCTTTGTGATTGGACCTACTTCATAGTACACCTGATGGTGTTGAAGGGCAGGGATCCTTTTCTCTGTCAGTGATTTCAGCTGTCAACCTCTAAAATAGCAACACTGTAAACCTGCTATTAATGCCATTTTTGTCAAAGCAAGGGCATTCCAGAAGTGAATAAATCTAAAAAAGCCAACAGTGCAGTCTCTTGAGCACTTTATTTGTTATAAATACAAGTCAATACCACAAGATGGCACCTTTTTACTTTCAACATCTATGATTACAAACAATTATCTTCATAAAATGGTCTCAGGTTTTTAATGTGTCGTTTTAGATATTATTGAAACCTCATAAAAGCAAGACTTGCTACAAACAGGATTGGTGTTTGACATGTGTATTCAATGAGGTCAGATAATTAAATTCAAAAAAAGAATTTATAAATCTTCAGATAAGAAAATTGAAATTATAAAAACAGTTTGTCATCATTAAACTGAATTACAACTGTGTGTGGTTAATGCTTTATCTACGTGGCTAAATTTTAGTAATCAAATAATTTATCTTATTCTCCAATATAACCACCAATTTCATTTGTACACCCTAACACTCAGGACACATTTCACTCAGAATCCACCTTACACACACTCTATTATTTTCAGTAGGTGCAACTCGTGAAGTGCCATGCCATTATCCCCTGGTTGTAAAACAAAACACAATATTTAAAGGTAAAAACTCAGAGAATTTCTGAAATGGTAACCCATTCTCTCTGTGTTCATGAAAATAGGCAATCCAATTTGAAAGTTTTTAAACCAATGTAAACTCTAGAAAACTCAGTGTTGAAGTATGGGAAGAATAAAACTTTGCACTAATATAGTGCGTAACAATGCAGTGTCAGACCTGTCCTTTACAGTCAATGCCTTGATTGGACTTTCTTCTGGATTGTCATTATGCTGCTGAAGATCAACTGTACTCAAGTCTGTGGGAATTCTCTCATGTTTTCTTCCTCCCAGTTCCAAACAGGAAGAGAAGGGGTTTTCAGGTCCCTTGGGAAAACCAAAAAATAAAACATTCACCCCCACAAACGACTTCAAAACAAGATGGCAAACCTAATAATCCTTGACTCCATGTCCAAATGAAGTTGAGGCAACATTACTTTTGCAATATCTGTATTCTGCCCAATATATCACATCGTGAGATTCCTCAAAAAACTGAGAAGTCTGAGAGCTACAAAAGAGAAAGCGGTTAAGGCAGTTGATGTCTACATTTGGATTTCCTTTTCAGGTTACATGTCTAAGTCTCCATCGTAGGCTAAGGTCAGAGGCTTCTGTTGGGGAGGTGTGCTTTGATGTGATTTTGGCTTCTTGCTGCAAAAGGAAAAGAATTCCTCAGATAAGAAATTTCACAGTGCTGTGTTTCATCTGCTATTTTGATATTATATGAATTGAAGTGGTAAAATTATATGAATTTTGAGTTATATGAATTGAAGTGGTAAAATGACAAAAGCTTCATTTCTCAGGATATCTGGGTTGCTTTTTTTGAAGAGTATACACTAACTCTATTTAAGGAGAAGTTATCATTTAAAAAATTTTTCATAATGGTTTAGTGGAATCAGGGAACTTGGGAGAAGGGTTCATTTTGCTTCGGTTTCTTGCTTATGTGCAGCAACATGGACATCCACTGCTCACTAATTTCTGTTGGAGCTACTGTGACCTCCAACATCACAGACACAACATTGTCAGCAGCTGGAGAGGCTGGGCCTTACCCTGCTCTGGTTTTGAAGTAAACATATTTCTGCTCTGGCCTGAAACCTAACATTTAGCTGCCAAGTTGCCAGACACAGAGTCTTGTCAGGAAAATTTCACCAATTCTACTTTAAGCAAAGCCATTCTCACCTGGTCTCTGCTTTACTTGAAGTCCACAACTTTTCTGGGTCAGAGAGGGCTAATTTTCTGCCTCATGGAGAAATGCCCAAATCACACAGGGATGCACCAGATTGGGTGCAAAACACCCCACATTATAATTCTTGTTTCTTAGTATTTATAAATACATATAATTTGACTTCTGCCACACAACTCCCCTTAGCTCACCATATGTGCCCTTCTGTCCATAGGGCCTTTCTCTTACTGTGACTCCAGAGCCCAGCTCTGTTTGGGGTTGTTCTCACCAGTGGGGAGTTATCTCTCTCCCTGTCTTCAAATAAGTTTTTACTTTATAACAAAGTCTATGGCTTCTTGGATGGATACTAAGTGCCAAGATCTGTGCTGAGCATTTTACATAAATCTTTGAAAATTTGTAGAACAGTCCTTACAGGGAGGCATTAGGATTACTGCTAGTGCACAGAGAAAGATTAGAGAGGTTGTTAATGTAACTTCCCACAGGTTGCTAAGGGAGTGGTAAAGCCTGGATTCTAAGGCAAACCCAAGTTTTTAACTTCTCTCTCTCTCTGTGTGTATATATATAATAAATATATAAACATATACACATACATATATGTATATATATGTCATTTAGTTGAAAATTGGTAGAAATGAATTTTGGTCTACATATGAATAAATTTTTTACATTCTGAGTGACTTTAAACACATTTTAAAATGCACAATTCAGTGATATTTGGTATAGGCACAATGCTGTGCACCTGCAGACTTATTTAGCTCCAGAATATTTTCATCACCCCAAAGGATGAACCAAAACTCTGGACCTGCCAAGCAGTCACTCCCTATTCCCTGCTCCTCTCAGCTCCTGGTAACCACGAATCACCTTCCTGCCTCTGTAGATTTGCCTCTTCTGGACAGCTCATGTAAATGGAATCACACCCCATATGGTCTTTTGTGTCTCGCTTCTTTGGTTTAATGGCTAAATTGGTGACTTTTATGTTATGTGAAATTCTGTAATTAAAAAATTGATCACATGTTTATAAAGAGATAAATTATTTTTTTAGTTTGATGTTTGAAGCAAATCACAGAAGCCACCGAGATAAAATAAAAATGATTTTTTAAAACCAGTAAAAGAAACCACAGATTCTCTGGTGCTCCTCCTCCAGGGGGCACCTGAAATGAGATAGGCATTCACTGGGGGCTAAGCATGGGTGCAGCAAACATCTTCCAACCACAGAAGCAAGGGAGAGGCAAAACAATGATTTAGAATCCTCTGTGAGGGAGTCTCAGCCTTTGATTTCCTGCTTTCTAGGTTCCTTCTAATTTCCAAAGGGTACTGCATAATTGTCTGAATAACATCCAATTTAATGTTATCTATATTAACTTATAAGTATATTCCACTGGCTTTGATTATATTGGTGGGCCCAGGCTCTACCTGGGGTCCTGAGCATGTTCATCACACAAATAAAAGGCTGGGACTTGAAAGAAACAGCACGTTACTGGTGGTGGTGGTGGTAATGGCGATAGGGAGGCTGTCTTAATGGCAAGAAGAGTACAAGGAAATTTATCTGAAGTGACAGTGGTGGTGTTGCCCTTCTAACCTCTCCTGGGTTTGGAAGAGGAGGGGAGCAGAGAAGAAGAGACAGGGAAGAAATTCCGAAGCTTACAAATGAGAGTTTTTGGCTATCTGTCTTTAATAGGCATTTGCTGAAAGCTAGCAGGCAAATAGGAATGAGAGAGTCCTGGGGACTGGGGAGTTGAGAAGTGGGAGTCAGGAGAGAAGGTAGAGATGGCTGGATCTTAATAAAGATACAATACTATCACCTAGGTGACAAATAAACTCAATCAGCCTTTGTGAGCTGGGCTTGGAAAATTCTGTTCAAAATATATACAGATATGTTCATACCAGTTTCCATGTATGAAGTTATAGACATTGTGTCCACCTCTGGCAAGAAGAGATGACTCCTCGTGGTTAGGCCATGGTCTTTCTGGGCCATGAAGTGTGTTGGGGGTCATAGGGATTATAATCTCACTTATTATGCATTTTTTTCATATTGTACAGTCTCTCAATTGGCAAATACTAAAATCAAACTCTGAATGTGTGAGATCTAAGATGCTTTATAGTTTGGAAGAGATTGACAAGCCTCACAAATGTCACTGGATATGGTGGTACCTTGCTGGATAGCTGTGGCTTTACAAAGCTCCCTGTCAGTTAAAAAGAACCCCTGGAGGCAGAGCTGAGGGATAAGACTGTCCTGGGCAAGGCCAGCAATCAGGAGGCTTGTTTTAGAGCTTCCAGGCCCCTCTCCTTTCTTCCTTACCTGTATCCATTCTTTCCTTAAGAAATACATTTCATTCTCATTTTTTCTCTTCTACTCTGATCTGAGTGCTTCCCTCATTCACTAAGTCAGGACCCATAAATGCTTGGTACATAGGCCACCACTACCACTAGTCATTCTGTGCCCATGTGCACACTTCTAATCCATCATAAGATTCACTCCTGTTGAGCTAAGGTGTAGCCTCATCACTCTTTATAATGGAGCGTTCCTGACAGCACTGCTGCTGTTAAAGTTGGCACAAAGGATAAAACCATTTTGCAGTTCTGCCTGTAAGAGATTGTTGACTGACACATTTTAAAGTGACCTTTTTTTAGGGTCATTTGCATTTTAGCAAAGGATAAACAACCTGTACTAAGACAGAAAAGTGAGCTAATTGTGGGCTGACAAGGAAGCTTTGGTACTTCTCAGCATTCTTGAATTCAAAGCACAAGGCTTCATCCCTAGGCTACTAGAGATTAAACAGTTTGGTGAAAGCAACAAAACCATTTTTTGTTTTGGCAGCTGCTTATGAGGGGCAAGCCTCTAAAAGTGGAAGTACCACTCTCAAACCTAAGAATAATAAGAGTCCATTACCAAATTGTGCTGGGCAAGGCAGAACCGACATTGTTATCTGGAGTAACTTCTAAGCACTACATCTAGGTAACCTACAAGCTCACCAGTGTCATCCCCACTAAATCGCCTCATGGATATTTGTTACCAGAGCAGTGGGGGTATTGGTAATACTTCTAAAACACCATACTCTAATGGAAGATGTTAAAAGGAATGCATCTGAAAGAAGTCATCTTAAAAAGAGCTATTTTTGGTATTTTCTTAAAAGCATTTCCAAGATTACTTTCACCTAAAGTATACACCCAAGACTTGACATATCATAGCACTTCTCTTGTCATAAGCATTTTATTTTGAGGGAAAATATGAAATCTCCAAAGTTGTTATTCCATGACTCTCCTGCAAGCTATTAAATAGAATTAGATATTGTGAAAAAATTTTGAGGCAGCTCATATAGGTCTGTTCCCAGGTCTATAGTTTCCTTGTGAAAAAAGGAGCCTCTAAGAAATGTGAACATGGTAGACATTACATTGAATCTAAAGAACTCTTAGGATACTAATGTGAAAGAAAATATGGAAACTCAAAGATCAGAAGAAAGAACATATGCTCTGGGGACAGACAAGCCTGCAATAGATTCTACCAGAAAAACTATTTAATTTCTCTGAGGATAAGTTACTCACTCTTTAAATGGGAGTGATAATAGTAACATCTCATCAGTTTATTATGAGGATTGAAAAAGACAACCTATATAAAGTACTTTATGTTTGACATAAAAATATTAGGTCTTTTTTCTTATAATGTTTTTCTAAAATTCATGGGCAATAAATTAGTTTTTACTACTCCTTCAATCATCCACGTATTCATTTGTTTAATAAATATTTATCAACTTTGTGCTCTAGAAAATAAGTACAGCACAGTAATTATCTCCCCTCTCTCCAAATCCTTGGGGGTTGGTGGAGGAGAATGATATTTATGCAAATAACTACAACATCGGGGTGGAGTTGGAGTTTCTACAATCACAGGAAAGAAGACATTAACAAGTTATTTCTGACTTTTTGGCAAAGAAAATGTTGCACTTTGAGTTTGACTTGGAGCAACTGATAGAGTACCAACAGCTAGAAATGAAAAGTTCATTCTAGATGAATGGAAAATAAGGAGTGAACATGGGAAGTTCCTTGAGAAATTAAAAGGAAAGAACCTGAAGTACCATAATACAAGGTTACTCTGACCCCCAAATTATCCATCAGGAAGAGGTTGTAGCCTTATATTCAATCCCTATAAAACCTTTTCTGAGTGGGTACCTTTGTTGTACAAAAGGTTTTTAAATTTTTTTTAATGGAGATCATAATATACACAGAGGAGAAAAAAAATGGCCATCTTTCCTAATACATGTGAATAGGTACTTGGTATTAGAATGAAACCTCTGAAACAGGAACATAAATAGATTCAAAGAAGTGTTTGATCTCAAAGGACTTGGATGGGAACGAATGAGGTAAACCTGCAACTGAAGTGGACTGTGGAAAGGAAAACTGACACAGTGACAATGTGACCTACTTGAAAGATAGATGCTGATATTAAATAAAACTGTGTTGTGAATGTGAAAGTAAATGAGCATTTTAAAATGAAATATTGTATTAATACATAAAATAAGGATAATGATGGGGCTGTATAACTAAGCACATTGATTAAATATTAGAGTAGAAAATTTACTATTTTATCTAAATCAACAATGTTTATTAAAAACTCAATTTCAGGAGATTCTGGGAAGATGGCTGACTGACAGCAACCCTCGCCAGAGGCTCCTGAGCAAAGGAAGAAAAACTGGACGGAACCAGACTCCAAAGATAGGGAGCTGAGCCAAGAAAGAAGTTCGGCAAGCTGTAACTCCAAAGAAGAGCATTCAAGAAAACAAATTACAGGTACAAAGCCTATTGACTAGAGGATGGGAGACCCCTCCCTCAAGCAGGAGGCCTGCTGCAGCCTATCTGTGAATGAGCAGGGAACAAAAGACCTCTCATTTTACCTCGCTGGAGAGGGCCGCTAAACTCCAGGTCTCTTTCTCCAGGGAGGTCCCACTTATGAACCTAGACACCACTCTGCCAGGCATAAAATTGAACATATATTTTTTTCCACAAGTCCAAACTCCCAGTCCACCCTTTCACCCTCGCATGGAGGTCTGAAGCTCTGCCCTCTACAGAGCACAGAGTGTTAGGTTTTGTCCCAAGAGACCAGGGCATAGTGTGGACCGCCAACCATCAGGATGAAATCTGTGACTAACAGGGAAGAAAGACAGTGTGGGAAGTAAGGGACACTTGGTGGGAGGAGGAGCAGTCCCCTGGTTATGACTATGTCTGGCCAGTGGTAGTGTTGACCTGTGGTTTGGGCTGTGTCTTGTTTGAGTGGTTGCCCCATGTGGACTGAGTTTGGCAGACAAGGCTGGTCCCTGCTGGGCCTGCGAGTGGAGGCTTAATTGGCTTGGACTGTGACCTGAGCGTAAGGGCATGGTCTCCTGACTCCAACAGAACCCTTGAGCAGTGGCTTACTGGGTGTGAACCAAGCCCTGAGGGCGAGGGCGTACTCTACTGCCCTCAATGGGGCTGGTGAGCATGCCAGGCAGTGGACTGAGACTGGAAGGTGGGGGCGTGGTCCCCTGACTCCAGCTGGTTTGGCAAGCACTACTCCAATCCCTATTCCAGAGGCTAGCTATGTGTGGACTGAGACCTGTAGGTGGGAGCGTTAATCCTGGCTACAGTTGGGCCTGTGAGCAGAGAAGCAGACAATAGTGTGGACTGAGTTTGCCAGGTAGGAGTGTGGATCCTTGGCTCCAATTGTGCTTTGAATCCCTTTTTTTGAATTGTCCTTGAATCCCTCTCTGTTGGGCAGGGTTTGCACTGCTAGAGACAATTTGGTTGGAACCCATGTCTGGGGCTGTCTACTCTGGAAAATTTTGAGGTTGACCTTTGAAGTTCTGTAGAGGAAAAGAACTGAAGGGTGGTGGCTGGGCGCTGCAGGTATTTGTATGTCTTCACAGTCAAGATTTAAATCTAATGGGGTGGTTCCTTAGGCTGGGGTAGAGGTCGGCTGATATTAAAACAGAGCTAGCCTGCACTATCACACCAAGTAGGTCCTCAGAGTCTCCAGCCAAAACTCTGAAAGGGGCCTTTTTAAGATTGTAGGAGAGAGGCCACCATTACGAAGCATAGGGCTTTGGTAAGGGGTTATCTCTACTACCTGGGAACCCCAATTCAATCAACCTACCAGTTCTAATAACCAAACAGTAGAAAATAAACATGGTGCAGACTCAACAGAAGAACTCTGGCAATATGAATAACCAGAGTAGATCAACCCCCCTCCCAAGAAATGACAAGGGAGATACAACTGAAGATGCCATGCATAAACAAATGGCACCAATGTCAGAAACTGAATTCTGAACATGGATTGCAAATAAGATAAATAGAATGGAAGAAAAGATGAAAATTGAATTCCAAAGAATAGTTCTAAAGTTGTCTCAAGTCACTCAAGAGATGGACATAATGAGAAAAGTGATAGCAGAGCTCAGGGAAATGAAAAAGTTAGTTGAGGAGCTCCAAAATACAGTGGAATCCCTCACTAATAGAGTTGACTAGGCAGAAGAAAGGATCTCTGAAACTGAGGACAAAGGTTTTGAACATTCCCAAACACTCAATGAGGTAGACAAATGGAGAGTAAAAACTGATCATTCCCTAAGAAAGTTGTGGGATCACTCCAAAAGGTCAAACATTTGTCTTATAGGAATTCCCAAAGGAGAAGAGGATGGTCCTAAAGACAGAGATGCTCTACTCCACCAGATTTTGGAAGAGAATTTCCCAAACATTGTAAGAGATTCAGAACTTCAGATAGCAGACAGTTTCAGAACCCCAGCAATACTCAATCCAAATAAAGCATCTTCTAGACACATGGTGATTAACTTTGCCAAAGTGAAGACGAAGGAGAAAATTCTGCAAGCAGCTAGATATAAGAAAAGCATCACCTACAAAGGGAGAAATATCAGAATAACTGCAGATCTCTCAGCTGAAACGTTTCAAGCCAGAAGATGGTCATCAACCTTCAATCTCTTAAAACAAAACAACTTCCAGCCCAGGATCCTCTATCCAGCGAAAATGATTTTCATTTGTAATGGAGAAATCAAATACTTTAATGACATAGACAGGTTGAAGCATTTTGCCATAACCAAACCAGCTCTCCTGGATATACTCACACCCATCCTCCACAACAACCAGTGCAATATACTACCTCCAAAGTAAACTCACCCAGAAATTTTCTGAACAAAACCCAACTTCCACAGTGGTGAAAGGATTAAAAATGTCCACTGGACATCCAAAAATCATGATACCCAAAACACAACCAGGCTTATCAATTTTCTCAATTAATGTGAACAGTTTAAATTTTCTTCTAAAGAGGCAAAGCCTGTCTGACTGGATATATAAACTCAGACTGGATATCTGCTGAATACAAGAATCTCACTTTACCTTAAGGGATAAAGATAGACTTGGGGTGAAGGGATGGAATTGTATAATATAGGCAAATGGAAACCAGGAAAAAGCAGGGGTTGCAATTTTAGTAGCAGATACAATTGGCTTTAAACCAACAAAGATAAAGAAAGATAAAGAAGAAGAATCACTACGTATTTGTCAAGGGAAACAAATTTGAACATGAAGAGATTTCGATAATGAACATTTATGCACCCCACCAGAATGCTCCTCAATTCATAAATCAGACCCTAATGGATATAAACAATTTGAAATCTTCCTGCACTATAATAGTTGGAGATGTTAACACTCCTTTGACAGTTTTGGATAGATCCTCCAAGAAGAAACTAAACAAAGAAATATTGGACTTAAACCTGACCCTAGACCTATAGACCTCTACAGAACATTTCACTCTACTAAGATTAAATATACCTTCTTCTTATCAGCCCATGGGTCATCATCCAAAATAGAACATATCTTAGGACACAAGTCTAACCTCAGCAAATTTAAAAGTATAGAAATTATTCTTTGTATCTTCTCGGACCACCATGGAATAAAAGTTGAACTCAACAGCAATGGGAATCTCCATACTCAAACAAAGTCACGGAAGCTAAATAATCTTAGGCTGACTGACAGCTGGGTCAAAGACCAGATTAAGAAGGAAATCACCAAATTTTCAGAACTAAATGAAAACTAAGACACAAATTATCAAAACCTGTGGGATGCTGCAAAGGCAGTCCTAAGAATGAAATTTATAGCATTGGAAGCCTTCATCAAGAAAACAGAAAGAGACGAGGCCGACAGCTTAATGGATCATCTCAGGCAACTGGAAAAGAAAGAACATTCCAACCCCAAACCTAGCAGAAGAAAAGAAATAACCAGAATTAGGACAGAATTAAATGAAATTGAAAACAAAAGGATCATTCAGAAGATCAATGAAACAAAAAGTTGGTTTTTTGAAAAAATTAACAAAATGGATAAACCTTTGGCCAACCTAACCAGAAATAGAAAAGTAAAATCTCTAATATTGTCTATCAGCAATGATAAAGGAGAAATAGCAACAGACACTTTAGACATTCAAAAAATCCTCAATGATGTCTACAAAAATCTCTATTCCCAGAAATATAAAAATCCAAAGGAAATGGAACAATACCTGGAAGCATGCCACTGCCCTAGACTCAATCAGAAATTAGAAATCGTAAATAGACCTATATCAACTACTGAAATAGCATCATCAATCTGAAATCTCCCTAAAAAGAAAAGTCCAGGATCAGATGGCTTCACATCCAAATTTTATCAAACATTTCAAGAGGAACTAGTATCTATATTATACAACATTTTCCAAAGGATAAAAAAAGAAGGAATACTTCCCAACACATTCTATGAAGCAAATATCACCCTGATACCCAAACCAGGAAAGGATACAACAAAGAAAGAAAATTATAGACCAATATCTTTAATGAATATCAATGCAAAAATATTCAATAAGATTCTAGCAAACAGGATTAAACAATATATCAAGAAAAATTATACACCATGATCAAGTTGGTTTTATTCCAGGGTTACAGGGCTGGTTCAACATACACAAATCTATAAACATAATACACCACATCAATAAAAGAAAAAATAAAGACCATATGATTCTCTCAATTGATGCAGAAAAAGCCTTTGATAATATCCAGCATTCTTTCGTAATCAGAATTCTCAAGAAAATAGGCATAAAAGGGACATTTCTTAAACTGATAGAGGCCATTTATAGCAAACCCACAGCCAATATCATATTGAATGG
>NW_003852475.1:5961499-5984379 GCF_000181295.1 Otolemur garnettii | reverse complement strand
ATTTTACAACAAAGACATTTGCACCAGAATGTTTACTACAGCCCAATTCATAATAGTCAAGACATGGAAACAGCCCAAGTGCCCACTGACCCATGAATGGATTAACAAATTATGGTATATGTACCATAAATGGAATATTCCACCATGGAATATATGCAGACATAAAAAGATGGAGACTTCACATCTTTTATGTTTATCTGGATGGAGCTGGAACATATTCTTCTTAGTAAGGTATCCCAAGAATGGAAATAAAAGTATCCAATGTACTCAATATATATGAAATCAATATATAACCACCTACACAATCATATGAATGGCAAAACATAACTATAGTCCATAAAGTAGAAGGGAAGAGGAGAGAGAGGGCTGAGGAGAGGGGATATGGGAAAAGGGAGGGTATTCAGGGGGACCTCACCTAATGTGCATGATGCAATAGTACACTTCAAAACTATTTAGAAATGAGTATAATTGTGATGGATGTGTTACTTGGTTCAATGTAAACATTTCATATTGTATATCGAAGCAGTACTCTGAACCCCATAAATGCATAAATGTATAAAGTTGTGATTTAATAAAAAATAATTAATTATAAAAAAATTCAATTTATTTTTTTTTTTTTGTTTTTTCTGATTTTCCTCAATGAGAAACTGAAGACTTAGATACATTTGGGCTTATTCAACTCACCAGACTGTCCAGGGGATGGGACTGAGTAGAAGAGGAAGTTGAAAGTGTGGTCTGGGCTCCCATTGTGGAAGACTTTAGTTGACTGGCCACGCAGCTAGAAGAGACTTGAGTTTTGCTGTCCATGGGAAGCCACTGCTCACGTATTCTGGGTTAATCACCCAGAACTAAGTTTTACAAAGATTATCTAGCCGTAGCCCACAGAAGGGATCAGGTGTAACAAGTTCAAATATGAAGCTATTGTGCTATTACCAAAGGGAGACTTTAGTTGACTGGCCACGCAGCTAGAAGAGACTTGAGTTTTGCTGTCCATGGGAAGCCACTGCTCACGTATTCTGGGTTAATCACCCAGAACTAAGTTTTACAAAGATTATCTAGCCGTAGCCCACAGAAGGGATCAGGTGTAACAAGTTCAAATATGAAGCTATTGTGCTATTACCAAAGGGAGATTATAGAGGACAGGCATCAGGGATGAAAAGAATAGATATGAGTAATAATGTGTATAAATATTTATATAATTTAACCACTGAAAAATAAGGGGAAATTCCATTGCTTTAAATTATAAAAATTCTCTAGAAAATTGTTATCAGAGTTAAATGTTGTACCTAATTAATCCCCAGAACCTACAATCATACAAGAGCCTTAGTAAATACTTATTGCTGAAGTAATGGGTTAAGGTTCATACATTTTTAGACTGGAGGGAATGATAAAAAGTAAAACAGCAAAATTTATGTGTTACTACATGCTAATTTTTAGTATTTTAGCTATTTGAGGGCAGAGGGAACCATAGAATTTGGTTTGGGGATGCGCCTATTAACAGGTAGCATTTATCCAGGCTTTTACAGACCAATAGACTATGTGAACACCTTGCACTGTGTTGCCCCATTGACTACTTTGAGGCACTTTTCTACCTGCTGAACCTTCACATGTTCTGTTGATATTTAAAAATGTTTCCCCACCTTTTAAATGGGGAAATATTTAAATGTTTCCCCCCTCTTTCCTGGTGGTGAATGCTTCCTATTACCTGGAACCTCATAGGGGATTGAGGCAATATTTGCTAAACTTACTAATTCAAATGTAAAAATTAGTCAGATCATCAGATTGTAGAGTGAACAACTAACTGAAGATGTTACTTCTCACTACAACACTGTGGAAATGTTAGTGGGATAGAAATCCAATTTCCAGGGATTCAATTTCTATCGCTGTAAGTGGCAGAAAGAATTAAGGTTATCTTATTTTCTTTACTAACTTTCACTGACCAAGAGGAAAGATTTAAAAACATATGTCACCTTGGAAACAGAATTTGAGGCTAAATATACAAAGGGCAGATTTGAATCAAGATTAAAACTTGTGTAAAAATTCTCAAGGAAATGGTCTATGAGACAGATGATGAATATAAATACCTTGATTTGGAGAAAAAAGTGAAATAATACTTTGATTTCATGAAAATAGAAAAAATTCTTTGAAACTTCTGCTTCAGTAGATAATAAAATATTCTTAGTACACTTGAAAACATTCAAATGTAGAGGTGAGTTTTGAACAATATGGGTTTGAATTCATGGGTCCATTTATACTTGGATTTTCTTCTGCCTCTGCCACTCCTGAAACAGCAAACTGACCCCTCCTCCTTCTCCTATTCCCAGACTATTCAATGTGAAGATGACAAGGGTGAAGACATATACAATGATCCACTTCCATTTAATATAGGAAATATATTTTCTATTTCTTATGCTTTTCATAACATTTTCTTTTCTCTAGCTTATTTTAAAAATACAGCAGATAATATATAAAACACACAACTGACTGTGGTAGGCATCAGTAGGCATCTGGTCAACAATAGAATATTAGTAGTTAGGGTTTTAGAGAATCAAAAGTTATACATAAATTTTCAACTACATGGGAGGTCAGTGCCATGATCCCCACATTGTATTTACTTCTACCTGGTTTCAAAAGCATCTCATCAACTAAAATATATTCTATACATTAAATATTATTTTCTGAGAATAATAAATTTTTAGGAGCTAATCACTTATAAAAATGGGGCCTAGAATTGACAGTTGGTTAAACTTTCTCTCACAGCTACAAGTAAACACCTGACTCTGCTATTTAAAATACACTAACAATATACCATGGAATACTATTCAGCCATAAAAAGATGGAGACTTTACATTTTTTTGTATCTACCTGGATGGAGTTGAAGAAGCTCCTTAGTAAAGTATCTCAAGAATGGAAAAGCAAGCATCCTATGTACTCGATACTAATTTGAAACTAGGAGATGAGCAACTACAGGCCCACACAAGAGAAAAACACAATTAAATTCAAGAAGGGGGAGAAGGGAAAGGGATTTGGTAAGCTCCCACCTATTGGGTACAATGTAGGAGTGTAGGGCACATTTTCTGGGTGAAGGACTCAACCACAACTCAGACTTTACCTTATAAATGCAAACAATGTAGCTTAATCATAGGTACCCTTATGTTAATCCAAAAAGATTAATCTTAAAATAAAAGGCACTTACATATTGATTGAACAAACTGGTCAGTTTAACCTAATTGGTCAAAATTTCAGAAGAAAAGTTAAAAAGTAGAATTATCTAAAGTAGAATTCTCAGCCTTGGGTACAGATTAGAATTACCTGGGGAATTTTTTGTTTGTTTGTTTTTGTTTTGAGACAATGTCTTGCTCTGTCATCCTGGGTAGCATGCCATGGTATCATCATAGCTCACAGCAACCTCAAACTCTTGGGATCAAGTGATCCTGTTGCCTCAGCTCCTGAGTAGCTGGGACTATAGGCATGTGCCACCATACCAGGCCAGATTTTCTATTTTTAGAAAATAGAATAGTGAGAATGGGGTCTCACTCTCGCTCAGGCTGGTCTTGAACTCCTGAGCTCAAGAGATCTAACTGCCTTAGCCTCCTAGAATGCTAGGATTACAGGCATAAGCCACCATGCCTGACCTACCTGGGGAACTTTTAAACACTCAGATGACTTGGCCACATTCAAGACTAATTAAATCAGAATCTCTGGAAGTGGGAGATGTCAAGGCTAAAAATTACAGACTTAATCAAAATACTAAAATGCAAAAGTCCTAATTAATGATTTATCTTTTTAAACATCTGATATTATCATTCAAAACCAAGATTATAAATGTCATTTCAAATAAACAATATAGATAATGATGCCTTATTCCGACCATTCAGTTATTTTAAAATTGGAGATTATTTGTGGCCTGACAGGTCTTGTTATAATGATCAATGATCCTGAAATATATTTTCTCTTAAAATACCATGCTACCCATAATAATATGGAATAGAAATGTTTTAATAATTAGTACTTACCAAACAAGGTAGGAAGTAAATACTAGGAAAAGCACAATAAGAAAACCGCCACCTGAAACGCCATAAACCCAAATTTTTACTCGGCCATCTGTTTAAAATAGAGATAACATAAATTTAGCATACAAAAGACTACAGCATTTGGAGAGATAGGGTAATATAGTATCTGACAACTCTAAACTGCCCATTAGTTCTGGACTTAAAATGAATACCAGTATGTTAGCCAACTGTGCACATGTCTGTAAAAGTTAGCAATTTATATCATACTCTGTAAGTTGCTAAAATTGAGAAATTCTTTCTTGGAACACCATAGGAATATGGGTTTTCTACTATAATTTTTGTGTGCAAAAAAGAAATTCTAAATTATATAACATGGCAGCATTTTTCATAGACTTTTACAATACAAATAATTTGCATTAGAATTTGATTTTTAGAAATTAACTTGAAAAAACATTAGGTTATAACCGCATGGCACTAGAATATTTTGCTGAATTTTTTTTTAATCTAAGTTATGAGATTTACATAAGTCATAAGTATAAGTGGAAATACTCATTAGTGGCAGCTATCAAATATCATAAGAAAAAAAACAGGTGAAAATGCAAAACATAAGATAAATTTGTTCACAATGCCAAACAAACATTGGTGATCATTATTTCATAAAACTGTATCAACTGGCAGGCTATTTAACATTTATTTTAAGGTATTTATAGCCTCATATATCTAATATAAAAATATTGCAAAACATTTATGCACCAAAAAATAGCAATGATAATTATAATTAAAAAGGCAACTCTGCATGCAAAGAAAACTATTATACTATAATCATTTTTGGTGGCTTTGCTTCCAGAATGATGTTGAGTGAACCAAATCACATCACAAAACAAGTTAATCAATTCACCAAATTACTGTAAAATTATGACCACAAGCATACAAGTATAGATCATCTGGAATTTGCTATTTATTTGTTTAATTTAACAAAAGTTAAAAAAAAAAGACTAACAAAATCTAGCTGTTTCTGGCAATCTAATGGTTTTTGCTCTTTTGAATGTGAGCATATAGCTAACCAATCTTAGAACTGACTGACAAAGGCAATGCCCCAGCATCCCACAGGAATTGCATTGCTTTCTGGAAGAAACACGTGCATATCATAACACTACGTAAATGTAATTAACTGCTGGTTCAAAATACACACATCAGTATCTTATTCTAAACATTTCCATGGGATTAAAACATTCAAAAGAGATTTTAAACAACATTTATTTTGAATGAAATCATAATTAATTTCAATTATGTTACAACTACCTAGTATACTTTTTGCTTACGGTATATGCTCAAGCCTCAATCAGATTTTAGAATGAGGTTCAATATAGTAATGATATTTTTATGTGGTCATAAATTTTTTACCAAAGCTTTGATTCTGATTCTAATCTCTTTGAAGCACTAATGATGAAACCCCCATTCTGAATTTTTACTATTGGCAAAAAATGAAAAAACAAGTTTTTCCTAAGTGAGAATACTTTTATATCAGATATAAAAATAAATACATAAATACATAGAGTTGATGTATATGGAGGATCCAATGCTTTTAAATCAACGTAAAGGCACGTGGTTTAAATCATGTTACTTAAAAAATAATTAAGATATTTTTTTAAATTTCAAAATACAATAGGGAATAAATGTTTTTGATACATGGTTTGACTCTGAGCTATAAATGTCCCTATCCTCAAATAGTATTCATTAAACTCATCAGGTAAGTCTGTGTCCCTCCCATTACACCTCTCTAGTTGATTTCCAATGACTTTTTCTTCCCTCTTTGAACTATTTTCGGTAGGGATGGAATTTCACTCTTGCTCAGGCTGGTCTTGAACTCCTGAGCTCAAGCAACCCACCTGCCTCCACCTCCTGGAGTGGTGAAATTACAGGTGTGAGCCCCTGCACCTGCCTCTTTTATTTCTTTAAGTTCTGTTATATCCATCCTTATGGTAAGCTGTTTAATGACTTTTTCATTATTTTTTGAAATTTTTTTGGCTTCTTTTTGTTGGTTTTCAACTTTCTCTTCAATTTCATTTATCTTATTTCCCATCCATATTCTGAATTCCATTCCTGTCTTTTTGACAATTTCCTTATAGGTGGGGTTCACTACTATAGCTTCACTGTGATCCTTTTAGGGCAGTGGTTCTCAACCTTCCTAATGCCGCTAACATTTAATACAGTTCCTCATGTTGTGGAGACCCCCAACCATGAAATTATTTTAATTTTATGATTCGGGGTCACCAGAACATGAGGAACTGTATAAAGGTTTGTGGCATTAGGAAGGTTGAGAACCACTGCTTTAGGGGTTTGATCTGTTTTGACTTTCCATGTTGTCAGGGTTCTTTTGCTGGTTTCTTATCATCTGAAACTTCTTTTCTTGACTCAGGGCTAATAGGTTTGCAGGATGCCTGTTCTTTTCTGGGAACTCTCTCTCTTAATTAAAAGGAAGGAGCTCCTTAGATTGTGCTTTTCCTCCCTACTCTGGAGTGTTGACTCAGCACAGGAGAGACATGTGTACTAGAATCCTAGAATTCATCTGTTCTGATTAGTTCTGTTCACCTGTGATTGCCTCTGCTCAGAAGTGAGCTGGATGCTGTTTGTGCTGGGTGTTATGTTGTTCACCAGAAAGTTGTAGGATTTTCAAGTTGGGAACTGGGCAAGACCCTCTTCACTGAGGCTGGTGGTGTGGGGATTGATTACTCTGCTGGGGTCTCCCTAAAGAGGTGATAGTGATAGATAGCTGAGTGGCTATCTAGCTAGTCTTTGTGGGTTTCTGGGCTGTGGGCATTTGCTCAAACAAGGTTTCAGTGTTCCTGGCAGAGCACTGGACTTTAAAGTGGTTCTGCTGGCTCTGCAACCATAGTGTAGCTCCAGAGTAGGGTCTTGGGGTATAGCACTAATCTCGGGTCAGTGTCCAGGACCTGGTAGGAGCTCTTGAGCCACAGATACAGAGCCTTAGGCTTCAGAGTGAGAGCCTCAGAGGAAGGACTGGAGAGGAGCCAGAAGCAAGGCTTCTGAGCTTAACCTCAGAGACAGACACTGGATCATGTGAGCAGCAGAGCTGATTCCACCTGAAGGGCAGAGTCAGGGCCAAGCAGAGAACAGGTAGCAGGGACCCAGAGGGTGGAGTTGGGACCAAGCCAATGACAAGTACAGATACCAAACCATGTAGGCAGAGATCAGTTCCATCAGCCCAGGGATCATGTAATTTTCCTTGCATTCCCTCCACTGAAGCAGTTGCTGAAAGCCTCCCCAGTAGGTACCAGCTGCAGTGCCATAGTCAATTCCTGTGCTCAGACCCTGTTGCACTGTAGGAGAGGATGCTTAGCTTCCAGTCACAGGGCACAGCTCAGAAGAACCTCAGATTAACCTGCTTCTTCCACAACCCAGTGGAGGCGATGTGAAGGCATAGTTGAGTCCTGGGATGACCTGGTGCCATGCACCCGAGAGCTCAGGATGGCTTTGGCTGCTGCCCAATACTCAATATGCCTGTTGTCTGATGCAATGACTCCACATCAACTTTAGGCAGGTCCCAGTTGGTCAGGTAGAGGTCAGTGGTGGTGGAGGGAGCATTCTTACAGCTTGCCCACAGAAACTGCTGGATGAGTGCTGCACTCAAGAATTCTATCCTCCTAATCTTCCCACGTGTTCCTTGATTTTGTCTGTTACTATCTTTTTTCACCTAGGTGACCTGCTTTGCTTCTCTGTAATTTCATGATGTTCCTTCTGAGAAGAGCTGTCCATATGTAGGCACCTGCTTGCAGTTTTCTCTTCCAAGCAGGAGATTCACTGGCTGCTTCTAGTCTGCCATGTTTTTTCCCTCATGAGGTCTCCTTCTGATGGTGGCTTCAGGATAGCAGTGGCTAGACTTGCTGGGGAAACTTTCCTAGGTGAAGGGGTCTGCTTGCAACTTGCTTGGTATCAGTTTCCATCCTTCTGGCAACAGCTTATTTGAGGCTCAGAGCTGGGGCCTGGGCTCAGGAGGGCAGCCTAACATGACTCCCCTGTTGATCACTTGGTGCTGCATTGGCCCCACAGCCTGAGGTTCTCAAGACATAGGCAGCAGCCTTTCCCCTTGGGCTGATTTGTAGCAAAATCTTGCTCCTTCCTATTCTGCTCTGCAACTTCTTCCCATGGACTCATCAGTCAGTTCTGGAACACTTCTCTCAAAGTGACAGTTGAGCTACTTTTTTCTTCAACTAATTTTTGTTCTTTTCTCTGAGATAATCTAGTTACCCATTGTGCCTCCTCCTCTAGCTTACATAATATTTATAATAATTTAAAGAACAGTATATAAAACTTCAAACTATTAAAGAAGACATGCAACAAAAAGTGTCCTTCCTTCACCTCTCTCATCTCCTTACCCGAGAGCTATCTCTGTTACTAGTCTCCTTGTGAATCTTTTACTTTTTTTTAATATGCAACATCTAAGTACACAAACACACACACACACACACACACACACAAATCCACACTCTTTCTTAAAAAGACAGAAATGCTTCATAGCATTCACTTTGATTAGTATTTTTTCTTTCATTTAAGAATATTGATTGCAAATATTTTCATGCTAGTTCATAAAAGCAGGTCTTCCTCTTTTTAGTATCCCAATGAGATACCATTGCAAAGTTGTACCATATTTTTGTTTTACCATATTCTTTTTGTGAACATGAAGGTTGTTTCCTCTCATTTGCTACAGCATGTATTAGATATCATTTACAAACTTCTTTTAGTATATGTGTATATAACTGCATTATGAATTCCTAGGAGAAAAATCTATAGGTAAATAATTGTCTTTCTGAGAAATTGCCTCAATTTATGAGAAACCTAATGAAAGTTAGAAGGTTACTCATAAAAGTTGGTTGAGGACTATAAATCTTGTTTCCCCAATAAGATACAGTTTGCTTTGGGTCTGGGCTCTGGGTTTTGCCTCATTGAAATACACTATAAGGGTACTTCTGATATAGCTAAGGCCTAGGGACTGCAAATAAAGTTCCCAGAGTATATTTGACCTGAGCTTTGTCAGTCTTTTTCCTTCCCATGGCCCATCAGTTATGTCACTTTGCTCAGTCATTCATAGCATCTTGTTTCCTAGAAGAGGTATGTGTGGTAGGCACACACGGTCTTGCTTTCTCCTTCTGTCACTTTACAACATACGAAGCAGGGCCCAGTGGTATGTACAGGCCTTAACAACCTGTCTTTAAAACTTTCCTCTGTCATTTGCTGGTGATGTGACCCTGGTAAAATTAATTTGCAATGCCAATTTAAGTTTCCTAATTTCTCAAATGGGATGACATCTCATTGGGTTGTAAGAATGTAATGAGATGTTTCATGCAACACAGCCAGCCAGCACAGAACTACAAGGTACATAGAAAGCACATAATAAATGTTCATTCCTATTTTCAATAAGCACCAAATTTCTGAGCCCTATAGGCCTGCAATATTCACAATGATCCTGCAGGGCAAGTGCCACGAGATTGATTTTATACATGAGGAAACTGAGGTCCAGAGAAGTGAAGAAACTATACCTAATTACAAAACAGATATAATGGGGCTAGCAAAGTCTGACTGCCTTTGAAACTCATGCTCTTTACCATTTCACTAGTGTTTCTTAAATTGGATATTTCTTACAAATTCCTAAGATTTTATTCTGATTTTTTAAAAAATTTCAATTATACATACAAATTTGGTTTAAAAAGACGACTTCTGCAGATATAATTTATAATTAAAATATATTTTCAGGGTGGTGCCTGTGGCTCAAAGGAATAGGGCACTGGCCCCATATACCAGAGATGGCAGGTTCAAACCCGGCCCTGGCCAAAAAAAAAAAAAAAAAGTATATATATTCAAAGCATGATATTTTGCTACTGAACTCAGCTGTCTCTTAGGTTGATAGACTTATCTTCAGAAAACAATCCATGAAAACATTTTACATGTTAAAGGGAATCATGTATCATACAACGCTCACATTTGAGAAACTTGAAACTACATGATTTTGTCTCTCTCCTATCTGTTTTTTTCCTTCTTTCTGTCCATTCCTTCTATCATAAGCAGTGGTCAAAATATGAACCTCCCATGAGAAAATCTGCATTTTTTACCCACAAGTGAAACATACCTGGATCAAGTGGTTGAAAAGACCATCCTTTAAAAATATCATGTATTTTTGAATTCATAGGTATGTTTTTCCCAGAAAAGTTTTTCACATCAGCTTTTTTATCCTCTGAGCCTGGTACCTTCATGCAGTAATCCAGGAAGCCATTTGATCTCATGATTTCTGTATAGCCCCTCTCACAACCACAGACTCCACTCTATAGCATAAAAAATATTTGTACGGTTACATAGTGAGTTGTGGTGATGAATAAAGAACAATCTAAATGTTAAAATCATATGTTAATATCTATACTACATGTCATGGCAGTTTAGGGTTTTGAGCAGCTGACTTACCAATGAGATGAAAATCAAATCCAGTTCATCCTTTTGAATCCCAAAATCAGCTCTTAAATAAATTGTCAGGCTTTTTGAAAGTGTTTACAATTCTGACACCTTCCAAATATGAAAGCACAGTTCTTTGTGGCTAAGTGCATTAACCATGCCTTTTTCTCTCTTGATTTGTTTATGGCTTTCAATCAAATTACCTTCACCTTTTCCTTTGTTTCAGATTCTTGCCTACTCGCTGCAACTGGCCCTTCCTACTAAGAAGCAAATCAACATGGATTATGTATGCATCTCCTTGTGTTAGGAGTTCTTGCATCTCCTTGTGTTTAGAGTTCTTTGAAGTCTGTAGCTATTCCAACTGCTAAATACCTCCATCATATTCTATCACTGACCAATGACTAGTCCACACTACCTCTCTGGTCAGAGGCTTTTTTCTGCACTCAAGGAGGGCAGCCTAAGTGAAAGAAAAAAATACTTCACCAAAGCTGGGTGCAGTGGCTCATGCCTATAATCCTGGCACTCTTGGAGGCTGTGGAGGGACGATTGCTTGAGCTCAGGAGTTTCAGGAGAGCAACCTGAGCTACAGTGAGACCCTGTCTCTACTAAAAATACAAAAAATTTCCATGTGTTATAGTGGGTCCCTGTAGCCCCAGCTACTTGGGAGGCTGAAGATCACTTGAGCCCAGGAGTTTGAGGTTCCTGTGAGCTAGGCTGATGCCAGAGCACTTTAGCCTGGACAACAGAGTGAGATTCTATTTACAAAAAACAAATCAAAACAAAAAATAAAACTTAACCAAAGGCAGATATCGAAGAAAAGTATCTATCTAAATTACTAATCCTTATTCCTTATAGCACCTCCAGTGTCACACCACATCACATCCCTAGTTTGCATTGTGCCTTTATATTTTCCTGTGAATTTCTAGTCATTTTAATATATAATGAATGTCTCTAAGAAGCTGTGATGGGGATGATGGATAAAGATTTCTGTCACCAGAAGTCAACCTGAAAATAATTGCTCTTTCTGCAGCAAACACACAGACAATAGAGAAGAATGGAAAAGGTTGTGAACCCCTATGACTTTGGCATTATGTCTCCTTACCTATATTTACCTAGAGTTTTCTGATCAAGCCCTAGCCTCATGCCAATCCTCATCAGTCAGCCAGCTCTATTTAGAGTATCATGTGTGGACTGAACACATCCTTGTGAGGAGCAATAGATACTAAAAGTAAACAAGGCACCTCAATCTTCTACCAGAGGAAAAAGTCAGAGAAGAATGTTCTATAATTAACTGCCCAGAGTTTAGCACAGGTTGCAGTCATATGATAATGATGAATACATATGATATTGTGGGTTGGTTTTAAATGAAGGTTCAGCATTTATCACACAGTTCAATGGAGAACGCTAACAATGAACATTTGTATATGTTCAGCTATTAAAGCTCTCTTTTCAAGATGTTTCTCTATTGTTAGACTGACAGAATGGTTGTAACCAGTAAGGCATATGTTCCAAGGGTTAGAAAAAAAGGTAATCTATGTTTTAATTAAAGAGTGCATCCAGAGATTGGTAAAACGCTACAACTTCTACTCTGCAAATGTTCTTAGCTCAAATGAAGTTGTTTCTGTTATCTTCCTCCTCTTTTCTCCTATTTCCCTTTGCAAGCTTAACCACTACCTTACAACCCAGCCATAAGATAGGTCTGAGTGCTTGAATCATATTTAATCAAATCATTTTTGGAATGAGCACACTATTAAGAAGATTGTTCCTTTAAAAAACACAGCATAACTTTTAAAAATTATTCATGCACTGCACACTATGAATGAATGCTATTGATTAGAATACATTGCACATTTTGCCTTAATTCCTGAATATTGGTAGATGGAACTATGGGAGAATAAGAAGGAGTAAGATTTCTGCTTAGAAAACACACACACACACACACATATATGGATATAAACTAACACTTTTTTTTTATCATACTCATGTATTTAGCTTATTTCAAATGAACTAAAAATTTACTCAAACTATAGTAATCATAGTGTGAGATATTTTACACAATAACTTCAGCAAATACAAAAGCATTTTATATCTTTCAAAATAAGTTAGGTATATAAGAGGCTAAGAATAGAATGTATAAATCAACTACTTATTAATAAATAGAGCTAATAACACAAATTTGGCATCTGAAATACAGATTTGATAAAGATAGATTTACTAAAAAAAGATTGCTTTTTTAAGTCCATGGTCTGTCCCAGAAATTCTTAATAGTTATCATTACTCTTGCAAATGCCTCTAGATGGTATGATGGGCACGTGAAACTGCTGCTTGGCTGCGAAAGCCAGGAGAACATCTATATATAAAACACAGCAATGAAAACACTTACAGAAGGCTCAGGCACAAGACTTACCTGTGTGCAGTAGGAGAAAGGTTTCCTGCAGGCGGGAATGCACTGCCGAATAGCCGCGGGACGGGCCTGATGGGAGCAGCCCCCTACAAAGGAAATTCCACCATCACTTACAGATTTCTCTATGATACACAGTTTTGATTTTTTAATTTTTTCTGCTCTAGCACTGGACTCTTGGTAATAGCATTTTTTTTTTTTAGAAAAATCCATTTGCCAACATCTTATTTATTGATTACTTCAGGATGTATTATCTGAAATGGGAGATACTTCTAAAAGAGGCTAGTGGTAGCAGAGATTTTACACCTGCTCTTTGGCAATGTTATTCTATCATATGGCTACGTCTGAGACAAAGGCTATACGAGCCAGGATCAGTAAAAGAATTGATAAAATCCCAATTTCAGTTCAGGAGCAGAAAACACATTTGCTTTTGAAGACTCCCCAGCCAGGCACTAGGCTGATTCTAAGAGCCCAATAAATGCTAAAAGAATGCCACTATGCCTGGAGCCATGGTATAGATACATTAGTAGCATTTTTTAAATGCTTATCAACCAGAATGCTTACTGCGCGTGTGCGTGCACACACACACAGAGTCATAGACAGATCCCTCGACTTATATTTAAGAGCAAATACATAAGCTCTATGCCAAATATCTGACACAGTACTTACAGCTGTTCACTAAACATTTGTGAGTGTAAGTGACAATAGTATAAATCTCCACAATCTGAAAACTATGTATATACTAGTAGGTGATTCTAGGTAGTGAAGGACATGAGACAAAGCCTAGAGACAATTCTACTGAGAAGTCGACTTATTTGAGGGCAGTAGTTAAACTGTATTTACATAGTATTAGTTGCATTTATAGATTCTAGCCTTTAGATAACTATAATTATCAACCAGTTATAATTTATGATTTTGTAGATGGCAAAAATCTTTAGGCCAAAGGAAGAGTAGGAAGTAGTCAGACCTACATTTTCTCTGACAATGAAGCAGCAAAATTTTTACTATTACTTGAAAAATGAAACAAATAATCCACACAGATATTTTTCAAAAACCCCTCAAAATTCAGAATTAGCACTTACAAGTGAACTGATAATTTGGGAATAAGTAGCTATGGCTACCAATTATGATAGAGGGGAGGTCTGCACTCTTTAAACCAGTGATCTCCAAAGCTGGGTACCTTGGAGGTGTTGGAGGTGGGGGAAGGAAAGCTCTTGGGAACTAGAAAGAAAATATTGGATTTTACACCGATTATAAAACATGTTTTTTTTTGTTGTTTTTTTTTAGTTTTAAGGATAAAATTGAGCTCTAATAATATTTCACATATGATGCTGGTGACCTAAGTTTATTCATTAGGTGGCCACATGTTGTATATTATGCATGAGGAACTCCATGCAGAGAACTGCTAGTGTTCCCCTTATCAGTATGTTAACTCAGCATACTGAGTAGTATGAAGTTTTTTGTATTCTCAGCTAGGTTGATGTACAGTATATTTAGTTTTAGCGCTTATAAAATGGAAAAGCAAGCAGTGTAAAATAAATTTTGTTTGGATAAACTACAGGTTAAAAGGAAAACCAATAATGTAAGAGCAGGCAAACAAAAAAAGGAGGAGTTGACAATTTATTTCTATAGATGTTTCTCCCAGCCCTCACATGAGCAATTTGCCAATCCCATACTAAGTAAAACCAATACTTTATTTTTTTCTGACAAGAAAACATTTAAAAAATTTTAAAAATTACTGAGAAGACCATTTTTATAATTGAATTGTTTCACTATTATAAACAAGGAACCTTTTCCTCAGTCTATATCTAGATAATAATTAATAATGATTATTAGCAAAATACTCAAACACTAAGCTTCCAGTGTGTGAATACAAGCATCTATGATTTATATCAAAAAAAGTTTTGGTACCACAGAATATATTAATTTTTAATTTTATCTTTACCTATCTTACCCTTATCTTTAATTTCTGAGTATATTTTATAATATAATGTTTTGATGCAGTAGTGCAGAAATATATGCTGAGGTATAACCTCAAAAACTTTCTACTCCTCAGTTAACAGACACAATGTAAGGGGATCGGCACACCTTCTGGGTGTAGGACACTACTATAAGAGGGAGTCTACCCAACATATGCAACTATTGTAACCTAGTTCTTTATACCCTTACTTTAACCTAAAATAAAAAGGGAAAAAGCTTTTTACTGAGAAGGTACATGATTTAAAATTTAAGAGACAATTGTTTTAAATTAGCATCTATCTCTTTTCAGTCTTTGTCTCAGATGGTGATATTTAAGGATATTGTGTTTCAGCTTTTTTCCTTAAGTTGCCTGACTAAGAGGCTTTCTAAGGGGCAAAGATCTAATGAAAACTTGGCCTGAATATCAGCTAAGCCATCTGCCTAGTCCTCCTTTACTTATTTATGAGCAAACTGTTCTCTCAAACAACACCAGAGATCTTTTTGAAGTGTCTACGTGAGTCTTAGTCAAGAATACCTGTGACGTTAATGCCATCTGAACGTTGGCACCATACAGTTCGTTCATTATTGTTCCAAAGACTTGCTTTCCATGTATAGTGATAACATTTGCCTCCTGTAAGTAAGTATAAGTAAGTTCTATTATACCTCACTTAAAAATAGAATAAGCATTGATCAATCAAGGCTAAAGAATTGAAAATTGTTCTTGATACCTGTGCAAGGGCGTGTTTCTAGAACCTGTTGGGGGCAGCTGTCTTGATTCTCAAAGGACTGAATTATAAATGTCCTTGACCTAGATTGGCGGCCCATAGTCTCGAAGCTTCTTCCATTGATGCAGGTTAATTCACACATGCTCCACTCTGACCATTCAGTTAAATGACAGTCTCCTGGACAGTCATGCAGTACAGGGCAGGAGAAAAAGTATGAAAACTGGCATTTGACAAGATTTACATGGACAGGGCTCATGCAGGGATCTGCACTGATGTGGGTGGGTTCGAGATACTACACATTCTGTTTTGACAATTTTCCAATTAGATAGTACTAAGAAAGATGAAGTAATTTATAGTTTAATCTAATTTGATCATAGTGTCAAAAACTAGATTGCCATTATTTTGCTTCAGTTATACCAGTCGGCTAGTAATAATAAAATTTTTAAAAGGGAGATGTAAAGATTATAATAATTCAGTTTGCAAAGATCAGCATAACATCATAAACCAGATTTTCATAGAAACCATATAAGAGAGAATATGTAGGTTACTGAAATAAAATGTCTTTTGCACAAAACAATGTTTAATTTAATACTCTAGATGTCTTTCTCTGTATATTTATAATTTATATATGAACATATTAATTATACATAATAAAAATATATATTATAAATTATAAAAATATGTTAAATAAATAAATAGACATACAAATTATACACATACACACATTTGTGTATGTGTATCTATGTGTATATATTATGTAACATGTATGTATGTGTACATACAAACACATATATTGCACACTGTATTACGAGGGTATATTTTTACCTTAAATTATGCAATATCAGCTAAGATGTATTACTAGGATTAAAATAAGCTTACACATTTTATGTAACTAATAAAGGCCTTTATAGTTACATAAGATGTGACTGTTATAGAATGTTTTTACAAACCCACAGACCTACTAGTTCCCATCATGCCATCACCTGGAATTCGTGCATTCAGATTCAGTCAACATTTTTTGTGTGTTTGCTAATGTGCTAAGTGCTGTTGGATCAGGTCTAATCACCACATTTTCTAAATAAAGAAACCTTTGCTCACAAGGGCTAGATTACATGCCCTAGTTAAAACACCAATGAAGTGGTAGAGACAAGATTCTAACTTAGTTCTTATTTCCAATCCAGTGCTTTTTTTTTTTCTTTTCTTTTCTTCCTTTGCCTATTTTGGCTCCATTGAAACAGTGGTATATTCCAAAGTAATGACCACAATTAAAAATGAATTAAATTAATTCAAAACTTCAATTTTGGTGAGATAGAGATTGCCCAGAAGAAAAGTAATAATAAAAAAGTGAACAAGATGATAACCATGGGAGACACTTCCAGTTGCTAGAATTGCATACCTGGGCAAGGCACAGAACACAGCTGCTTCAGGATGCTATCTTGAAAGGGTGTTTCTCCACACAGTGCATCTTCTACGCGGACAGCTGTGTGAGATAACAAACCATTGTGGACCACACAGGAAAGGCTGCGGACCTGGACTCCTTCCCCACAGTCTCCACCCTGTGAGAGGAAAAGATACTCTCAGAGTTACCCAAATAATTAATATCTCAAATTTTGGTTTCTGCCACCTCTTGCCTAAGAAGACGATAGTTGCATATTTTGGCAGAGCCATCTTTTGGGGAGCAATTTCTCAGCTGCTGACAATAAAACATCACCAAGAAATACTTCTAGAGCTAATAGGGAAGCTGAAGTGAAAATGCAAATTTATGCCATGGAAATTATGTACTTAGAATTTGACACTTCATTTTGGAACTCAGCCAGGAGTGACTAGAAAAGAAAAACAATACATAATTTGTCTAGGTGTAGCGGATACAATGACCTGGTTTATAATCACCACCAATGGAACATGCAAAGCCACAGGGCATAAACTCTCTTTTATTTTGCCTGTTTTTCTTTCTTATGGAGTTCAGTGCTTTCTCATGTAGATTAAGTTGGGGTTTCCAGTAAAACATCATTTTTCTCTATTGCCACAAAAAGTTATTTTTCTAGCATGCTTTCTGTACTGAATTAATGTTCCTTGTTTCATACCAATCTCACTGAGATGTTCTAGGCAATTAGAAAACTTTTGTACAGTGTCTCACAGAACAGAAGCTTGGAATCAGAAGGCTCTAGGTCAGTGGTTCTCAACCTTCCTAATGCCACGACCCTTTACTACAGTTCCTCATGTTGTAGTGACCCCCAACCATAAAATTATTTAGCAATGAAAATAATTGCTCTAGGTGGTTATGTGGCCCAATTATCATCTTAATGAAAGATTTTTCTATTTTAAAATCTTTGATAGAGAGGACTTTAGTTCTAAAGTGATGGTACAGATACAAGCTGGCTTCACTTCCCTCCCTTCTCTACAGAAAATCAAAACCAAATATACAGGGCTGAGATTATCACCAGCAATATCCCAGGAGATAAGGCAGTTCTTAGAGCCATAAAGAAGTAAAAAACTCTGACCAGATGTCAAGAGAATCAGATATCCATATCTGTGACATCCCTCCCCCCAATCTGCCTAGAACCATGCACATGGAAAATGTCCACCCAAATCATGATGTCTACACTGGGACAGTGAGATCAAGGTGGTTAACCAGTTTCCTTATTACCTTGGGTATCCTAAAAGGGATCTATTCCTGCCTCAACCCACTGGAATCATCAGGAGCATGTGAGCGGTGAAATATCCCAGAGGACAGCCAGAGAAAAAGGGGGGAAAGCAGGACTACAATCCTTAGCCATAAACACTCTGCTTCTCTGTAACTCAACCAGAGGAGATATCAAAACAGAGCAGCTGTTCAGCAACTCCACATTATATAATTTGTTCTATAAGTCATTTGGGCATGAACCCTAACCAGCCTTCCCACATTACTTTATACAGAGATATTCCTTCTGGGACTTTCCCCATTCTAACAGGTAGAACCCTGATTGTTTACTAGAAATGAGGCAAGCCTGGGCTGAAGGCATTAGCTAGTGCCTAAAAGAAGGCAGACACCTAGTGGGAGAAAAAAGAAAGAAAATCAACAGATAAATTATAAAGAATTTCTAAACAAACTTATCCAAAAAAACCCAAAATAAACTAGACAAAAAAGACCAGAATAAACAACTACTATTTCAACACAAAAACAAATGTAATAGCACACAGGGAATCATAAACTCCCTAAATGGACAAAGCAAGGAATGAGTTACTAATCCTAACAAGAAGGTGATGACACATGAGTTCTCTGAATAAGAATTCAAAATAAAAGTTTAAAGGAAACTCAGTGATTTCAAAGATAACACAAAAAAGCAGTTCAGAAATCTTGGAACTGAGAACTGCATTTGCTAAACCAAAAACTTCATTTAGGGATGTTCAATCTTTTTTTCTTTTTTTCCTGCCACACATTGGAAGAAGAGTTGCCTTGGGCCACACATTTAATACACAAACACTAACGAAAGTGGTCTGTGCATAATTTTCATGACATCCAACACCACAGATAAGCAAAATAGGCTATATTTGTGACAAACCCATAGCTAACATTGTATAGAACAGGGAAAAAACCGAAAATCTTTCCACTAAGTTCTAGAATAGACAGGATGTCCACTTTCACCAATTTTATTCAATATAATACTGAAAAACCTGTAAGGGTTAACAGAAATATTAAACTACATTGGAAGAGGAAGTGCTAGCCTAATTCAACCCCCACGTGAAAAGGCTGGATAAAGAGACCAGTACTGGTAAGAAAACCGGGTAGAACTAGCTACATTGTACAAGACTTAGACGGAAATGCAGAGCACAGCGCAGGGCCCCTCCCCTCAGGACAGCATAACCCCTCTGCCCTCCCCTCACATTTTAAACCTATCATAGGCCAAAGACTACATTCCTAGCTTTATATAGACTCAGCTTCATGAAGTAACCACTCCCCCTCAACTAACCCTATATAAGATTGTACCAATCCCAAATAAACAGCTTTGGCTCAGCCTTCTTCCTATACTGTATGAGTGGTTGTGTGATTGTGTCCACCTTTTCCTTCTCCCTCTCATATGCCGATCACGAACTCCCCGACACCGACACCGCCGGTAGGGCAGTGTCAAAAACCTACCCAGAGAGATTGGGCAAGTGAAAGTAAGAATCCAAATTGGAAAAGAGGAAGTTAAATTACCTTGACTGCAGATGACATGATCTTAAACTTGAAAAAATCTAAGGATTCCACCAAAAACTCCTATATCTAATAAACAAGTAAAGTTGCAGTGTAAAAAATTAACATACAAAAATCAGGAACCTTCATGTCTTTTTCTCAGTTATTGGGTTAAGACATTTATATTCCACATGAAGGCTATGTTGACCAGTTGGATGAAAGTATTTTAACTTGTATACAGAAACAGTACACTGTACCCCATGACAGTATTAATGTGCACTACTATGATTTAATAAAAAAAATTAAAATGAAAAAAAGAAAAACAAAAATCGGGAACATTTGTATACTCCAACCATTAACAATCTGAAAAAAGAAATCAAGAGAGCAATCCCATTTATAGTATCTATAAAAATATGAAATATTTATGAATCAATTTAACCCCCAAAAGGGAAATATCTATTCTTGGAAAACTATAAAACACTAATGAAAGTAAATTAGGAGTATCCAAAAAAAAAAGAGAGAGAGAGAGAGAGAAAGATATTCATGGTCACGGATTAGAAGAATTAATATTGTTAAAATGAAAGTAGTTCATCTCTGGGTTCTCTGTTCTGATCTATAGGTCTATGTCTCTTTTTTGGTGCCAGTACCATGCTATTTTGATTACCATAGCCTGGCAGTGTAACTTGAAGTCTAGTAAAGTGATACCTCCTGTTTTCTTCTTATTACATAAGGTTGCATTGACTATTCTGTGTCTTTTTTTGGTTCCATATGAAGCACAGAACTATTTTTTCTAGATCTGCAAAAAATGCTGTTGGTATTTTAATGGAAATGGCATTGAATTTGTAAATCACTTTAGGTAGTGTAGCCATTTGAACAATATTGGTTCTGTAGATCCATGAGCATGGTATATTTTTCCATCTGTTTATAACCTCTGCAGTTTCTTACCTCAATGTTTCATAATTCTCCCTACAGAGGCCTTTCACCTTCTCTGTTAAGTATCACATATATTCCCAGGGGTTTTATTTTCTTTGTTGCTACTGCAAAATGTATTGTGTCTTTGGTTTGATTCTTTGATGATTGTTGGCATGTATGTAAGCTACTGATTTGTGTACCTTGATTTTGAAACAAGAGATTTTGCTGCATTTATTCATCAATCTAGGAGTTTCTTAGTTTAATCTTTGGGGTTTTCCATCATATCTTCAGCCAAGAACGACAGTACGATCTCTTCCTTCCCCACTTGGACCCCCTTGATCTTTTCTTGCCGAATTGTTTTGGCACAAACTTCCAGCACTATATTGAATAAAAGTGATAAAAATGGGCAAACTCGTGTGGTTCTAGTTCTAAGTGGGAATAATTTCATTTTCCCCCATTGAATATGATGTTAGCTGTAGGTTTGTCATATATAACCTTTATTATTTTGAGGAATGTTCCATCTATACTGATTTTGTTGAGAGTTCTTATCATGAAAGGGTGATGAATTTTGTCAAATGTTTTTTCTGCATCAGTTGAAAGGAACATTGGTCTTTGTTTTGCATCTTCATATTCCCATCTGATTTTTTGCAAAATCAATTCCCATTGATTGAAATACCTGTTCAATCAATGGTGTTTGGAAAACTGGATAGCCACATGTAAAAGACTAAGACAGGATCAACATCTTTCACCACTCACAAAAATTAACTCATGATTAACTTAAATGACTTAAGTCTATGGCAGAAAACTGTAAGAATCCTAGAAGAAAATGTTGGGAAAACGCTTATAGATATTGTCCCAGGGAAAGAATTTATAGAGAAGCCTCCAAAAGCATCTGCACAGTCATGGACACAATCAAAAGAGCAAATAGACAACCAATTTAATGAAATGCAAGATTTGCATGCTATACATCTAATAAAAGGCTAGCAACCAGACTCTACATAGTACTCAAGCAAATAAGCAAAAATTAACCAAACAAAGAGTGGGAAAGAGACATGAACAGAAGCTTTTCAAATGAAGATATACTAAAGGCAAACAAACCCATGAAAAAAAGCTCAACATCTCTAATCATTAGAGAAATGCAAATCAAAACCACATTCAGATGTTAACTAAGTCCAGAGAGAATGGCTTGTATTAAAAAGTTTCAAAACAACAGATGCTGGCATGGGTGTGGAGAGAAAGGAACTCTTATACACTGTTCGTGGTACTTGCAAACTTGCACAACCTCTATGGAAAATCGTATAGAGATACTTCAAAGAACTAAAAGTAGACCTACCAATTGATACAGCAATCTTATTGCTGGGCATATGCATACAGGAAAAAGGTCACTTTATAAAAGAGACACCTGTGATTGAATGTTTATAGCAGCACAGTTCACAATTACAAAAACATAGAAACAACCCAAGTGTCCACCAATATGTGAATGGGTTAACAAAATTTGGTATATGCATACTATAGGATACTACTACTACTCAATCATAAAAAAATTGGCATCTAGTATCTTTTGTAACAACATGGATGGAACTTGAAACCATCAATAAAAATCAAGCTGGGAGGAGAAGAGGGTAGGGATGGGTAAATTCACATATACAGTGCACACTACCTGGGTGAAGGGCATACTTATAACTTTGACATAATCTGATGTATATAAGGAGAAGAGGGTAGGGATGGGTAAATTCACACGTACAGTGCACACTACCTGGGTGAAGGGCATACTTATAACTTTGACATAATCTGATGTATACAAAACACATACTCCCTAATAGTCTGAAATTTAAAAAAGGAAAAATACATAAAATGGTACTACCTCCCAAAGCAATTTACAGATTGAGTGCAATACCCATCAAACTACCAATAACAGTCTTTACAGATTTGGAATGGACAATACTAAAATTTATATAGAATCTAAAAGATCATAAATAGCCAAAGTAATCCTGAACAAAGAGAACAATGCTGGAGGCACCACACTAACTTCCAAATATACTATAAAGCTATAGTTATTAAATCCACATGGTATTGGCATAAGAACAGACACTTAGACCAATGGAACAAAATAGGGAAGCCAAGTATAAAATTACACATTGTACAACTCATTTTTTTAAATCAAATGATAGCTGTGTACATTAATGCAATCATGGGGTACAGTGTGGTGTTTTCATATACAATTTGAAATATTTTCTTTTCTTTCTTTCTTTTTT
>NW_003852475.1:5943091-5961283 GCF_000181295.1 Otolemur garnettii | reverse complement strand
GGCCCAGGCTGGATTCAAACCTGCCACCTTAGGTGTATGTGGCTGGCGCCTTAGCCACTTGAGCCACTGGCACCAAGTCAATTTGAAATATTTTCATCAAACTGGTTAACATAACCTTTAAGTCATTTCTTAGTTATTGCGTTAAGATGTTTATATTCTACTTTTAGAAAGATTCACTTTTGACAAAGGTGCCAAGAACATACAATGGGGAGAGGATAGTTCTTTAATAAATGATATTGTGACAACTGGATAACCATATGCAGAACAACGAAACTAGACTCCTATATCTCACTATTCAAAAAATCAAATAAAAATAAATTAAAGATTTAAATCTCAGTCCTAAAACTCTGAAACTACTAGAATATATGAAAAAATGGTTCAGGACATTGGCCTGGCTTAAGATTTTTTGTGTGAGACCTCAAAAGCACAGGCAAACAAAGCAAAAATAGACTACTGAGATTGCATCAAGCTAATAAATTCCTGCACAACAAAGAAAATAATCAACAAAATGGCAATCCACAGTTTTGCAAACCACCTATCTGGAAAGAGATTAAGAACCAGAATACACAAGAAGCTCACACAATTCAATAGCAAAAAACCAAATAATCCAATTTTAAATATGAAAAAGATTTGAATGATATTTCTCAAAAGAAGATATACAAATAGCCAACAAATATGTGAAAAAATGCTCTACATGAGCAATAATCAGAAAAATGAATATTGCAACCACAGTGAGATATCATCTTGCCCCAGTTAAAGTGGCTTTTACCAAAAGGCCATAAATGAATGTTGGTGAGAATGTGGAGAGAGGGAAATTCTCCTGCACTGTTGGTGGGAAAGCAAATCAATATAGCCACTACAGAAAACGGAATGGAAGTTCTTAAGAAACAAAACAGAAAAAACAACAAAAAATATAATAAATAAATCTACCATGTGATCTAGCACTTTTACTACTGAATATATCCAAAAGAAAATAAGTCAATACATTGAAGAAATATCTCTGCACTCTCACATTTATTGCAGTACTATTCACAATAGGAAGTGTAAATAAAATAAAGTATCCATCAACAGATGAATGGATTAAAAAATGTGGCAGATGTACATGTTTGCATATTATTCAGTCATAAAAAAGAATGAAATCCTGTCATTTGCAGCATCATGGATGAAATTGGAGGTCATTATTTTAAGTGAAATGAGCTAAACAGAGAAAGACAAATATCAGATGTTCTCATATATATGTGGGAGCTAAAAATGTGGATCAAAGGAAGATAGAGAGTAGGTTGGTGGTTACTAGAAGTTAGGCAAGTAGAGAAGATGGATGATGATGAAAGGTTAATTAATGGGTATTAATATATAGTTTGGTAAAATAAATAATTTTTAGTGTTTGATAAATTAGTAGGGTAACTATAGCTTACAATAATCTATCATATATTTCAAAATATCTAGAAGAGAATAATTGAAATGCTTCTAGCATAAACAAAAGACAAATATTTAAAATGATGGCTATTCCAATGACATTGACTTGATCTTTACAAAGTATATGAATATCTACATCTGTCCCAGAATATACACATCTCCATTATGTATCAATAAAAAATAAAATTATAAAAAATAAAGTAAGATATATAGATAAGTTAAAAATGGGAGACATTCAAGAGATGAGTATCTTCTCTTCAAATTTAGTCAGGCGCTCATATATTAAACAGAAGTCCATTGGATATTTGGATAACTTCAATCGTTAGCTGTTTTTGCATAGATATTCTAGAAAATAGAACCTAAAGTGAAGCTTTTATGCTAAGGAGGAGCAGCCCCAAAATGGCAAGAGTGAGGGTAAAAGAGAACTGAGAAAGCAAGGAAGGAAAGTTAACCCAAGGTATTGTGGTACCATGCTGGTCTCCACTTCACAAACAAGCAAGATGGGATTCTAAAATTCCTACACTTTGCAGACAGGTCATGTGGTATCACCATGCCTCAGTCCATCTATGAGCAGCAGGGAGGAGATAGGAAAATAGAGAGGCATTTAAATGTCAGCAACTCTTTGGATCCATTTTTCACTGATCAATGTTCATTCTAGAGTATATTAACTTCTCTGTGCTTCTGCAATGTGTTGTGCAAAGTCCACTAATTCCAAAAGTTGGGTGAAGAACTAAAGCCTTTGTGACTATTGCTATTGCTATAGTTGCCAAGAGAGAGAAAGAGAGAGTGAGGAGTGAGCCAGAAAGGGAGGGGGGGAAACAAGTCTTCAAACTTCCTAGTGGAGAAATAGGCCTTCAAACTTCTCAGCCTTTTCACTTATTGCTGCAGTCAAGGATGCTGTATGCTACTATCCATTATTAGGTGATAGTTTGACAACTCTGCACTGGGAAGCTGAGTTCCCCTCTGTCTTATCTCTTCTCTCCTCAGGACTCAGAAACTTCAGTGCCTAGACCTTGGAGCTGCTATGGTTCTTGCAGAGATAGTAGTTAAAAAGGATAATTCAGCCAGGTAAAGCATGCATGAGAGTCTTCCAGGGCATGGAGAAGATAGCCCACAGACTAATGGGTCAGGTAGACACCAAACAGACTAAGGCACAGTGAGGGCAGTTACTAGTCATTAAGGAATGGGTATGGATAGGCAGTTGAAGGAGGAAGAATGATACAGAGTGGCTGCTCAGAGAGATTCTTAAAATAAGGGAGCTGTGACTGAAATAAATCCTAGCAAAAAAGAAGTACAATTTGGCTACTTAAAACTTAAAGAATCTGAGGAGAAACATAAATTGCAGATGCTGTGCCCTCTTATAAAGACATTTTTAACAGGAATTATGATTTGTTTATCTAAGATGGTGTCTTAGTCTTTCCTACTACTATAGCAAAATACCTTATACTAGGTAATTTATAAACAACAGAAATTTATTGCTCACAGGTCTGGAGGAGGAAGTCCAAGATTAAAGCATCAACAGATCCAGTGCCTGATGAAAGCCAGTTCCTCATAGATAGCAACTTTTAGGCATCTTCAAATGGTGAGATGGGACAAGCAGCCTTGGGTCTTTTTTATAAGATCATTAACCCCATTAATCCTATTCACAATAGTAGAGGCCTCATGACCTTTCACCTCCTATCGTATCCCAATTCTATTATATTGGGGGTTGTTTCAACATATAAATGTGGTGGAGAAGGGTGTAAACATTCAAACCACAGTAGATAGCAATTTCCATACTTGTCTTATCAATATTCATAATTGCTTTGATAATTTCTATGGCTGTTATGAAACCGTCCAAAGAAAAAGCAACCATAATTTTAGACCTAATGCATTTTATGGGAAATAAGTGGAAATTCAAAATCAGTTTATAGTTGATTCAGTCAAAGCAAAAGTTCTTGTACATGTTTATTCCCTAAAGTGGAAAATAACAAGTATAAATTAAAATAGGGGGAGGAGGGTTCCCTCACAACTTACCATTCCAGATGATGGAATTGCTACAGAATTGTCTAGGTGTATGTTTTGCTACAGAGTAGTGGTCTTTGTGTACTTGGAAAGGAAAGTCTAAAGATCACTGCAGAATTATAAAATTTGAAAGAACAGATATTTACACCCTTAGGTAACAGAAGATAAAACTGATTAGAGTATTTTTGACATTCTTTAAAACAGAGTATAAAGGAATAACAGGAACTACAGAAGGATCATTTTGAAAACCAAGACAAACAACAGTATGCTCCTTGTATGTATCTTGGGATCAGCTCACAGTCAATCTTAATCTCTTATACCTTTGATAACAACAGCCACATTATGAAGAGAAACCAGCATCAGAATGATAATTTCATTCATAAAGCAAGCATTCACTCACCCATATTCAAGAGACTTAATACACTAGGGCCAAGAAATAGACCTGGGCTTCTTAGAGCGAGGATTCTCTTACTAACTCTCCACTGTCCAGATTAAGGGAGGTTTTGTATTCACTGAATTGGCATCTTACCAGATGTGGATAGGCAGATGGTGCTGATAATCAGAATCACAGTTTTAGTAAAAATTATAATAACGACTATGACTAATTGAGCTCTTAATTTATTTTATATATATACATATGTAGAGAGAGAGTATCAATAAAGTTCATGTACAATTTTAAATTATATATAACTTGTGTAATTCCTAGCCCCAAAAGCAAAATTGGTAGTATTGCTACTCCCATGATACAAATAATGAAACAGATATTTGGAGAGTTTTGAGACTGGGTTAAAAATGTAGGGCTAGGAATTGGCAAAACTATCAAAATTAGGGCTACTAGACTGCAGAGTCTACCTTCCTCAAGCAGGTTTATTAGCGTATGTGTGTATACATGTCAGCAGCTGAGGAACTTGGGGAAGAATCAGGAAATGCTAGGAAGAAAGTGATGCAGGAGGATACATGCTTCCTTTGTCATGTAATACAGGGGCAGAATTGGCACATCCACTGTACCTCAGGCTACCTTCTCTTACTACTACTTCAGTTATTAATACAGGAAGGCCAGCAGCCACCTAAATATCATTTACCAGCCTCAGTGAATGAGCTCCTACCCTGCATTTGGCAGGTGAGGATGTGTTAGAACAAGGAAAAGCAGAAATGCAGCTGTCCAAAGGCCCACATGTATTTTGATCAGTAATTCCAAAAACTCAGCATGTATATAAATTTAAGAACAAACAATTCATTAAAAAGTATCATTGTTATCTATGTCACAGGAGTTAATAATTAGACTGCCAGAAAAGCAGAAAAAATGAAGGTGGAGCTCAGGAAAACTCAACTCAGATATTGTCACAATTCCCTTTCTCTTTGTCTCTCCTTTTGTGTGTCTTCTTTGTGTTTTCTTGCTTCTAAGTAACTGACTTTGTCTACAAGGTGAAAAAAATGTGGCAGCTAAGAGTTCCTGATTATAGTATCTCTGGACAGCTTCAATTCTATTTTAAATTCTTGGGCAAGAACATTGATGGGCCCTTTAGGTAAGTGTCCACTCTAGAAAAATTAACTGTAGAATTGTTTGTTGAGGGCTTTGAATAGATTAACTCTAGTTCCAGAATTTCTTCCCCACTGGAGATGTGGGACTAACCCCATATAGAAATATGTGACAGTTCTGAAGTTTCTGGGGGCATGAACTGGTAACCAGCTCTTGTGGGTCTCTGGGGCCTTCAAAATTGGGTATCTCCAATAGAGGCCACAACCCTCTACCTATCACCAGCACCACTACAGAGAATGGTCACTACGAGCCACTCTTGTCCCTATCTTCTTACAAAAGTCCAACATAGGAGAGCAAAACATTACATTTGGCATTTTCTCACATGGTTCTTAATGTACAAATTGGCAAACTTGTCTATAAAAAAAATAGTCTCCTGACAACTGAGAAGACAAAGAGAAAAGTATAAAAACAAGTAAAGTACAGTTGTAATTGTGTACCTGGTAATACTCAAGAGTGTGGATGTTGTCAGTTCTCTGTTCCCTCCTCCCTCCTGGCTACCCTGTGTCCTCATTCATCTCTCTTTCCTTCCCCTTCCCCTGCAATGGCTTCCAGAATTCTTTGAGCTTATTTTCGACTCTGTCAAAGTTATCACAATAATAATGAGAAATATTCTTTCCATTTTTGTAATTCTGATTCCAAACAACATTTAAAAGTTGCTGAATTCTTAGGAAAGAAGTCTTTAGACCAGTAGGTAAAGGATTAATATTTAAAGCTATTACATTACTTCTGAATTACTTAGCGTGGTTACCCTGTTTTCTGTAAAAATGATACTGAACAAATGTATTGTACATTTTTGTTCCTCTGGGACTTATTAAAATACATAGGCATTTAACTTCTGCAAGATAATAATGCTATCTGACAATGTCATCCTGACAGGAACACTAAATATCTCTATGGGAATACTTTACAGATTTCTTAATTATTGTTACCTAAATTAAAATATGCCTTATAACATGAACTGAAGGATAGGTACCAAAATTATTGTTACCTAATTAAAATATGCCTTATAACATGAACTTAAGGATAAACTACTAAGATAAGAAAATAGAGAAAATCAATGTGCTTTTCGTTAAGCAAGGAGACAGACAGAAAATGCAGTTCGGGATCTTTGCTGATCCAGCAAAAGCTCATAATATGTGATATATTATGATGTTTCTAGGCATTTATATTTCAGGTCAATAAAAAAGTAATCATTGAGGAAAATGTAGTAACCTTGGTTCGTGTAATAATGTTAAAATATAACTTTCATATGCTTGTTTTTTTTCCCATATGCAAGATTTTGTCTAAGCCTAAAAGTGCCTCTTTAAGAAATACAATCTAAAGCAACCTCTGCATTTTCTTAGCATCAGAGTTTTCCCCAGTTAAGTAATACTTTGATATTCCCGCAAAGCCAAGAAAATAAGAGAGAATTTCAGAGGATACCAAAGCTATTAGAAGTCCTATGACTGGCCTTCTTATATTCAGTGCTTAATGAAGGGTTATTTATTTTTATAGTAATATCACTCTGTATGAAGGTAAGCCACTAGGCTTTATTTTTCTATGTTTTCAATTGCATTGCACACATACTGTGCCAGAACTGTGGTGCCATACATTTTATTCTATCAGCTCATAGGTTTGACCAAACAAGTGCTTTGGACATACTGAGAAGTATTTCTCTAAGTGTCATTACATGACCTACCTCCAATTTACATGCAGACCAGTTTCCAAGGACCCAGCTGTAGCAGGGGGTCACTGGACAGGTTTTCTGCTGGGTAAGCTCTGTGGGGCATGGCCGTCCTTCTCCTTGGGTTGGCATAATGATAAATCGAGTCCGGCTCATTTGACCTAAAATAATAAGGGAGGTGTCAGCTTTCAGTTAGTTTGGCTTGAAAAGGGAAATGAAGAAGAGGTGCTGCCTTACATATTTGAGTTTTTACTATAATACAGTGAAGTTTGTCCTTTCCCATCTTTAGTTTTCTGTACTTTTAATTTATATTTCTACAGAGATAGAAGCTATCAAGGTTTTAACAATATTAAAGGATTTGAAATTCTGTCTTCATAAGTCTAAACTTCCATTGTTGCCAAATAGACTGATCTTGTAAACATTAGAATGTAAACATTAGAATTCATTGGACAGATACTTATTAAACTCTAATATGATCCCAGCATCCTACTGGGCACTAGGGCAGTGACAACAGTGACAGAAGTGTCTTCCCCCTTTGAAGACCTTACATTTTAATCCAAGATTACAAATCTTATTACTTTGTAAATTATGTGCAAGGGGAAAATTGCACATAATTTAAATTATCCTAAACAATTTTCTAGCAAGGTCCCACCTCCCAGGTCTCAATAATGTCTTTAATTAATCTAACACAACCAAGTTTCCTAGAGATTTAGAACAATTTTCTTCCTTCACTGAGCACAAAATAAAGTTGTTCGCTCATACAAAGAAAACATGATGTTTGACAAGCATATGTTCAAATACTAGTCTTTCATTATACAATGAAAGACAACTTGCTAAAAAGAATTCCTGAAGAAAGAGCAGGGCTCCCACATCATCTTATGCCAACTTTTGGACATTAGGTCTTAACCTCAAGTGGAATAGTGGATGGAATGACCTACACTGTTTCAATATTCTCTCTTTTTCTCTCTCACTTTCACTTTTATTCTCTCTCTCCCGCTCACTCTTGTCCTTACTCTTTTTTACCAATGAGTTACTAGGCACATATAATTTCTTTACTATTAATTATTTGTGAGTATGATTCCCTTCCTTTGTTGTTATAAAATTAATTATAATTGGTAATAAATGTTAAAGGAAAAATAGAAGGTTCTGTGGTACCATGTGGAGGGTTGCTGGTTCATTTCAAGAAGAAATCGGAGATCATTGCTCTGAGCAGCTGAACTTTAAGCAGAGATCTTAAGGGGTGTAAACCCAGATATGACTTGTGAGGGGGTGAGCTGCACAGAAGAAGGAGCACATGAAAGGATGATGAGATGCAAAGAACTATCATGCGTCTGAGCACCTGCCAAGAGAACAATGTGGCTGAAAGAGAGAGACCCAGAGAGAGGAATTGGAGACAATGTTGTTAAAGTGTTAAAATCATAGTCTTTTAATTGATGATAAAAATTCTACATTTATATCATAAGAGAAATGGAAAACTAGTGATAACTTCACTTCTACATAGAATTCACTTGAAAGCCTTAGAGAAGAATAATGATCAGATGCCCTCAAATCCAGCTACAAGTAAGGATGACTTGCACTTTTGGAAGAACCAGACCTCTTGCTGAATACCAGAATGTTATCATAGATTTGGTGGTAAGCTAATTTGGTCTAAATCAGAGACCCTTGAATAAAATTATGAAGTTATAATCAATGGCTTCTAACTCCCTTAAGGTTTCAGCTTCTGTCCCTAATATGGTACCTTGCAGATATTAAGCACTAATGAAATATTTAATTTATACATTCATAAATTGTATACATGCTATTAGGTTATCTGCAAATTAGTGACATGGTGCTATGTGGTAGGGCTAGGCAATATTCTAAACTTTATATGAACAGACTCATTTAATAGTCGTAGCAACCCCAGAAGAAAACTCTATTTTTCCCAGATTAAAATTGAAACCAAGGCACAGAGAGTTTAAGTCATTTGAGTTAACAAAACATAATAAAACAACGACAGAAATCTTCTAAGTTTCAGAATAAGATTCAAAACAATTTTGCTCCTAGGCTGCTACACTAACTGTGCTATTGGAAAGATATAGGCAATATGGTAAAGAAATCCACCTACCTAGATCTTTTATCAGAGAAACAAAAGAGACTTTGGATGGTGATAAAATTTCTTTGCATGATAATATGGGTTTCAGGAACAACCCAGTTTGCAATCTTGGGTACTGCACCCTAGTGTGGTACGTATGCATCTGGGTGTTCTTCTCAGCATCACTTAAGTCAAATCAGACAGGACAGACATCATTCATGTGAAATGTTGTCCCTGCCTGACAATCACATTTGGCCCAAGCTTTTACACTAATTCTTGCTTAAGTACTTTCAGTCTTATAATAACTTTAGTCTTTATTCTCTTGACCTAAATAAATACTTATTATTCTAATGTCATTATAATTGTATTGTGTTCTATTTGTCTAAGAATAATGACAATGTAGTGCCACCTTCATCAAAGACAAAAAGGCTCTATTTCATTATAACCCAATAACTTCAAGCTTGTTTTTAAATTGATGGCATGCTGATGGCCAGTGTTGTAGAACCATTTTATTTATTTCTATTAAAGTGACAGATATTTTTCTGCTGGACATAAAGGTGGAAAAAATCTACTAAATTTAGTAGGAGAAAAATGCTATTACTTTTTAACACAATGAAGTCTCAAGACCATTCATTGGAAGCACAGCCATATGATTTCTCTATCTTTTGCTATTCAAAGATAAGATTTCCAAGCAATGCCCTATTACTACCAACAATATTTTTTTAAAAAAACTATGGAACATTTTGAAGTATACTATTGTGTTTAATTAGTTTATGTTAAAGTTTAACAAAATTAATTATTTTTAAATTCTTTCTCTCATGTTCCATATCATTTATTTTTAAAATGGTATTCATAGAAATAGAATTTAAATATTTAAAAACATTATCATGACTAAAAAATAAATGCATGAAAGTATAAGAAAATTACCAGACCTGATGTTTCTGTGGAGTACTTGATATATTTTGGTAAATTTATATTTCTCTTTAAGTCAGGAATATTTTGGCTGTGTAAGTAATCAGAGGAAGTATCCCTCAAATTAGGGATTTTTTCACTAATTTTGATTCCATGCATAAAAAATCTAGCAAGATAGAATTCAGACAGTATCAACAAAGGGGCCTAGAACCTCCCAGGGTAGGGGAAAAATATTACCTGGGATTCCAAATCTTAGCAAGAGTGAAATATTCAATCTAGGAGCTATCTCTCGGTATTTACCAATGACCCCTAAGAGTAGGAGCCTGAAGGAATTGTTTTGGTGATGGTGAATTTTGATGGGAGAGAGAAAGCAGTAGGAAATATGGTCAAATTAAAGGGAAAAGTATGTTGTGGTATGGAACATGAGAAAAATAGAATTTAAAAATAACTGATGTATAGTGCAAAGAAACCAGGACTTGGCATCAAAAGTCTCTAGTTGAAAACAGTTCTCTTCAAATTAACAGCTAGAAAAAATGACGAAACTACATGGAAAAACTTTACCTCCTTAGAGCATGAATTTTCTCTACTATAAACTAAAAGTAAAAATACAAAAAGTCTTTATTATCTGAGGGCAATTCATGTTGAAGAAAATACCACTTAAAAATGCAGCTATTTTAAATGGAAATTAAATTACTTTAAGTAAATACTAAACATTACCTAAATAAGATTGTTTTGGGGACTAAAAAGCACACAAGTGGGTTTGTTCTATCTAGTATTAACAATCATCCACATTATAATTACAATTATGCATTCATTAGTAGGACAAAGAATAAATCAGTCATTAATATTTCTTATATAATTGCAAAATCATACTATAAAAAGATAACATTTCATGACTGAATTTCACAGCTTGATCATAAAGTCTTTGTCCTTTGAGGAGTCACATTTCATCAATTTTTCCCTAGGGCTTCCTTTAATCTTTGGTGTGAAGATCACTCCATTTTGAAGCCCCTTTGTTGTAGGTACACATTTCATTTGAAGCTAGAGATGACAGACCAACAAATCCCCTGATGGGCAATGATAGAACATGAACATTAATGAAAACATTTTGTTGCCTGGAGAAAGTTTTGTAAATGACCAGTTAATTAGTGAATTTATTGATATTATGAGAAATTTTGCTTCCTTTGGAGCGCACAGTTATGAGGATTTGGGTGAAGAGTATCAGATGAATATATCTCACATAGGTTGTGTGAATCAAAAATACCATATACAAAAGCAACTTATAAACTATTTAAAATGCAGTTAGTGCTTGTTGAAACTTTTTTCTATTTTTAAACATTTATTTTTTAACAAATAATATTCATGTCAATTCTTAGAACTGGCCCTAGAACAAGCTTGTAATAAATATATAAAACATAATACCTGCTCCCTCTTGTATTTTATTTGCCTTATTATATTTAATGAACACAACTAAGAAATCTATAATTATTCAGCCAGGTCCTAACCTCACCAAGTAGTGTGGACTCCTTCTTTCCACAGGGTTGATAGTTAACCTTGCTATCATACATATCCTCATGCTTCCAAAATGAGAGTAGAAGAATTTTCCTGAACATTCTCTGGGCTCCACTTCTTGGGTTTACATTTTTGAATAAAAGCATAAGATTATAGAAATAGGCTTCAGTTGGGAATATGAATTCAATGGTGAATATTAACAACATGATTAAGGAGCAATACCAATGAGATGAAGGAATATAAGTTGACTTTTTCTCTATCCATTTACTTATCAGGTTATGAAAGAGAGAAAGTCACTCTATAAAATATGTTTCCAATTAAATAATGAACATGATAGAGTAAGTTTATTTATTTGCTAGCAATTCTCCTCTCTAAGCCTTTTCCTTTCTACCTTAGGGAATATTGGGACCTCATTATAAGCAAGAGTGGCATTGATCTTACCATTAAATTAGCAATAATTACTTGAAATGAAGGAAAAAGAATTGCATGGAAAGACAGACAGAAAAAAATAGTAAAGTAGCATACTAGTTGTAAAAGCAAAAAACAAAGAGAAGCCAATCCTGGTACCAGGATATAGGTTTAAAGCATATCAGACCAGGTTACACTCCTACTGAACTCATTAGTAGACAAACTTCACTTCAAAGATCCAGTGACAAAATGAATGCAGGAAATTTTAAGCAATTTAAAAAAACCCTCAGAACTAGTTAAAAATTTACTAACAATATGCTCACAAAAATAAAAGAAGTCTAATGCAATGGTTCCTTCTTCTGAACATACTTTTCAAACCCTTGTAGCCAGTCACCATGCCCTTTACAGAGATGTGTTTCAAATGATTCTGCTGTGGCCTTGAAACACAGGCATTGATCTAACTGAAAATTATGGCTTTGATAGCTCCAGTCTATTTGGATGTGGCCTAGGTAAACAATGCAAAGTATCTATTTGAGGGATAATAAAAAAGGAAGTAAAAGAAAAATAGAACATTAAAAAAGGTATCTATTAACACTAAACAGTTTATTAAATCAAATATCTGAACAATTTACACAACTTACAAACTCTGATGCAGAAGTGTAAAAGCAATAATGATAGCACGACTTTGAGCTTTCATCATGTTTATGAATATTATTATTACTGGCTTGATTCCTATTTGGATGTTATTTCTTTTGAATACAAGTTAAACTTCCAAAGCACATGTGCAATCATTGGCAGGGAATGGTCATCCAGAAGCCAATATCTACTGGGAGTTGGCCAACTTAAACACCATGCAGAAAAGGGTACGATGTCACTAAATTCAAGTAAATGGTGGTTTTTCTTGATGCACAGCAAAAATTTAGGTTAGTGAAAAAACTGTTTTCCCTTTCAAATGTTTCCGTCTATGGGTTCACTCTTAAGCTTTTGTTACCTGCCACTTAATATTAGTTGCAAATACTAGCAGATGAAAAAATAAATGAAAAAGAAGTAAAGGAATACTAACAAAAACCTCATGAATAGATGGTCATGTTCAATATGGGAATTTATTTTAGTTACATATGTTTCTATGATTAATTTCTTGTATGATACCTTTCGTCATTGTAAAAGTACTCCCCATTATGAAGGGAGGGACAAAATTAATTTGACAATTACAATGTAGACTGATTCCAAATGGCATAGTCTATTCTTGCTGAACTCTTTTCCTTTCTTATCCTGCTTGCGTCACTCTCCTTCCCTTGGGAGCATCTCCTACCCACCTGTGCCAAATAAATCACTTCAACAAGAATTCTGCTTTCCGGCTGAGATTAGGATACAGCTGCTAATATTCTCATTTAATATGTGACAAATTGAAGCTCAGATAATTTAAATAATGTTTGCAAGTTTTTACAGCTAGTAAGTTTGAAACAAAGATTTGTCTTACTCCAATAGTATGTGCTTTCCAGCAGATCTCATCAGGTCCACATCATAGGTATCCGATGCCATGCTCAAGTTATGAGGCCACCTTAAAAAACTGGCAAATTGCATTTAGATCTATCCTCTGCTCTACATTGCTTTTTGATTTATACTGTCCATAATTTCTTTAGCAAAAAGTAATTACGATTATGTGCTAACACTTTTCTCTATGATAACTCTTCATATGCTTTCGGGTATTTATCAGGGTAAATTTCTAAAAGGATCAAAAGGTCAGATTTTTACTTTTAATTGAGATAAAATGATCAATAAATTCCATGCGGCTCTTTATGCTGGCCGGCTACTAGAAAAATGGTTAAAACTGTACTTTCTACTTCTCTTAAATATCATCTGAAATTTTTACTCAAATTTTATTTTAAGTGCAAACTTTGTTTTAAATACATAACCTGGTGAACATGAATTTGAGATCAAAGTCATTTTACAATGTAACAGAGTGGAGAAAAATTATAGTCTTGATTTGCAAATAAAGATAGCTCTTTATGGGCGGCACCTGTGGTTCAGCGAGTAGGGTGCTGGCCCCATATACCCAGGGTGGTGGGTTTGAACCCGCCCCGGCCAAACTGCAACAAAAAAATAGCAGGGCGTTGTGGCGGGTGCCTGTGGTCCCAGCTCCTCGGGAGGCTGAGGCAAGAGAGTCGCCTAAGCCCAGGAGCTGGAGGTTGCTGTGAGCTTTGATGCCACAGCACTCTACCCAGGGGGACAGCTTGAGGCTCTGTCTCAAAAACAACAACAACAACAACAACAACAACAAAAACAGCCAGGCACCTGTAGTCCCTGCTACTTGGGAGGCTGAGGCAAGAGTTAATGGCTTAAGCCCATAAGTTTGAGGTTGCTGTGAGCTATATGCTATGGCACTCTACTGAGGGTGACATAGTGAGATTCTGTCTCAAAAAAAAAAGAAAAGAAAACTAGAGAAAGAGTGCTCAGATCTAAAACTATAATGAACATTATCCAAAACAAGTAGAATATTTTAATCTTAAGCCATTGGATTAAAATATTAAGGGCCAGAAGAGAAAGTAATGGGCTCTAGTCCCAGCTCTTCAGCAGACTTGCCTTGTGATACCAGACAAATTTCTAGATCTTTCTTATCTAACAGCATTTTTTCTACCATCTTCATTGAATTGTGATGATGTACTAAAATACTGAATGATGCAGTCATTGCTATGAAATGCTAATGTAAGATACTTTTTTAAGAAATAATGTGAGGTATTTTTCACATAAAATTAAAAAATTAGTGGGTGGTGCCTGTGGCTCGGTGGGTAGGGTGCTAGCCCCATATACTGAGGTGGCAGGTTCAAACCCGGCCCCAGCCAAACTGCAACAACAAAGAAATAGCCAGATGTTGTGGCAGGCACCCGTAGTCCCAGTACTCGGGAGGCTGAGGCAAGAGAGTCGCCTAAGCCCAGGAGCTGGAGGTTGCTGTGAGCTGTGATGCCACAGCCCTCTACCAAGGGTGATAGATTGAGACTTTCTCTAAAAAAAAAAAAAAGAAAGAAAAAAAGATAGCTCTTCAGCACGTGTTTGGCTTTGTTAAAGATGAAAGATGGAGTAATGATTCTTCACTCAAGAGTTACAGCCCCTGGGTATTCTTTGCCTTATTTGAAAAGGGCTTTAGGCATCACAATGTCCTTCATCCTACAGAATATCCAATTTAGGCAAGCTACAAATCTCATAGGCTTTCCAGAGTAAAACAAAGTCTGATCTCTATCGGGATTATCTCTCTTCCGGTTACCCAAGGAAGCAATTGAGATGACAGTTTTAGAGATCAAGGTAGACCAGGGGCAGGACAGGTCTTTTATGGGTAGAAGATTAAGCACCTTTGGCTTTGCTGGGATGTAAAGAACTCCAGAAATTTCAGTAGCAGAGCATGTTTGTACATTCTCAACAGTCTTATTTTAGTTCCATTAAAAATGAATGCATTTTTATGGGTATGTAAAAACTGCCGCAATACCCCCAGTAAGAACCCACCATGGGGCACAAGAAGGTCAAAGAGAGTGATTCTGGCAATCTTAGAACTTCTCTGTTCATTCTTTTTAGAGAAAACCATCAGTCACACATTCCCTCTCTGTGAGACTGGCAGTTATAATCCCAGCAGATGAACTACATTATATACAACATTATGACATCACTGATTGTAAGACAATACATTTAGGAGGCTCAGAATTCAGAAGCATTCTTAAAGCATTACTATTATTTCATTGTCCTTTGTGTTCCTATCAAAGACCTATTTTCTTTGATTATTTTTAAATATAACTATAAATCATAAGAATTTTTATAAAGTGATACAGCATCTAACCCAGGGTCATGTATGTGATTACTGAATGCCAGATGCAAAGGGGCTGAGTGAAACAAATGGGGGCTTTGGAAACACCTGGATTTGAGCTCAACTCTTTCCTCCACAACTGACAAGTTTGTGTGACCTTGGGGAGGTTACTTAATTGCCTATCAACACAACTAGGAATTTGGATGTATACTTCATAGTACAATTGTGAGAAATCACTGACATACTCTTGGCATCAGTAATTGTACCCTTGACCAACAGATATTAAAAAGTAATCACTGTATTATTTCATCATTTTATAGTTAAGAAATGTGCAAGTGAGTTCTGCAAAGGATAAATCAGTGGTTTTCAACCTTCCTAATGCCGCTATGTTTTTTCATTGTTAAAAATGGGTTGCAACTCACAGGTTGAGAACCGGGATAAATGTACAATTCAAAGTCCTACAATTTACCTTTGAAAAAACTGGCTCTAAAACTCAGATCTTCTAGTTTCTTGTCTAGTCAATCTTTTCCCCCGCTACTTTACTATCTAGCATCTTGTTCACTTGCCATAAGCACTAATTACTTGATACAGTAAATAAGTTAGAATTGTTATAACTGTCACATGTTACTCAATCAAATTTGATGCAGATAACAAAAAGAGAAATTACTAGTTTGCCCTTGAAATCAATAAGAAACAAAAAAATGTTGGAATTTACAAAGTATGTTTTGGAGTTAACACAAAATTATTTTTTTATTATGGAGTTTTGAAGGTAATGCAAAATTATTTTTTCATTATTTGACAGAAAAATTATATGCCATCTGGGAAACATAAGAGGTATGTTAGATTACATAGTATAACAAAATATTATAAATTCATATACATTGAATTGAAAAATATAAAATAGGAAAAAATCATAGTCTGGGATTTATAATATTCTTAGAGTGTTATTGGTTAAGTAATAATGAATAATTCATGATATGCTAAATTTACAGAGTTCTACATTCCGCTAAACTGATGAAAATTCAAGAGACCAAAAACATGACTAATCCAAATATTAAGCTCTTCTATTACAGGCTTTGATCTTTGATATCTATCTAAAAAGATCCCTGAATGGAAGCTTAGACTCAGTCTCTCTATAAATTGAAATAAATTGGATTCAAACTGTTCTGACCTTGAAATCTTTAACACAATTAGAAAGTTATACCAGGTGTACATTAAAGAGGCAACCCTGATGCTTGAAAAATAAAGTAAGAGCTTATTTCAAAATTTCCTCTCAGATCAGTGGAGTTCTGTGGATTTGATGGTTCAGTCTGGCTCACCAGGGAGCCTCAGGGATGTCCCACACATCAGGTTTTGCCTGACAACACAGTAAATTCATAAACAGAGATAATTGTGTGAACTTTTGTCTTTGATAAAGAAGTCAGCTGAGAGTTGCAGCTGCTGAAGTCTGACTCCCGTGTAACTAATTCACTTCTCCACTTTAATGTGATGTAAAAAATTCTACCTCTTCTTCTGGTCTCTGCCCCATTAATACAACCAGTTGGAGAAAGGAAAGTAGCTCATACAAAAGACAGCTGCTGGCACTTTAGCTCAGAAAAAGCAAACTGCACAAGCTTCCTGGTGATAGTTTCCAACCCATTCCTCTCCAGAGTTTGGTGTCTTTTAAGACACAAGTTCATCTGTACCATACACGTTTGTTTTTCATTACCACTGTTCATTTATTTATTTATTTGTCTGTTTGTTCTTTGTTTATTGAGATAGAGTGTCACTCTGCTGCTAGAGTGGCTAGAGTGCCATGGCATCACCTAATTCAAAACAACTTCAAATTTCTGGATTCAGGTGATCCTCTTGCCTCTGCATCCCAAATAGCTGGGACTACAGGTGCCCACTACAAGGCCTGGCTAAGTTTTCCATTTTTAGTAGAGTTGGGGGTCTCACTCTTGCTCAGGCTGGTCTCGAACTCCTAAGCTGAAGTTATGTTCCTGCCTCAGCCTCCTTAAGAGTACTAGGATTCCAGGAATGAGCCACCATGCCCAGCCTGCCACTTCATTTTCTGTTGTCAAGTTGTACAGTAGGAAGATTAAGGCAAAATTTAGATACAGTATTCTCTCATTTAAAAAACATTACTATCGGGAGTGATGATCAAAGAATAACAGAGCCCTAGTACTGGAGCAAGAAGGCTGGAATGAGGGAGAAGTTTGGGACTGATGAGGTACAATACAATATAACCACAAAGGCTGCCTTGGCACTACAGAGGATAGATGCTTAGAAATTCAAGGGCCATGCAACCTATTCACTCTTGAATAGAACAAATAGTCAAAAAAATGCTTGATACTTGTGAGATTGACACCAAGCAGTCTGGTAGAGAAAACACTAGTTTCAACAGCCAGGCCACAATCTTGTTTAATTTTAACATAAATGTCATCCCCTCAGTGGCCTTTCCTCCTCTGCCTTCCTTTCCCCGTCACCTGGTTAGTTTTAATTTCATCATAGCACTTAGCATACATTGTTTTGTGTTTACTTCTTTCTTAAAAAAAATTTCAGATTAATATGAGGGTACAAATGATTAGGTCACATTTTTGTATTTGTTAGGGAAAGTTCAAGTTGTAGTTGAGCCCTTTGCTCAGGAGATGTGCTATATATGCTCATCCTCCTTCCTGTTCCCCACACTTAAATTTAATTGGCTTTTTTCTCGTATGCGCATGTAGTTGTCTATCTATCAGTCTCACATTAGTATTGAGCACATTGGATACTTGCTTTTTTTTTTCTTTTGATACTTTACTAAGAAGAATGCTCTTCAATTCCATCCAGGTAAATACAAAAGATGGAAAATCTTCATCTTTTAGTGGCTGAATAGTATTCCATAGTATACA
>NW_003852475.1:5936823-5943071 GCF_000181295.1 Otolemur garnettii | reverse complement strand
ATTATAAATTGAGCTGTGATGAACATTCTAGTGCAAATGTCTTTATAGTAAAATGATGTTTTTCTTCTGTGTAGATACCTAGTAATGGGATTGGAGGATTGAGTAGATAGTCTACTTTTAGCTCTTTAAGAGCTCTCCATACTTCTTACTATAGGGGCTGTATTAGTTTGCAGTCCCACCAGCAGTATAACAGTGTTCCTTTCTCTCCACATCCATGCCAGCATCAGTAGGTATGAGACGTGATGTGGGCTATTCTCGTTGGGGTTAGGTGATATTGCAGAGGTAGTTTTGATTTGCATTTCTCTGATGACTAGGGATTATGAGCACTTTTTTCATATGTTTTTAGCTGTTCATCTGTCTTCTTCAGAGAAGGCTCTGTTTATGTCTCTTGCCCACTTATAAATAGGATTGTTCATTATTTTCTTGTTGATTAATTTAAGTTCTTTGTAGACTCCAGTTATTAATATTAGCCCTTTGTCAGATTTGTAGTAGGCAAGTATTATCTACCATTCTGAAGGTTATGTGCTTACTTTAATTTTTGTACCCTTAGCGGTGCAGATCATTTTAGCTTGGTTATGTTCCACTTACTTATTTTTGGTGTTGCTGGAATTGCCAAGGAGGTTTTTTTCATAAAATCTTTTCCCAGGCCAATATCTACAAGAGTTCTTGCCATACATTCCCCTAGCAATTTTATCATTTCATTATGTCTTAAATTTATATCTTTTATTTAGCAAGAGTCAATTTTTGTAAGTGGTGAGAGGTGCAGATCCAGTTTTAGTTTCTACATGTGGCTAACCAGTTCTCCCACTACAATTTATTAAATAGGTATTTTTTTCCCTAGTGTGCACTTTTCTTTGGTTTATCTAAGATCAGATGGTGATATGCAGCTGGATCATCTCTAGGTTCTCTATTCAATTCCACAGATGTATTTCTCTATTTCTGTGCCAGTACTACACTGTTTTGATCTTAGAAAACCCCTGGGTCTCAACCACAAGACTTTAGGAAGTGATCAAGAAATATAGTAACATCTCAGGATACAAAATCAATGTGCACAAATCAGTAGCCTCATATACACCAATAACATTCAAGCTGAGAATCAAATCAAAGAAACAGAACTCTTTACAGTAGCTTCAAAGAAAATAAAATACCCGGAATATACTTAGCAACCAACATAAAGGATCTCTACAGAGACAACTAAGAAACCCTGAGAAGAGAAATTGCAGAGATGTTAACAAATGAAAGAACATACCATGCTCATGACTGGGAAGATTCAACATTTTTAAAATGTCCATACTACCCAGAACAGTCTACAGATTTAATGCACTCCCATCAACATACTAATGTCATACTTTGAAGAATCTAAAAGACTCGTACTTAATTTCATATGGACCCAGAAAAACTTAAAATAACCAATGCAATTCTAAGAAATAAAAACAAATCTGGAGGCATCATGTGTTTGATTGTTGTTTGTTTTCTCTGTACTTACCATCCATCTTTCCATTAGAATACCAAATTTATGAATCAAGGGGACCTTGTTTGCCTGGTATCTGATATGTTACATGCACAGCATACCCTCAGTTCTTAGAAAAGTGCCTGGCACCAGAAAGCACCAATGTGTATTTGTGAAATATAAGAATAAACTTCTATAATTCAACTTTCATGAATGGAAACAAAAGAGGGGGTGGAGCAAGATCGCTGAATAGAAACCTCTAGCAGTCATCACTCTATATAAACACCAAATTCAAAAACTGTTCTTACAAAGAAGTACCTTTAGAAGAACAAAACCCAGGTAAACAGTCAAAATACTTTGTTTTAACATTACATCAAAGAAAGAAAGGCAAAGATGGCAGTCTTGCATTGTGTATGCTACCTTTATTCCTCTCCCTTATCAGTTCCATGTCAGCACTGCAGGTGGAGAGAGACTATGTGCTTGGTGGAATAAGGAGAGTCATAAATTGAGGGACTTTGGGTTGAAATTCAGGGCCATTCTGTCACATGACAGAATTCTACCTACACCCATGGAGAAAGAATTTAGACCAGCCTGGCCAGAGGAAAATCTACTGCTTTAAAATCCAAATTCTGGCTAGCTCCCACCACTGAATGACAACAAATGGCTTGGGGTCTGAAACAAATTTTTACATCAGTCAGGCCACAAAAGCTGAAGTTCTTGGTTAATTCCTTTGACTGTACTGGCTTATAGCCAATTAACTTGGTATGCATATGACCCAGGGAGACACCAGCATTGGTGGCCAGGGCCTGTACTTGTGTCAACCTTCTCCCAACTTCAGACAATGTAGCTAAGGAAGAGTCTTCTTCCACTTGGAAGAAAAGAAGTGAAGAGTTAAGAGGACTTTGTTTTGCAACTTGGGTACCAGCTGCTCCTGGAAGGAACTACACCGGACAGTCCTACTGTGAAGGGAAGGTCTCAGTCCTGGCAGGATTCACTAATGGGCTTTAAATAAATATCAGAAAATGCCAGACAGCAATCACCACAGGCTTTGGAGACCTGGTGTAGTCCCATCTGCAGTGACCATAAGGGTACAACTCCAAACTCCCTTAAGACCACTGCAGATGATCCCAAACTCCAGCAGCAAAGCCCAGAGGGTGAAGGAAGAGAGCAAAAGATGTTACCAAGTAATCCAGGGAATTCTCCCATATATTATCCAAGTCCACCAAAGTAGTAACAACAAGAGTCTGTGAGGGTTACTACATTACTGGGTGAGGAGCATTCCCAGTGTTGATATGGCTGCAGTGACCCAAGATGTAGATACTAACACTCAATTCCCTTTGAATATGTGGAAAGCCTTCTTAAGAAGAACAAGTTCAAACAAGCCCAACTCTTCAAGGCCCAGGCATCAATGAAAATCCACAAGCATCAGGAATATTTAGAAAAAATATAACTTCACCAAAATAACTAAAAAAGGTTTCAGTGACCACTCCCAGCATGAAGTACTTATCTTACCTTTAACAAAAAGAATTCAAAATAGCTGTTCTGAGAAACTCAATGAACATTAAGAGAGCATAGAGAAGGAATTCAGAAGCCTATCAAAAATTTAACAAAGGAATTAAAATAATTTAGAAAAACAAGTAGAAATTTTGAAGCTGAAAAATTCAGTTGACAAACTGATAATGTACCAGAGATTCTTAACAGTAGAATTAATCATGTAGAAATAAAAAATTAGGGGCGAAGGCAAGATGGCGGACTGCAGCCACCTTTTTACAGAAGGTGTCCAGAAGGAGACTTAAAGAACAGAAGTTTAGCAAATAAGCCAATGGTTTAGAGCTGAGCCAAGAGAGAAGATTGAAGAATGCACATCATCCTTGCTGAGCCCAGCTATGATCCCCAAAAGACAATCAAAAGGTACAAAGTCTGCCACCAAGCAGACAGGAGTCCCCTCCCCCACAAGAAGGGTTCACAATTTACTCATATGAACAAGCGAGCAAAGTTCAAACATCCTCCCACTCTATCCCATGGGAGAGACCCCCCCCCTAAAAACTGGACCTCCTACCCCTACTAGGGTGCCATGGCACTCTCCTGCCAGGCATAAAACTGTAAAACTATATAAAACTGTATATATCCTATACCTGCAACTCTGAACTCCCAGGATTCCCCCCCACTCCCCAAGGTCTGGAGGTTTGTCACCCATGGAGTCCAGATTCTTGGGCACTTTCTTGAGAGGAGTGGAGGAGGAAAGGGCCGGTGCTGGTCTGTGCTGACTTTGAGGCATGGGAGTGAGTAGAAGATGGTCAGCTGAGTGGGAATCATACAGGAGTTGCAGTTTCCTGAGTTGCAGACCAGCAGCGGCAGCATCGGGGAAAGGATCACATCCCTGAGGCCAGTCTGCAGACACGCCCTGTCTCTCTGTGCAACCAGAGGTTCTGGGCAGCGGTACTGACCTGGGCGGAGCGCAGGGACTAGAAATATGTGCAGCTCACAGACTTACAGGCAGGGGCTGTGAGTAGACTGCTTATCTGATCATAGTAGCACCTAGCCCTTAGGGGAATATAGCTGAGCCAAAGGCAGTGGGCGGGCAGAGGCTGGAATTGACACCTGAGTGCAAACTCTAATTCCTTGCTGCCCAGGGCTGAGTTTTGTATCAGCTCTAGCAGCGTCTGACCTGCAGAGGAATTTAGTCTTGCTCTGTCCTGTTTTTTCAGCAACTTCAACCAGGCACGGGGCTGGAACTGAGTGAATTGCCCCTGCTGATAGTAAACACCAAAGGTACCCCTGCCAGATTCAGATTTCCTGGTGACTCAGGTAGTCATAAACCCATGCAGGAGTTGCTCACCGGAGTGAACTGGGTCAGAGCCCTGTGGGAATACCAGTGACTGGGTGCAAAGTGGGGAAGGAGGCATCAACCTTCTCAGACATTTGCTGGGTGAGTCCTTCTGTCCTCATGGAGCACTGGACTGAGACATATCTGAGCTGCCAGTAGACTCCTCCTATCTAGTTGCCAGAGATTTTTGAACAATTCTATCTGAGGCCGGTGCTGACCGGGAAAACTGATTTGGACCCCTTGAACTGGGAAAATCACCAAAGGACTATCCAAGGTGGCACCCTGGGTGTATGGTTAAGGGAAGTTTTGATTTTCTGTGCTCAATTGTTGTTTGTAGGGGGCGGTTGCGACTTAATTGCTGGTATTTTTCCACATCTGAGACTTCAACCAAGGGTAACTGATCCACTAGGGTAGGACAGAGACCAGCTGAAAATAAGACAGAGCCACTTAGTACCATCACATCAAGCAGGTCCCCAGTCTCTCAGGCTGTAACACTGTAACGGGTCCTTTGACAAAGCTCAAGGTGAAAAGCCAAACAGGGTAAAATAATCATAGGGCAGAATGAGCAGAAAAGCTCCAGTAATATGAATAACCAGAGTAGATCAACTCCCTCCCAAGAAAGGATGTGGCAGATGTAACTGAAGATCCCCTTCATAAACAGATGGCTCAGATGTCAGAAATCAAATTCAGAATCTGAATTCAGAATCTTACAAATAAGATTAATAGAATAGAGGCAAAGATAGAATTAGAAATTCAAGGAGCATTACAAAAGTTCACTCAAGAATTCAACAAATTCAAAGACAAAACCACCAAAGATTTTAAAACATTGAGGCAAGAGATTGCAGCCCTCAAAGATCTGAAAAACATGGTAGAATCCCATGCTAGTAGAATGTAGAAGGCAGAAGAAAGGATCTCAGACACTGAAGACAAAGGTTTTGAATGTGCCCATGCATCCAAAGAAGAACGGAAATGGAAAGCAAAGATGGATCATTCTCTCAGAGAACTCTGGCATAATTCGAAGAAAACTAATATTTGCTTTATAGGAATCCTTAAAGGCAATGAAGTTGCTTCACAAAACAACGGGTCTTCTGCATAAAATTATGAAAGAAAACTATGAAATTTCATAATCATAAGATATGCCAAGAGAACCTAAAATTCAGATAGCAGACAGCTTCAGAACCCCAGCACGACTCAACCTGAATAAGACATCCACAAGACACAGCATAATTAACTTCACTAAAGTTAACATGAAAGAGAAAATCCTAAAAGCAGCTAGACGTAAGAAAACCATAAACTACAAGGGGAAGAACATTAGAATAACTGCAGATCTTTCTGCCGAAACATTTCAGGCTAGAAGAGGGTGGTCATCGACTTTTAATCTCCCCCCCAAAAATAACTTTCAACCCAGGATCCTATATCCAGCTAAACTGAGTTTCATTTATGATGGAGAAATGAAATACTTTAATGACATTCACATGTTGAAGAAATTTGCCATAACTAAAGCAGCTCTCCAGGAAATTCTCAGACCTATCCTCCATAATGCCCAGTGTAATCCTCCACCACAAAAGTAAACTCACTCTGAAACTTTTGATCAAATTCTAACTTCCACAGTGGCAAAAGGATTAAAAATGTCCACTGGACTTTTGAACAACTTGATACCCAAAATTCTACCAGGCTTATCAATAATTTCAATAAATGTGAATGGTTTAAATCATCCTCTAAAGAGGCACAGATTGGCTGATTGGATACAGAATCTCAGACCAGACATCTGTTGTATACAAGAATCTCATCTTACATTAAAAGATAAATATAGACTCAAGGTGAAGGGATGATCATCTACATATCAGGCATAAGGAAAGCAGAATAAAGCAGGCATTGCAATTTTATTCTCAGATACAATAGGTTTTAAACCAACAAAAGTAAGCAAAGACAAGGATGGCCACTTTATATTTGTTAAGGGTAATACTCAAT
>NW_003852475.1:5935528-5936642 GCF_000181295.1 Otolemur garnettii | reverse complement strand
TAGACATCTACAGAACATCTCATCCTAACAAAACTGAATACACATTTTTGTCATCAGTTCATGGAACATATTCCAAAATTGATCACATCTTAGGTCTAACCTCAGCAAATTTAAAAGAATAGAAATTATTGCATGCATCTTCTTGGAATAAATTCCAAGACATTATAAAAATATAAATGTAAATATTATAAATAGAATTGTAAAATATAAATATAAATTTTATAAATATAAAATTTCTATTAAAATAATAGAAATTATTCCATGCATCTTCCATGGAACAAAAGTGGAACTCAGTAACAACAGGAAATATGCTGAATGATAGATGAGTCAGAGACAAGATTAAGAAGGAATTTATCAAATTTTTTGAACAAAATGACAATGAAGACACGAGTTATCAGAACCTCTGGGACGCTGCAAAGGCAGTCCTCAGAGAAAAATTTATAGCATTGTAAGCCTTCCTCAAGAAAACGGAAAGAGGAAGTTAACAACTTAATGGGACATCTCAAGCAGCTGGAAAAGGAAGAACATTCCAATCTCAAATCCAGCAGAAGAAAAGAAATAACCAAAAGTAGAGCAGAATTGAATGAGATTGAAAACAAAAGGATTATAGAACAGATCAACAAATCAAAAAGTTGGTTTTTTGAAAAAAATCAACAAAATCAATAAACCTTTGGCCAACCTAACTAAGAAGAAAAGAGTGAAATCACTAATCTCATCTATCAGAAATGGTAAAGATGAAATAACAACAGACCCCTTAGAAATTCAAACAATCTTTAATGAATATTACAAGAAATTTTATTCTCAGAAATATGAAAATATGAAGGAAATTGACCAATACTTGGAAGCCATGCCACCACCCAAGACTTAGCCAGAATGAAGTGGAAATGTTGAACAGGCCTATATCTAGTTCTGAAATAGCATCACCTATACAAATTTCCCTAAAAAGAAGAGCCCCAGACCACATGGCGTCACGTCAGAATTCTACAAAACCTTTATTTATTTATTTTTATTTATTTATTTTTTTTGGTTTTTTTATTGAATGGTAACTATGTACATTAATGCACTTCTGGGGTACAGTGTGGGGTTTTCACATGCAATCTGAAATACTTCCATC
>NW_003852475.1:5821206-5931009 GCF_000181295.1 Otolemur garnettii | reverse complement strand
ATGAAATCAGAATAAACCTCAAATAGTCAACACATTACTAAGAAATAAAAACATAGCAGGAGGAATCATGCTACCAGACATCAGACTATACTATAAATCCATAGTGATCAAAACAGCATGGTATTGGCACAAAAACAGAGAGGTAGATGTATGGAACAGAATAGAGAAGCAAGAGATGAACACAGCTACTTACCGTTATATGATCTTTGAGAAGCCAATTAAAAACATTGAGTGGGGAAAAGACTCCCTATTTAATAAATGGTGCTGGACGAACTGGCTGGCAACCTGTAAAAGACTGAAACTGGATCCACACCTTTCACCACTAACTAAGATTGACTCTCACTGGATTAAAGATTTAAACTTAAGACATGAATCTATAAAAATACTAGAAGAAAGTATAGGGAAAACACTTGAAGAAATCGGCCTGGGTAAAAATTTTATGAAGAGGACCCCCCAGGCAATTGAAGCAACATCAAAAATACACTACTGGGACCTGATCCAATTAAAAAGCTTCTGCACAGCCAAAAGCACAGTAAGTAAAGCAAGTAGGCAGCCCTCAGAATGGGAGAAGATATTTGCTATTATGTCTCTGACAAAGGTTTAATAACCAGAATCCACAGAGAATTCAAATGTATTAGCAAGAAGAGAACGAGTCATCCCTTCTCAGGGTGGGCAAGGGACTTGAAGAGAAATTTCTCTGAAGGAGAGAGGTGCATGGCCTACAAACATATGAAACAATGCTCACCATCCTTAATTATCAGAGAAATGCAAATCAAAACTACTTTGAGATATCATCTAACACCAGTAAGATTAGCCCATATCCCCAAATCCCAAAACCAGAGATGCTGGTGTGGATGTGGAGAAAAGGGAACACTTCTACACTGCTGGTGGGATTGCAAACTAATACATTCCTTTTGGAAAGACATCTGGAGAACACTCAGAGAACTAAAAATAGAACTGCCATTTGGTCCTATAATTCCTCTACTAGGTATATATCCAAAAGACCAAAAATCACACTACAATAAAGATATCTGTATCAGAATTTTCATTGCAGCCCAATTCATAATTGCTACGTCATGGAAGAAGCCCAAGGAACCATCGATCCATGAATGGATCAATAAACTGTGGTATACATACACCATGGAATACTAGGCAGCCCTAAAGAAAGATGGAGACTTTACCTCCTTCTTGTTTACATGGATGGAGCTGGAAAATATTCTTCTTAGCAAAGTATCCCAAGAATGAAAGAAAAAGTATCCAATGTACTCAGCCCTACTATGAAACTAATTTATAGCTTTCATAGGAAAGCTATAACCCAATTTTAGCCTAGGAATATGGGGAGAGGGGAGAGGGAGGTGAGGGGAGGGTGGAGGATGAGTGGAGGTAGGGTGATTGGTAGGATTACACCTATGGTTCATTCTATAAGAGTACATGTGAATCTCTCTAAATGTAGAATATAAATGTCTTTACACAATAACTAAGAAAAAGACATGAAGGCCTGTTAACCAGTCGGGTGAAAGTATTTCAAATTGTATATAGAAACAGTACACTGTACCCCATGACAGTATTAATGTACACTGTTATGATTTAATAAAAAATATATATATATGCTGCTTCCAACTCAGCCCATAGAAACTTCCACAGGGCCAAGTGATGTCAACATCTAGAGAATCTTGGTTATGTTAAAGTGGCAGAACCAATGTCCTTGATTGACTTTTTGAAGCAGAAACTACCCCTCTTATAGTTGAAAAATAAGTCTCTAGTCTATTATGTTAAACCATTGGCTACACAGTAGCTAGCTTTACTTAATAATACCATGAATGAGATTGGACAATTAAGTTTAGGAACTCATTCACCTTTGAGGGACTCCGGTTGGGAAGCTATGTACCAACACCAGCACCTAGTTCATACCTAAAAGCAATTTCGGAGCTTTTTTTCTGGAATGGCTATCAGAGATGTTATCATACAAGCTCTGACAATTAAGTTCACAAACTCATCCAAGAAAAAGGGCTACATACCTCATTGCTGAGTATCACTATGGTCACCAGATGGCCAAGGGAAATACTTCAAAGGTGAATGTAGTAATGATATTCAGCAATGAGGTATGCAGCACTTTTTTTCTAGGATGAGTCCACAAAGCTAATTTAATTGCCTAACCTCATACATACTTTTTGCCAGAACTACTGAGGCCAACATGTTTCTCAACTGGTTGAGATTATAACATATTGAATATGCCTGTTCCCACAGGTCCAGAAACCCCTCTGGAGTCTGCCACCATTCTTAGGTCGGTTCTGCCACCTCTGCCTTGCCCTCCTGAATTACTATGAGGCCAGGTACTGATTCCCACCCTCCAGGTCAGCTTCATATTGCCTGTAGCTGGCCACCATGCCTTTAGCCATTTATCAAGCTATGAGATACGAGAGTGGTTTCTAAATGACTAAAGTATTTTATTTTGTGAGAAACTTAGGGAGCCCAAATACCTCCATGGCCACAGGTCTGTGAGCACTCTGTCCAAGCCGTCCACCCTGAGAGCTGACAGTTGACCACACATTCCACCAAGCAGGGAATGCTCAATCTCTTGGGCTTCTCCAAATTATGCTGCAAATGGAAAAGAAATATGACATCTTTGGAGAAATTATATCACTATCAAGTCAAATCGCTGCCTTTTATAGGAGAGACTGCCATTTATTTAGCCTGTGATAATAACCTTTTCAAATTCTGGAGGGGGGGAAGATATCTTTTCTTATGTAAATTGGCAGTAATCATAGAAAACGGTGGTTTTTACTTCAAAAACTAAAATGTTACCAGCTCAAATTGGTTCTTAAAAGATTCTAAGCTCTAGAATAGACTGAATAGACTAGGCAAGTAAGAGGTCACCTGACATAGAAATCTGTTCTGTTGCTCAGCCAGCAAAGAAACAGAAACTGCAGTGCTAAATTTAGGTACCTTATAATTCTGGATGGGTCAAATGTACATGGAAGGCCAAAACTCAAATCTAGCTAGGCTAAAAAATAAATAGGAATAAAATTAAACCCACAACTTATCTGAAGTTCATAAAAAAGACCAACTGTGCTATAAACACAATCATAGTCTTAATCATGAAATAAGTTGGTGATAGTTTATTTTCTTCTTATTCTATTTGAAACCAGCATTTAAGCAAAATGTAAAAATTTTCTAATGGTCAAGGTAGAAGATGTCTTAGAAAAAGAATAAATCACCTAAGAAACACAGAAAGAACAATAAAATTTCCTACATAGGAAAGATATACTATTTGTGTGCTTACCTAGGAAAACTTTCATTCGACACACAAAATGTTTGCAATATTCACTTCAAGCTCAAATTAATGTTTAGAACATGATAACTTACCAAGTGGGTAAGTGTGGTAAAAATGACCACAATGGGCTCTAGAATCCATTTGAGATACATGGATATTTTGGGTAGGTTTATAATCTAGAACTTCTTTAAACTGAATATTATGTAAATATTTCTTGGGCATGCGCTATTTGGAAAGCAGAGAAACTGATTTTCTATTAATAAATACTTTATATCTTTATTTGTATCAAAAGAAAATATTATGTACAGTAAATGTAAGATTTTTACTTAGTAAGAATTATAGATTGGTTATTGAGTTTTTCTGAAAGTCAGGTTAAATGAAATATGAGGTTGGACAATTAAGTTTGTGAACTCGTCCTAGAAAAAGTGCTACATACCTCATTGCTAAATATCACTACAGTTACCTTTGATGTACTCCCCTAGGGAAGCTATGCACTGACACAAGTGCTTAGCCCATCCTTCAAAGCAATTTTGGAACTCTTTCTGGAATGGTCATCAGAGCTGTCATACAAGTTCTGAAAAATCAGTTCACAAACTCTTCCCAGAAAAAGCACTACATAGCTCTTTGCTGAAGGGTGTTGGCATTGATGCATAGCTTCCCAAGGGCAGTACCTCGAAGGTGATATAGTGATATTCAGGATGAGTTTGCAAACTTAATTTCCTGACCTTTAAGATGTTAAATCACTGATACTTGGTGGTTAGCACACTGCCTTACACTTACATAATAATTAGTTTCAGAATTTTCCCAAATGGAAATCCAGTTCCAGACATGCTAGTCTCAGGGTTGATATCCTGGTCTGTGGCTATACTGTTAGTTTATAAAGCATGTTGTGACACTACCTGATAAAGTTAAGTCAGGATATGAGAAAGTTTCTGTCTTGTTTTTATTTCTGCTTATGTATTCCACTTGTCTTCTGAATGGCACGAATATTCATTTTGCTGATTTGTTAAAGAATTTTCTGCAGAAATCTGAGCTAACTGGTCCCCATTTCCAAACTGTTCCAAAGATTGTTTCAGTGATTCTTACAGTGTGAGAGCATCTTTACTTCTGTTAAACTGTCTCCATAATGCTTTTCATTTATACATTGGGAAGGAAATGCCAACTTGCATGGAACAGGTCTGAGTATAGCTTTTTTTTTTTTCTGCAGTTTTTTTTTGGCTGGGGCCAGGTTTGAACCCACCACCTCCAGTATATGGGGCTGGTGCCCTACTCCTTGAGCCACAGGCGCCACCCTGAGTATAGCTTTTTTTGTTCCAACTCCATATAGTTTGTCAAGGGAAAGAAAAGGGAAGGCAATAAAATTACAAAATTTCATAACTTTCTAACTTGATAAAAAGGTTTCAACATAGATTAAAAAGATATACCTGTGCTATTTATCTTGCAATCATTTGCTAAGCAAATAAACAGTTCTCTAATCTCAGTGCTCATGTTCATCTTATATTCAAGGAATAGTGTTTATCACATATGCAAATGAATTGCCTGACCTATACAAAGAGTCATATCTAAATGTTACAGTCACCCAATGCCAAGAGTTTGATAAAGTATAGTAAAGAAAGCTTTTAGAAGTAATGAAAATATATATACATGAACCTTTTCCCTCAGTACAAAATGACCTTTCCCAGTCATTTGAGTAAGTCCAAACTAGTAAACTATAACTCTATAGAGTTCAAACTAAACCTAACCTGAGACAAGAAGAAATTCGAGCTTGTGATCTCTTTCAAACACAGTGGAAATTGCAGAATGATATTAAGAAAAACAAAGCCTTGGGCACATTTGGTTACAAATGCAACCAAATTACCTGTTCACATTGATCCATGGCAACTGGCTTGCCGTCACTGCGCACACAGCTAAGCAGGCGGGTCTTGACACCTTGACCACAGGTGGCATTTTCACTTAGCTGGCATGTGCTCCACTCTATAGGCATAGATCACCCACACTGAGTTGCAAAATACAAGTCTTTGATAACAATTCTTTTATTGCAAACCAAAAAACAAAAAAACTACATAAACAAAGAAAAGTGGGTTACCTTCTTAAGTTGATTTCCTGGTGATAAAGAACCAAATGGTTTGTTAGAAACTATATCACAGTTGGCTGGGGTAGGGGAGGAGACACTGACCAGGATGGTAAAGAAAAATCATCTTGGAATTAATTACTTGTTGGGAGTTATTGAGGGGGGAAACAACCCAGAAATTGGTCCAGTTGTTATACTTTAAATGTTTGTGTCCACCAAGATTTATCTATTGAAATCCTAACTATCAAGGTTTGAGGGGGTGGGGACTTTGAGAGGTGATTTGAACATGAGGGTGAAACTTTCAAGAATGTGATTAGCCCTCTCTATAAAAGAGGCCCAAGGCAGCTTGTCTTCTCTTTCCATCCTGTGAGGAGAAGCAAGAAGGTGCCATCTGTAAGGAAGGAACAGGCCCTCACCAAACATTACATCTACCAACCCCTTGATTCCAGAATTTCCAGCATCCAGAACTGTTAGAAATAAAGGTCAATTGATTTACGCTATCATGTTTTTGGTAATTTGTTATGATAGCCTCAACAGACTAAGATGCCAGTCTTCCATGAAAAGTTGAAAATGTTTTTAAGTATAAATTCAGTCGTCTATTCCATCCGGTACATTTGATACAGTGTAGTCAAGAGAGACGTCCCATAAAGCAAAGAGGGGAAAATCACCGAGAACCATTTGGAATATTACAGAAACAATACATTTTTCAAATTATTCTATCATGAGGAAAGGTTTTGTAGAGTTGACTGGTCACATTTACAAACTGGACAGTGGAGAGTTAGAATAAATTATCCCATAATATATTTGATTTTTAAATAACTTATTGTTGGTGAAGATAGAAAAGAAGATTCTTGATCATATACAATGTGAACCTCTTTAAGGATATTTTTCATATTTGGTAGATTATCTAAGAGTTTAATAGGAATTACAAATCTATGTGTATTAAAATTACTTTATTATTATTATTTTTTATTAAATCATAACCTTGTACATTGATGCATTTATGGGGTTCAGGGTACTGCTTCGATATACAATGTGAAATGTTTACATTGAACCAGGTAACATTTCTTAGTAGTTTTGAAATGTACTATTGCATCAAGCATATTAGGTGAGGTCCCCCCAAATGCCCCTTCCTTCTCCCAAATCCCCTCTCCCCAGCCCTCTCTCTTCTCTTCCCTTCTACTTTATGGACTATAGTTATGTTTTGCCATTCATATGATTGTGTAGGTGGTTATATATTTATTTCATAGTAGTATTGAGTACGTTGGATACTTTTTTTTCCATTCTTGTGATACTTTACTAAGAAGAATATGCTCCAGCTCATTAGTTTTTTAAAGATAGGCTCTGGCAAATTTCATTGAAAAAATGGCTGTAAAACTAGATATCTTTTATCTAAAGAAAAAGGGCAAATATACGAAGTTATCTTTTACCCATAAAGACAATCAGACAGTGCCACAGAATTCACCATGAGGTTTTCTACCTTAAAAATCTTAGCAGCTCTAAAGTGGCTGCAGTGGTGAATTTTTTTTTCCTCTTCAGAAAAGGCGAGTACTTTGCCTCTCTAGGCATGTGGTGCTTTGGTTGTTAGTATTGAATTCAGTGCTGTGACTTAACTGATTCCACTTTTTGTGGCACTTTTTGTGTATCTTTGTTGCAGGCAATGGCCAGTAGAAGATCAATGCAACTGTAACAGTCCTCTGGTTTTAGAAACTTAGCACTGTGGTGTCCAGAAAAACTTGAACATTGAAAAACTGCTGAATAACTAGGTTAATGTGATTCTTGGTGCCCAACAGGTCAGGTTTACCATTCATCCTCACATAGACCTATAGAGAAAGTCATCACAAGTTGGAGTTTCTGAATTAATAAGAGCCATGAAAGAGGCAGACCCTATGACAGTATGATTATATTCGTCTTTCAGTGGTATCTGTTGTTACTTTCGTTCTGTTTCAGTTTATCATGGCTTAATTCACAATAACACTGAAACATTGCCCAATCTTTTTGAGCATCTTTTAGTCAAAGATTTTAGGTGGTCTTGCTGACTCTACATGCCAAGAGTGGGCATTTCTTTCTAGGAGGGGATACTGGAATGTAAGTTTTCTGTGTGATACGCTTACATTCTACTCTCTAACCTTAATCCCAAGAGTGAAATCACATAAACATTCTCTCATTAGTGTTTAGGGAAAACCAAGTGGTAATACATTGCAACTGTACCTGTTATATTGTACTGGAACTGGAAGCAATTTTCATTAAGGAGGCAGGGCTGCACTTGTGAGTCTTCAGCACATGTCCGCAAGCTCAAGGAGGACCTCAGCAGATGGCGAGTTCTTCTCTGCATCGTGTGGGGGTCACATGACTATGAAAATCAAAGAGCAGGCATAGGTAGCCCCCTGGTTAGGTGACAAATTATCATGATTATTTGTATACAAGTAGGTACATATATAATAACTACAGGGAACAGACCACAGACAGTGTTAAAGATAACACTTACAAAATAAAGTCATTCTATGATTCATTGTAAATTGTTTTGTATTTTTTTTCACCTGATAATTCTTTCCTTTTCTCTTATCTTGAAGGCTACATTTTTATCTCTCATGTACCATTAAGCACATAGAGATAATTTTCATCATTTAAACTCATACTGAACTCTCAAATAATCTGTCACAAAGTTAGAGAGCAGTACATTTTGAATATTAAATGAAGGACTGTCCCTGTAACCTCAGATAGTCTACTTCAACAGAAATAATCACAGAACATTTTAATGAGAAAAACATTTTTAAAACCCTGGAACAAACAGGTATAGAGAGGGAATTATGAAATTAATATTGCCAATATACCAGAACTTTCTTCTTATTTGAGTGCTCCTTTGATCTACAGGGCACACTGTTGCACTTTCAGCAAAATTAATGTAGAAATGTGAACTCTAAAGATTCCCCGTGAATGTTATAATATCCATGGGTCCACATGCCTTCTAACAGTCTCAGCTCACAAAATGCTATTGAGACATACTTGCCTGCCAAATCTCATCCAACTGATCTCCCCACAGTGGGCCTTCAAGCTCTTCCCACTTGAACAGTCTTCTTTCGACTATCCTCTATGCCCTGTCCTTCACCTTCCTCAGAACACTAATCAAGGCTTAAATTCTCTCTCTCTCTCTTTTTTTTTTTTTTGGCTAGGGCAGGGTTTGAACCCACCACCTCTGGTATATGGAGCCGGCACCCTACTCCTTTGAGCCACAGGCACCGCCTGAGGCTCAACTTCTTTCATAGTCTTTTCTAGTAACGCCAGATTCTTCTCTTCTCTTTTGAGCAGCCTTCCCCTTGTGCTCAAGATGTTCTCTGTGGATTTCCTTCTAAACATACACACACGTGCTATGCCTGCTCTTATAGTGTCATTCTTTGTTTCATCATTTCCCTGCCATTAACTTTCTTTAGAAAGTTGTTCAGGGTGTGTTGTTCAGGGGATCTACCTCTCATGCCACTCCCTGAAAAATCTTCATGTAAGTTATACATAGAATATTGTTAATGAATACCATTAAATATATTTGCCACATGCCAACAGAACCCCCAAATTTAATGAGGCCCATAGATTCTTAAGCCATAGGAGAAATAAAAGCCTCTGGATTAAGACCAACTAATCACCAATTCTATATTTGGAATGTCTTATTTATTTTTTATTTCCTTTACTCTTTCAGATTTTGTAGTAAGAACACAACCCATAAAATTGAATTTTGGCTATCAATCAAATGACAATGTTGGATTGCACTGAAATATACATGAAAAAAGGCTATACATTTTTCTCCTCCTTGTAAAAAGTTTGAACCACTGAAACACATTTACTATTGGGGGAACTCCATATTTGGATGATCTGTCAATTCTTACAAATTTACAATTAAATATATTGAATTGTCTTTAGATAATCAAGGAGGGCCATGAAAATCCGGCAATTATTCTTAATTATCTGCACATGAATCCCATGCTAATTGCTCACCAATAACTTGTTAATATTTTACCAATTAATTTGAATATTTGTTCTCATGAGGAGGAATAAAACCAAATGATTTGTCAATAAAACAAAAGTGCCTTGGTAAATATCCCAATGAGAGCTCTGCTGCATTTCTAGCTTATGATCAGTTAATGTCTGAAACATGTGAATATGTTAGAAGGGCTTATGGACCTGCTTAGTCTAATACATCAAATAAAAGAGAAAATATATACACAAATTACTATGTAACATGAACAACTCAGTTAGGTAGTTGATATTCTATATAAGCTTCACATCTAAACCTAGGAGACAAAGGATGGTGACGGGATGTAATTTGATGAAATTTAAGAATATCCCTTCTCAGATCTCACAGTGTAAGTCTGCTGAATATGGTATTTCTTTCCCCCTCGTTGAAGCATTTTTTAAAAATTCTGTTGGGTTAATTGAGGGTACAAAGAATTACACTGTTTGCTTTTGTTTAGTAAAGTTCCCTTATAATTGTGTCCCACTGCCAAGAGGTATGCCATACACCATAACGTCCTCTCATCCTCCTTCCTTCTCCCTGCTCCCTTAAATGGATTTGGGAGCTCTTAGAATACCAGTTTTAAAATATCCTCTTGGGATTGTTGGCAAGATGGCCGACTGGAGCCAGTCTCCGACAAAAGCTCCCATCCAGAGGGAAGGATAATGTCCAGAAAGTACCCAATTAAGCTGAAGACTGGGAGCCAAGCTGAGAGAGAAGAGTGATAACTGCAGGTCACCTCTGCTGAGGCAAGATGTGACTCCAAGAAAGCAAACTTCAGGAATAAAATTCATCCCAAAGGATAAGTGTCCGTCCCCTCCTCCAAGAATTCTTTTTTTTATTGTTCTCTTCATTTGCTCCTGTAGGTTTTCTACAGGTGAGCAGTGAACTGAGGACCTCTTGTCTCACCTCATAGGTGAGAACTGTAGGAAGTGGGGTTTATTTGTTAGAGGGACTCTGTTGTGACCCTGATCACTCTCTTGCCAGGAATAAAAATTGAACTAACATTTTCCCAGCCATTCTGAACTTCCAGTCCACCCTTTCCCCTTTACCTGATGAACCAGAAGCCTAACCCCAATAGAGACTGTGGGAGGAGGCTCATGAGCAGTGCCCCCCGTCCTGCTGAACCAAGCATCCCGTGCCCCCTAGAGCCTTGCATCCTGGCTCTGCCCTGCAGGACCATCTGTGCCACTCCCTGCCCAGCCATAGTCGTAAGCCGAGTGCTCTCCTTGCCAAAGTCACTGGGTGCCGGGCACTGCCAAAACTGCATGCAGCGTCCCTCGCCCTGCTGCTAGATCTGTGTGCCCCATGCTCCGGGAGCTGCTCCTATAGCCAGAACTCCCTGGCTGTGGCAGTTGCCTGAGAGCTGTGTAGGGTCATTTCTCACAAAGATTCAGCAACAATAGGGCCACCCCACCAGGGTCTAATCTTGGAGAGACACCTCCCCAACTCTGAGGATTGCCAGAGGAAACCAGAACTCTTTTTATAGGGATACTGGTGCTGCAGAGCAGCTGGGGCAAAGGCGTGGTGGCTGAGGGAGAAAAGCATTTGCTGACTTGTTATCCTTAGGATTAGACTGAATTCAAGTGGAACACTCGCCAGTGGCTATTGAGTACCCAAGGGAAGCAGACTTCAGCTCCCCCAGCCAGCTGGTGGCAGAAGGTATTGGCCAGGCATAGAGGGCATTGACCTTCCTTTGACTCTGACAGGTGCAAAGCCCTGGCACATCTGCTTATTGGAGCAAGCAGGACCTCAACCCTGTGGGGTCAGCAGTGACTAGGCATGAAAGAGGAGCAAAGTGGAGAAAGAGACACAGCCCCCTGGTCCAACTCTGCTACTGGATGGGCCTTTCTGACTTCACAGAGCCCCAGAGCAAGCCAAATTTGAGCAGCCAGTAGACCTCTGCTATCTAGTTGCTGGAGACTTTTCGAACTCTTTCACTTGAGAATTCGTACTGACTGGGTCAATTGGAACTCCTAACCTGGTCGAATCATCTAAGGACTCTCTTGGGTGGTACCCTGGTTGTGTGATAATGTGAAGGGTTGAATTTCTTCTTCTAGTTGTCCATGGGGGGTGGGTTGTCTTAATTGCTTATATTTCTCTATAGCTAAGACTTCACCAGAGTCACTGATTCATTAGGTTTGGACAAGAACCAGCTGAATACAAGACAGCCACCTAAACCCCACCACCACACCAAGCAGGTTTTCTCAGCCTCAGACTGTAATACTATATGGGTCCTTTGCAGTCATCAGTCCCAGGTCTGTGACAAAGGGGTGGTAACCACAACTCCAGGAACTCCCAATCCAATTTCATCTTACCTGCCCATCTAGCCAGTGGTGAAAACAATGATGAGGTGGAATCAGTGTAAAAACTCTGGCAACATGAATAATCAGAGTAGATCAACTCTCCCAAGGAACAAAATGGCATAGGCAGCACAAGATCCCATCAATAAACAAATGGCTGAGATGTTAGAAATTGAGTTCAGAATTTGGAGAGCAAATAAGATCAACAGAATGGAGGTAAAGATGGAATTAGAATTTTAAGGAGTAATTCAAAAGATGTCTCAAGAATTCAATGAATTCAAAGACAAAATCACCAAAGATTTTGACATGTTGAGGCAAGAACTTGCAGCCCTCAAAGATTTGAGAAATATAGTAGAATCCCTCAGGAACAGAATAGAACAGGCAGAAGAAAAGATCTCTGATATTGAAGACAAAGCTTTTGAACGCTCCCAAATGCTCAAAGAGGAAAATAAGTGGAGAACAAAAATGGATCATTCTTTCAGAGAGCTCTGGGTTAATTCAAAGAGATCTAATATTCACCTTATAGGAATTCCTGAAGGTGATGAGCTTGCTGCAAAGGATACAGATTCTTTACTTCATGAAATAATCAAAGAGAATTTTCCAGACTTGGCAAGATATTCTGAAATTCAGATAGCAGACAGTTTCAGAACTCCAGCACAACTCAACCCAAATAAAAATTCTCATAGACACATTATAATTAGCTTCACCAAAGTTAATATGAAGGAGAAAATTCTGCAAGCAGACAGAGATAAGAAAATCATAACCTACAAGGGGAAGAACATTAGAATGACTGCAGATCTCTCTGCTGAAACCTTTCAGGCTAGAAGAAGGTGGTCATTGACCTTTAATCTCCTTAAACAAAATAACTCTCAGCCCAGGATCCTGTAGCCAGTCAAACTGAGTTTCATCTATGATGGAGAAATTAAATACTTTAATGACACACACATGTTGAAGAAATTTGCCATGACTAAACCAGCAACCTGAGAACCAGGTTGTTCTGAGACCTATCCTCCATAATGACCAGCACAGTCCTCCACCAACAAAGTAAACTCACTCCCACAAAAACAAACAAACAAACAAACAAACAAACAAAAGTAAACTCACTCAGAAACTTTTGATCAAATTCCAACTTCCACAGTGTTGAAAGGATTAAAAATGTCCACTGGACTTTCAAAAAACTTGCTACCCAAAATTCTACCAGGCTTATCAATATTCTCAATTAATGTGAATGGCTTAAATTGTCCTCTAAAGAGGCAATTGAAGCAACATCAAAAATACATTATTGGGATCTGGTCAAATTAAAAAGCTTCTGTAATGCCAAGAATACACTAAGTAAAGCAAATAGACAGCCCTCAGAATGGGAGAGGATTTTTGCAAGTTATATTTCCAATAAAGGTCTAATAACCAGAATCCACAGAGAACTCAAACTTATTACTAAGAAAAAAATAAGCGATCCCATTTCATTGTGGGCAAGAGACATGAACAGAAGCTTCTTTGAAGAAGACAGGCGCATGATCTACTGACACATGAAAAATGCTCATCATCTTTAATCATCAGAGAAATGCAAACCAAAACCACTCTGAGATACCATCTAACTCCAGTAAGAGTAGCCCATATCACAAAATCCCCAAACTACAGATGTTGTCGTGGATCTGGAGAAAAGGGACCATTTCTGCACTGTTGGTGGGAATGCAAGCTAGTACGTTTCTTTTGGAAGGAAGTTTTGAGAAAATTCAGGGATCTAAATGTAGACCTACCACTTGTTCCTGCAATTCCTCTTCTAGGTGTATATCCAAAGGACCAAAAATCATTTGGCAATAAAGATATTTGCACCAGATTGTTCACTGCAGCCCAATTCATAATTGCCAAGTCATGAAAGAAGCCCAAGTGCCCATCAACCCATGAATGGATTAATAAATTGTGGTATATGTATACCATGGAATACTATGCAGCATTGAAAAAATGGAGACTTTACCTCTCTTATGTTTACATGGATGGAGCTGGAAAATATTCTTAGTAAAGTATCTCAGGAATGGAAAAAAAATATCCAATGTACTCAGTACCATTGTGAAACCAAATTATTATTATTTACACTTGCACATGAAAAATGAAACACAACTATAGCCTAGGATAATGGAAGGCAGGGGAGAGAAGAGGAAGGGAGGGGGTTCAGTCAATAGAGGAAGGGTTAGCAGGGGAAACACACCTACGGACCATATTGCAAGCACAAGTTGAATCTCTCAGGTGTAGAACACAAATGTCTTAACCCTGTAATTGGGTAAATGAGGTGAAGGCTATGTTGATTAATAGGATGTAAGCACTTTAATTTGTAGAAATAATCAACACATTGAATCCCATAATGGCATAAATGTATCCATCATCTATGTACAAATGACTTAATAAAAAAATAAAATATCCTCTTGAGCTTCATCCACTGTCTATAGAGGATTAAACATCATACTTACTACAATAGTCACCAATGTCATAACTTATCTGAGGAATTACTGAGAACAAGGCATTCTCCTGGCAAGCCTGGAAATCTCTTATGACTTGGAAGGCAAGCCATCAAGTAACTCAGTAATCCTGGAGGAGAAAATTTCAATCCTGTGGTAGTAAGGCTATTGCTATACATTAAGTGTTTTATGACAGTTCCTTAAAGGATTAGCGGAGAAAAATTGCATTTAGTATTTTAAAGATCATTATCTTACCACCCTTGAAGATCATTTCCTTAGGTACACACTTTGTTGGCACCTATGAGATCATTTCCCCAAGCACGCAGCCCCTGCATGTCTTTGCTTAGTAATCTTTCCACTTATTATGTATCTTCTCAATAAAAGGACTCTGCAAGAAGGGCTCCGTGCTATCCTTCACCTATGGTTAGCCCCATCTCTTACAGCATGTACTGTCAGTCTGTGTCTCACATGATCATTTATGTGGTCGCAACAACTGTCCATTCTATATAGACTTTGATAATTGCTAGAAATTAGTATGTAGAAACCAACATTGCAGCTAACTCTCCTACTAACTCTTTATTCACAAAAACATGCAGATGGCAGCATGGATAATTGAAATCCGCAGATACCATCCAACCTAATCTCAGGAAATATTTTTACACTTTCCCTGATATAAATAGTCCTGGTACTGCTAACAACTGATAGACAACTGTTTCTCCAAATTCTATTATTAATTTATAGGAAGTTTAGTGTTAGTGTTTCCCCAGATTTCTTTCCATTAGCTATTTATAGAATATTTGCAAAATAATTGGCCACAATAATTAGGATGGAGATGAAAAAAAAGAGAAATGGATCTGGATCATTTCTTTAATTGGGGTGACTCTTCTGAAATACAAATATGGACTTCCTATTCTCTAGAGTGATTATATAAAGACATAATTGCCAATTTTTTAAAATATAGAAATGGGAAGGTGATATGTAGAAAACTAACTCCAAGTCAACTTTGGATCAGTTTCATGGCAAAAATTTAGGTCATATAGCTAAAGTTTATTTGCCAGAGAAAAAGGTGACCAATAAGAACCAATTAGTTTCTAGTACATAAGACTCTTTATGAGACTAGATATTTTAACTACCTTAGCACTTGCCTCTAAGTTCAGTCCTTCCATCTGACATTATGCCCTCACATCTGTGTTCTTTCTAGCAGAAAAGTTCTTGCCTGAACTATATACTTGTATCTGTAGCCCTCAAAATGAAGTAAGATGTCCCTTCTGTGAGCTTCCACTGGCTTTCCTGGATCCATATTAAATGAATCACCTCACCTAGAAGTCATTTTCACATCAGTCATACATATATTGATATGTGTGCATTCCTGCCAGTAGGTTATTTAGAGATTCCATGTTTGAATTTTCTTGGACATTGTGAACCTTGTACTTATGTCTGGCACACAGTAGGAAAATAACAAACATTTGCTATGTAGAATAATTTGGTTCTTCCTGGGAAATACTACTGGATTTTTGTAGGCTGCCATTAGCAGAAACTTCTGTATTATGACCATATTGCCTGAAGTTAAGACTTTATCATACGTATGTATATCTGCTAAAAAAATTTTCTTCTCTAATTTTCATACATTTCCTACAAAATCTAGATGGAATTTTCAAGAATAATATAATACATCAGTAAATTAATGAAACATATCAACAAATAAGTTTCAATTAACATATACAAAATATAAAAATTAACCCATATAAAAGATAATTTAGCCAGGACCTTTTCTTTTATTGTTTGGGATTCACTGAGGGTACAAAGAATTAGGTCACACTGATTGCATTTGTTAGGTACAGTCCCTCTTATAATTGTGTCCTGTGACTTTTTTTTTTTTTTTTTGAGACATGGTCTCACTCTGTCATCTGGGCTGGAGGTAGTGGTGCCATCACATCTCATAGCAACATCAAACTGGGCTCAAGTGGTCCTCTTGCCTCAGCCTCCTAGTAACTGGGGCTATAGGCATGAGCCACCATGCTCAACTAGTTTTTCTATTTTTTGTACATTTTTAATAAATCAGATCAAGAAGGTGTAATTTGTTATTTTACTCACTATCACTGAACTGTTATCTACAGTTTAATAAAGCTTCTGATCAATCCAGTTACCTGGGAATTTAAGTCACTCTGCAAATTTCTTGTCTGGGGATGAGCATGATTCCCAGGGCTGGCCTTGTCAGCTCCCATCAGTTAGAAAAATCCAATGTCCTTATTCCATTATAGGGTTTACCTATTAATTCTGAGATGGTCTCTTCCTCATTTTGCCAATTAGTCCTACTGTCAGTAGCTCTATTGTTTCTCTTTAAAGGCAAAAATGGATCTATACTCCAAAAACTTTAGTTTTCTTATTTAGAAAAATAGGGTCAAAAGTTTACACAGACATGCAAATATAGGTGCACACACACACACACACACACCCCTGAAATGCTTTGCAAGAAAAATTTTAATGAAATAAAAACCCTGATTCTCAAAGGTTGGCAAGGAGTGAGAAAAACCTCTAGAGGAGAAAAGTAAAGGCCTGAAGAATTGTTGCTCATGTCTTGTTATGTTTCAAGCAATTCTCAGAGATTCTGAGGAGATGGTTACGGATGGGGAAAAGTGCAATAAGAGGAGCAAAGTAAGAAACACATGAACCCTATGCTCAGCTCAGTACAATTAAGTGTCATCCCATGTCCACAAACTACACACTGGAAGCAGGTGAGACCACGACGGAAGCTACCAGAACTGTGTGATATCACCATGTAAGCAGAGAAAGCATAACATAACAACAGAGTACCTGACAGATCCAAAGTCACCAGACTTGGAGGTGTCTGAGCATACCAAAGCCAGAGGTTATAGGGATCCTTGGAGAGATCATGAGAGCTAATGCAATCTGCATTCAATGGACTCAACATTAGAAGCCACAGCTCTCCTCCAGGACACCCTACTGCCCTCCTCCACCATCCTACTAAAGAGAAAGAAGTGAGAAGAATTTTTAAACTGAGAAAAATGGTAACAAAAAAAGAAAGAAAGAAAGAAAGGACCAGTAAGTATAGTGGGGAAGGAAATGGGAAACAGTAAATCTCACAAAGTAAGTTGCTTCTCCTTTTTTTTTTTTTTTTTTTTTGGGCAAAAGAAAGAAAAGAAAGAAAGCAAGGAAGGAAAGAAGGGAGGGAGGGAATGAAGGAAACAAGGAAAAGAAAAAAAGAACACTGAAACAATAGAATGAAATGAGGAAAAAACCATCCTCAAACACAGTCCTAAAAGTTTACAGTATCTGATTACAGATAAAATTGGCAATGATAGAGATCAAATTCAAATTCTGCAAAAGGATAGTCTAAGGAAAAGAGAATAAAGGGTAGAATAACATCTTAAATAGGCAGTACAGCAAAAGGACAGGCATACAGAAAGATAGGAACTACTCTTGCAAAAAGAACAAAACATTGTTTAGGAAATGACATATGCTATAAAAGGAAAACATAAATAAGAATCAGAAAAACTCAAAATCAAGTGATACAAATTAGTAAATAGTTAGAAATAAAAAACATTTTCATCTTGCAAGGGTACATGTGAAACTTACTAAGGTAGAATATAAATGTCTTAACACAATAACCTGAAAATGCCATGAAGGCTATGTTAAGCAGTTTGATGAAAATATTTCAAATTGTATATAAAACCAGCACATTGTATCCCATGATTGCATTAATGTACACAGCTACGATTTAATTTAAAAAAAATTTCATAAATGAAAATGAATTTGTAACTCAAGAACAAAATTACATCAAATAATGCCTAAAGGGAAACAAAAAGGTAAAGAAGAAATCAAAATAAAAAGCATTAAAGAAGAGATTAACATAACTTTCATCTCATTTTCTTAATAAAAAATAAAAGAAGAGATTAATTAAAGAATTTGACAAAAACTGTCAAATAGTGAAGTGAGGTACAAAACAGATGTCATATGCATAGGATTTCATGAAAAAGAAAATCAAAGAAGAACAAAGAAACAAACAAGAAGATTCAAGAAAACTTTGCAATAAAAATGAAAGAAATATTTAAACCTAGTTACTGAAATGGTAAGTTAGAATTACTGAAATGGTAAGTTAGAACACTGGTTGGTGCCTGTGGCAAGGAGTGAGAAAAACCTCTAGAGGAGAAAAGTAAAGGCCTGAAGAATTGTTGTTCGTGTCTTGTTATGTTTCAAGCAATTCTCAGGGATTCTGAGGAGATGGTTACCGATGGGAAAAAGTGCAATAAGAGGAGCAAAGCAAGAAACACATGAACTCTATGCTCAGCTCAGTACAATTAAGTGTCATCCCATGTCCACAAACTACACACTGGAAGTAGGTGAGACCACGACGGAAGCCCCATATACCGACAGTGGCAGGTTTGAACCTGGCCCCAGCCAAACTGTAACAAAAATAGCCGGGTGTTGTGGGGGACGCCTGTAGTCCCAGCCACTCAGGAGGCTGAGGCAAGAGAATCACCTAAGCCTAGGAGTTGGAGGTTCCTGTGAACTGTGATGCCACAGAACTCCACCAAGGGGAATAAAGTGAGACTCTGTCTCTTAAAAAAAAAAAAAAAAAAAAAAAGAATTACTAATACTGAGACATATCACAGCAAAATTAAGTTTCAAGGAAGAGGAAAAAAATTCTTTAAGGATTAAGACAAGAACAACAGATGGTTTATAAAGAAAATGAAATATAGTATTACTATATTTTTTGGCATGAAAATTTTAGGCCAAAAAAAATGTAGAAAATAAAGATACACAAAGAAAAAAAGCTCCCATGATCTAAACATTTTACCTCTAATAGAGCTGACTTTCAATTATAAAGACCATAGATAAATGGGCAAATGTCCTGAATAGACAGTTCTCCAAAATACATACAAATGGCCAACAGGTATATGCAAAAATGCTCAACAACACTAATCATTGGGAAAATGCAAATCAAAATCACCTCATCCAAATTAGAATGGCTATTATCAAAAAGACAAAAAATAACAAATGTTGTCATGGATCTAGAGAAAGGAGAGAATGTAATTAGTACAGTCATTGAAGAAAACAATGTGGAAGTTTCTCAAAAAATGAAAAATAGAGATACTGTATAATCCAGCATCACACTGCTTAGTATATAAGCAAATGAAGAGATTTCAACATTCCCATGCTTATTGCAGTATTAGTCACAAAGGCCAAGATGTGGAATCAACTTGTATCCATCAATGGATGAATGGATAAAAAAAGTGTGGTGTATACACATAATAGAACACCATTTAGCCATACACACACACACAGAGAATAAAATCCTATTATTTGCAGCAGTATGAACATTATATTAAGTGAAATAAGCCATGTACAGAAAGACAAATATCACAGGATTTCACTCATATGTAGACTCTAAAGAAGTTGATCTGGGGGGAGGGGGCACGAAACCAAGATGGCGGACTGCAGCCAGCTTTTTGCAGAAGCTCCATCCAGAAGGAGGCTTGAGGGACAGAAATTTAGCAAGTTGGCTGATGGTTTGGAGTAGAGCCAAGAGAGAAGATTGAAGAGCACACTTCACCCTTCCTGAGGTGAGCTGCGACCCCAAAAATACAGCCAAAAGGTACAAAATCCACCACCAAGCAGACGGGAGTCCCCTCCCCCACAACAAGGGCTCGCAGTTTACTCCATGCAAACAAGCGAGCAGAGTTCAAACTTTCTCCCACTCTATCCCACGGGAGAGACCCCCTAAAAACTGGACCTCCTACCCCTGCTGGCATGCCACGGCACCCTCCAGCCAGGCATAAAACTGTAAAACTGTATAAAACTGTATCTATTCTCCACCTGCAACATTGAACTCCAAGGAGTCCCCACCCACCCACTCCGAGGTCTGGATGTTTATTACCTATGGAATCCAGATTCTTGGGTATGTCCTTGAGAGAAGTGGAGGGGCAAAGGGCTGGTGCTGTTCTGTGCATACTGTACCCCAGAAGTGCATTAATGTACATAGTTACCACTCAATAAAAAAAAAAAAAAAGAAGTTGATCTCATAGGAGTAGAGGGCAGACTAGTGGTTAACGGAGGCTGGGGAACGGGGAGGAGGAGATACATAGAGATTGATCAGTTGGTACAAAATTATAGTGAGGAGGTAGAAGTTCTGGGGTTCTAGTGCACATTAGGGTGATTATGGTTGACAATATCATACTGAATACTTCAAAATAGCTAGAAGAAAGGATTTTGAATGTTCTTACCAGAAAGAAATGCTAAATGTATGAGGTGATGGATAGGCTAAATACTCTGATTTCACCATTAAACAATGTATACATATAGCAAAACATCACACTGTACCCCATAAATGTGTATAATTATGTTTCAATCAAAAACAAAATAAAAATATCACAGATAAACCATTAATGACGTGCAGTAATACAAAGAATATTGTTTCCAGGAGCCCTTTCTCAGGATAGATTTTAGACATCCACAATGGCTAGAAAGACATCAGTCTAAAGACTCAGAATGAGCCAACTTCTCATGTAAAATTGATGTAAAGGCTATATGCTTTAAAGACATATGAGCATTTTCTCTCAAAGACAAAACACAAATGTAAAAAAGTGAGGAAAATGTCCATGAAAATATTTAAGTTTTTAAGTACTCACATTGGTGTCAGTATAGGTATTACTATTCTGAGAATATTTTCTGTTATGTGGAATAAAATAAATGTCAAAATGAGATACATTGTATTTCTATTACCTTTACTGCCTTGATAAGCTTGATTCTTAACATGAAAAATAAGATATACAGATATTATAGAACTTAAATGAACTCCTATCATTCTAAAGTTGAATTGGAAGCATCACTATAAACCTATTTTTATATCATCTTCAAAACAAAGCAAATGATAATATATAATTCAAAGTTTCATTTATGGTGGATCCAATAAGGGTGAGCATCTCTACAGGTCTTACTATGGTACTGAAGAACCATTTCTACTGAAATAAGGCAAGACTTTTAGAGAAATAACTGATTCCAAATCTGTCAGTGAAAATGCCCAAGATGAGCCCCAAACATGCTGATATGTCATATAGCAAGGAAGCTAACAAAGACCACTAAGGTCTTTATTGAAATGTTTATAGAATACATTTAAGATGATTACCACTAGGACAACTTTAACATTAATATAAATTATTACTGAGGTAAAATTTAAAAAACATAACATTGGTTTTAAAAATTAAAAAATTCACATGTGGTAAAAACTGCTAAGAAAACTTATTTTGAAACCTGGTCAATAAGAGTTAAAATAAATAAATAGTTATTTTGAAAATTGATAAATAAGCAGCTTTCCTGCCTTCTCGATACAGAATGAATTATTAAGTAATTAAATAGCAGTTGGGGTAAAATATCTCCTAAGAGAGTAGTTCCACATATAAATGAGGAAGGATGATAGTCATGGAATGTTGCCACCTTATTTCTTCTAAAGGATAAAGTGTCTAGGCATTGACCATCAATGATAGCTAAGCTTACAAAAAGCGACAAACATACATTATTACTTCCTGATGAGGAATACACCTTCTATGAAGGAATCTTACCAAAGACTGATGAATATATCCAACTCCCAATTTACAGGAATTTCAAGTACCAAGCAATTATTAAACTTCACTGTGGAGATGTAATTCTCAAAAGACAAGACTAGAATTTTTATATGTCAAGTGGCCTGTTTTCCTAGTTACATATTACTAGGAAGGAAAGAATAAAAAAGGGGGAGGGGAAGAGAGAGTCAATGAGATGCAAAGATATATATGTAGACAGGTGTACCTTAGTTATGTTTGGGCCACTTGGGCTGTAGATCTAAAAAGAGAAATTAGGAAAAGATTATCAGAATTCAACACAGAGTTTGCTTTTGCAGGATGTAAGAAAGTTATAATTAGAAGAAGCTGTGAAGCTCTGCTTACTAGGTGACTATGAAAAGAGGGTTTGCTTGATAAAGATTTAATTTTATATTTGTTATATGTTGTTTTTGGTATTTGTGTCATAACTACCAATTTTAAAAATTAAAAAAAATTATGTCTTTCTTACCATTCTTGGAAAATTTAAATTCATTTTCATTATGGGATTTGATGGTTTCTTGACAGCAGTCTTGTTCCAAAGCGTGTTGTTTACTGTAATGTGTTAACTAAGAGAGAAAAACAAGGAGTCCCTGCTAAATGCCTTTGAGGAAACAGTGAGCTAAACTGTGCTCAAGAAAGATTTTATTAGTAAAACTTTATTATGTTTGGCAGAATCTGCTATTAGTTATTAAACTTTGTTCTCTCTTTTTTTCCTGGGTCCAGTAAGATAACTCAGCTTTCTTTATAGTTGAGTACAACTGTGTAACTGAATTCTGAAAAATGATAGTTAAGAGGGAGGCCACGTGTGATACTCTTTCCCTCCTAATCTTAAATTCCACTTGTCACCTCTCCAAGCTCTTCACTCCATCCCCACCCCAGGGAGCTAGAATAGACATTACTAGAGTGACTTTGAAAGCCAAGCTTGAAGATGGCAGACTCACCATGGAGCCCCAAATGACAGCCTATATCAGAGAGTGTCCTTTCTGCACCTAAAAACCCACTTTTGTTTGATCAGCACAATCATATTGCATTTCAACCACTACAATTTGAGGCTATTTATTTTTGGCTATTTATTTTTACAAATTTTAACTACTACATGTACATTGTGACCTCCAAGGGTCTCATAGTTTTATTTATCAATTTAATATCCCATATGGTGCATTTTAGATTACAGATTTCAGCATCATGAAATCTTTGCAAATTATAAAGTAATTATCTATATGAATCACTTGGTCTCCTTGAAGACTTTTCTATTCAGGTTTCTGCTCATTTCAAACAAATAGTTTTTGAGAATACATTACATGCAAGGCACTGCAGCAATGAATTAAAAAAACATCATCTCAGGGAGGATATTCCTTTTATTGTCTAGATCTTCAAGAGATCATACTTTGTCTCTCCCAAAGACTTATAATTACATTTTAAAAGAACATACTAGGGTTTTAGAAGGAAATGGAACTATTTCATCCTCCCTAAAAAACAAAAGTACTTATTAAATTTGCCTCTGAATGGCTCAGGGCCTGTAGCTCAGCAGGGAGGGGGCCAGCCATATATCCTGAGGCTGGAGAGTTCTAACAGTCTGGGCCTGCCAAACAATGACAGCTACAATAACAAAATGGCCAGGAGTTGGGGCAGGTGCCTGTAGTCCCAGCTACAGGAGTCTGAGGCAAGAGGATCACTTAAGCCCAAGAGTTTGAGGTGGCTGTGAGCTGTGACACCACAGTACTCTACCCAGGGTGACATAGTAAGATTCTGTCTCAAAAATAAAAAAATAAAAAAAAAATTTGCCTCTGAAGAAGTTTGATTTAATGTACTGATTTGTATGTGTTGGAAGGTAAAGCGGTGACAGGTGAGTTAGTCTCAGTTATCTAAAGAAGTATTATTTCAAACCTCAAGGAATTACACATTAGTGGGTTGTAAAAACAATAGTAATACTAATACTTTCATAATGCTCACTATGAGCTAGCCACCATTCTAAGTCCTTCAGCTCATTTTATCCAGAGAATTGCCTTCTGATGTGGACATACTACTATCCCCATTTTACTGAGGATGGAGAGAGGTTAAGCAATGTTATCAAGGTCACACAGCTAGAAAGGGGCAGAGCCAAGGTTAAACCTTATCAATCTTGTGAGTCCATGTTTCTAACTATTTCATTTTGGCTCTTGATTGGGTCAAAACACAAAATTTTGAAACTGATAGAATACAGAATAGAAAATATCTGTCTTATTCAGGGTAAGAATTATAAAATTTCATAAAATTTATGTGAATATATATAAAATGTTCATAAGTAAACAATAATGTGTGTATTGTACTGTGATATAAAATGTATTTCTTTTCTTTTTTTTTTTGAGACAGAGTTTCACTATGTTGCCTTGGGTAGAGTAATGTGGTGTCACAGCTCACAGTAACCTCAAACTCTTGGGCTTAAGTGATTCTTTTGCCTCAGCCTCTCAAGCGGCTGGGACTACAGGCAACCGCCTCAATGCCTGGCTTTTTTTTTGTTGTTGCAGTTGTTTAGCAGGCCTGGGTTGGGCTCAAACACATCACCCTTGGTGTATGTGGCTGGCGTTGTAACCACTGTAACTACAGGTACTGAGCCTAAAATGTATTTCTTAAAATAGGTAATGGTCAAAGATATTTATCAAGTACCAACCTAACAAAAATTCTTATCAAAAGTTCTTCTATTAAATAATAGACTATCAGAGTCATTATTGCAAAACTATATTCTCATTATATACAGGTAGGTTTGTCCGGTTTTTTTTTTTTTTTGAGACAGAGCCTCAAGCTGAGCCCCTGGGTAGAGTGCCATGGCTTCACTGCTTATAGCAACCTCCAACTCCTGGGCTCAAGCGAGTCTCCTGCCTCAGCCTCCCAAGTAGCTGGGCCCACAGGTGCCCGCCACAATGCCGGCCTATTTTTTGGTTGCAGCCATTATTGTTGTTTGGCGGGTCCGGGCTGGATTCAAACCCGCCACCTTAGGTGTATGTGGCTGGCGCCTTAGCCGCTTGAGCCACAGGCGCCGAGCCGGTTTGTCCGGTTTTTGTTTAGCAAGTATATGGTGTAACTTTTTTCAAACATGGGCATTCACTCTACTTTTTCTCCATACTTTTTCTCTATGGAGTAGAAACCAGTTTCTTCTTTAAATAATAATGCTTCAGGATAAAATGATTATCAAATTAAATTTGTGCCCAGAATTTATTTTCAATTATATGGGATCCAGAGCATAAATGGGACAATTAAATGTAAGATTGTAAGACAAATTAATTTCTTAAGAGTATCCCTTTCCATAAAAAATAGGTATGAAAGTGGGCTGGGGTCTATATCCTATCTAGATAAGTTGAACTTAACACAGAAGGGAAGCAAAAGGGAGTGCCTGAGTCACATGTTCATGTATTGAATAAGAAATTATATTTAGAATACTCCCATTCACAAGAGTTCTTTATGACAGAATATGAAGTGGAGTCAAAATTCAAAACTGCTGTTCACCATTTAGGCCTGGGCTAACCCACATCAAGATTGGCCATAAGGTGAAAGGAGGTAGAACTTAACAGGGTACCCAGCAGTCAAGGCACAGAAAGTACTCCAGGGTGTATGCTTTAACTCATCTCTTCTAATGACCTGGGGCTCCTTCACCTTAGCCATGTCTTCCATGGACTCTCTCAATACTAGAAAAACCATTCTCCAAGTGTAGTCTCAAGACCAGCAACATCAATATCACTTGGGAACTTGTTGGACCCCATCCTAGATCCAGTGAATCAAAACCCTGGGAAAAACAAAACAAAACCAAAATCAGCTCTAAGCACTGGGTTCAGCTATCAGTGTTTTAAAGAGTCATCCAGATGATTCTAAATATACTCCACTTTGAAAACCACCCTCTCAAACTCATTCTTTCTGGACTTTCTATGTGAAATAACAAATTCCCAACCTGGGCAAGTGTTCATCTCTCTTTTCAAAGTAGAATGTATAATTCATCTACTTCTTTGTGCTACTCCTACTTGGTCAAAGACTATCACCTTTCACTTAAACTATAAAAATAACTTCATAACATTCTGGTCTTTCCATTCTATAGACTATGTTAAACACTGAAACCAGAATTGTCCTTTTAAAATAATGCAAGTAAGATCACTTAGATCACTTAACTCCTCTCTTTCACACTGGTTTCCCAGCTTTCAGAATGAAATCAAGTCCATTTCTATGCCTACAAAGTGCTGACAGTCTGGTCCAGCAATACCTCTGGATGCTTGACCTGCCAGTCTCATGCTTACACAATCTGTCCCATTCATCAGGAGTTCCTTGACGTTCTTGGGGAACTCTATGCATCTCCTAGCCTCAGAGCTGTTCCTTCTGCCTACTTTATTCTTCTTCCAGTAGCAGCAGGGCTTGATCCTTTAGTTCCTTCAGGTGACCACCACTCAAAGCCTCCTCTATTAGATAGGCTTTTTTGACCATCCTATGTAATAATGTCAATAACTCCTCCATATCATCCCTTGCCCTCCCATATATATTTTCTTCTCCATATAATTTATCACTACCTGAGATGCAATATACTAAATAGAACCTTTTGGGTGTTTTTTATTTGTTTTAAATTATATCTCTTACCTCCACTAGGAAGTAAGCACCATGAAGCCTGGAACTTGATCCAGTCAATTGTTGAAACTACGAGCAACTAGGATAGGTTCATGCCCACGAAATACTTGACAAGTAAATTTCAATGGACAGTATGTTAATGACTGACAGCCCAAGCTTTGCAAGAGCAGTCTGGTCAGTTAATTGACCCAAATAGAGAGAAAATTTATCCTTTAGCTTCCCTCAGGTTCTGAGATATTTGTTGAGTTTAATGAGATTAATGAATGTAGATTTTCTGAATTCCTTGGAAGTTTTGGATTTTACAAGTATAGTACAGTCTGATTACTAGTGCATTTTACACAAATAAAAAAGATAGCATACAACAAAGGAATAATGACTAAGACATCTTAACAAGCCTAATCAGAAATTAAAATACTTTACTAAATAAAGTGGTCAATTAGAAGGATCAGTGGCTTGGATTCCTGGGTCCCACAGAATGTCTATCTCTTGTCTCTTCCTATACTTTATACTAGATTTGAAGGATCCAATAAGACATACAAATCTGTTCACAGAAAAATAGCACTTATAGCTTCTGATGGTCTTTTGAGGGATAGAATGAAAAATAATAATGGAGACTGAAACCATATACTGAATGCTATCTTATTGCCAAAATAATAGCAATAGCAAAAATTTCGGTGAATCAACACATGCCTGCTACTATAATGAACATTCTATGTTCATTATCTCACAGAGACTTCAACTTTCCAATGGTGTAGGTGTACATTTAATATCCTTGTTTATACAGATGATAAAATTGAAGCTGAAATAATATAAAAAACTTTGCAGTATGTGCACAAGCCAAAATTTGAATGTGGGAGTACTAATTTGCTCCTCGGTAACTGTTCTACTTGTAAAATGTTAGTGCTTGTGGAATATGTTGAGGTGGGAAAGTATACATTACAGAGCTCTATTATGATTGCTGTTATAGTAACAGGGAAAGAATTTAGCAGGGACAATGGTAATTAGAGATGGAGAAGGAAAGGGAGAATAGATACAACTACAACTTGTAGTAAACAGAAATAAAGATAAATCATAGACTAAATAATGAGAAAGTCAAGCTAGGAATAGAACAGTGAATAAAGTTTGCCGCCTGCCTTTGAGGAGCCCATGGTTGAGAAATGATGCTCCCAGTCAGTCTAGGGCCCTGGCTTTTCAGATTTAGAAGTTAATCGGAAGGAAGAGTGCCAGAAACATGTCTCAGTATAATGGGACTGACAAGAGCAGGAGCAAAAGCTATGATATCATCAAGATGATATGTTACTGGTAAGGTTTTCCTAGTCCACTGCTAAGAAGAAGTTAGAATGATGCATAAATATTACTACATTTTTGCTTAGCTAAGATGTTTGGGTGAAGATTTTGTAATGGCAAGGGATATCCCCACATTATCTTTCTGGCTGATGTTTTATGAAACTAAGGGCTGTGGCTTTTTTCCCCAAGATGGCTATCTAGAGGCATCTCAGACATGCCTCATCCACTTAGATGAACCAAAATAGTGTGTAGATGATGACTCTTTAAATACATTAATTCAACGGAGAACACAGGAATTCAACCGAAAAGTGACAGGAAATACCAAACACTAGCCTTGCTTGGTTGGGACTGGCTTGGAGCAAGGAGTAACTCCCCAGGACTGGGAGATGGTGAGTGAAAATCTTTCTGTGGTCCACAGAAGAGAACCTTGACATTCTTAAGCTCTCAGAATCTAACTTAGGGAGCTACTGAGAGACTGAGAGAGGGAACAGCTCCAAGGGGGAACTTACCCTTAAGAAGGGCTCTTGTCCTTTCTGAAACCCAAGCTACAGTAAGGAGCCACTTTTAATCCTAGCTTCTAGCAGATAGTGTGCTGTCTTGGGACCCAGGGGAGCCAGTTCTATGCATTAGGGAAGCTCAGGCTATTGCTTGCAGAACTGGGGAGCAAATAGGGGAGTAAGTTCCTACAGCAAGAGCTGAGAAGCAAGCACAGTGTAGGCTGTAGTTGTCAGTGCTGGCAAGTGGGCACTACCCTTGGAACATGAGTGGTACATGAGTTACTGCAGAGGCTGGGTCTTGAGCTGAGTGGGAACTAGTATGGTCCAGAGTTGACTGTGAGTTTAAGCACTAACTGTCAAATCTGATGGATCAGCCAGTTCTGCCTGACAACTAGGACTAGGGACCTAGCTTCACTAGGACTGGGCCATGGAAGCAATACGTGTCCAATACCCACTAGCCAAAGCTGCGGCTTCTGGAACTGGCCTCCCCTCTTCCTGACAGGACCTCAGAATGATGGCTGTTCTCCCTAACCTAAGCATTCCAACAAGGGGCCCAAAATTGACTTAGAGAAACACAATGGGTAGATCCACTCACTTTTGGGAGGCTTGAGTGAAAGCCTGCTTAGTCCAGCTCCATTTGGCTTTGCCCCCCTCCCCTTCTGAGACAGAGCTCATGGTCTAGGATTCTGGGGATTGCATAAAACAATCTATCACCTAGGGAATTACAGCACTTATCTAGGGGACTGTGTTTGGGCCTAAATACCCTACTGTTACCATCTGAGCTGGTTCTTGTTTAAAGGCTCCACCTACTGCCCTGGAAGCTAACCCATATAGCCCCTTTTAATTATTGCTAACACAAATGTACATCACTTCAGTCATAGATAAAGAAGAGCATCTCATCACTGCTATCACCACTGCCTATCATATTGACTGCTCAGGGGCTTGAAATCCTGTTCATCTATCTAGTCCACCACTACAAACAATTGGCATCTGAGAAAGCCACCCAGATGCCAAAGAATTGATCTGCTTGGAATTCCCACTACAGGGGCCAGTGTACACAAGGATAGACACTTTAAGCCCACCACCACTACACCTGAGGCCTAAAGATAGAACAATCACACATTCCAAATCCCAAGACAACTATATTATAACCTCCACTAATAACTGTATCCTAACACATTGAGGAAACTGCAGATGCCACTAACACTGTTTATAGCCAAAGAAATCAGAAACTTAACTACTGCATGCACCCAAGAAGCAAAGCCAAAGGGCACTACCCAACCAATACCAAAGATACATCTTTAAGAAAATGTCTCTACCCAATAAAATCAAATTTAAAATCAGAAAGAAGTGATTGCCATATGCATAGATATCAGGATCAAAACATGGGAAACACGAAAAAGCTATGAAATACAAAAACCCCAAAGGAAGAATCCATTTCTTCAGCAACAGATCTTAACCAAAACATTCCCAAAATTCCAGAGAAAGAATTAAAAATGTCATTATTAAAGGAGTGCAGTGAGATGCAAGGTGAAATCTGAAAACCAATGAAAAGAACTTACTAAGACACAATTAAGGATTTAAATGAAGTGTTTATCAAAGAGATAGATATTTAGAAAATGAAGCAGCAATTATAGAACTGAATAATTCATTGAAGAAAATACAAAATGAGAAACTGAAGACAGGTTTTTTGAAATAATCCAGTCAGACAAAAAAAAAAAAAAAAAAAAGGAGAAGAAAGAATGACCAATTCCTTTGAGACATGTGAGGTAACATAAAGCAACTGAATATTCAAATTATTGGCATCTCCAAAGGAGAAGAGAGATGAAAGGCTTCAAAAAAATCTATTTAACATAATAATAGATGAAAACTTCTCAAGTCTATAAAGATTCAGACATCCAGATATAGCAGAAGCAATAATCCTCAAACAAACATAGTACAAAAAGGTATCTGCCACAGCACATTATAATCAAACCGCCTAAAGTGAAAATGAAAGAATGGAATTTAATAATGGCAAGAGAAAAATCATCCAGTTGCCTATAAGGGAAATCTCATCAAACTAACAGTAGACTTCTTAGCAGAAATCTTAGAGGCCAGAAAGGAATAATATATTCAAAAGTTGACAGGAAAAAACCCTGCCACCCAAGAATACTATATATGTGATTAATATTCATAAATGAAGGAGAAAATTTTTTTTTTACCCACAAGCAAATGCTGAGGGAATTTGTCACCACAAGGTCAACCTTATAAGAAAACTCAAAGGAATCCTAAACTTAGAAGAGGATGAAATTTAACATTGTGAAAACACATGAAAATACAAAACCCACTGGTAAAGGCAATCAAACAAAAGCAGAATAGAAAGGTATCAAGGCACCACTAAAGAATTCCATCAAAAACATAGTGCCAAATAGTAACAGAAATGAAAGAAAAGAATTCTATAATAGACATAATCTTATTTGACAATGTGAATGTTACTTTTTTGCATTATAATTATTATTGCTTAATAAAAAAAAGAATTTATAAAGCAACCAGAAAACAACTAACATATTATAGGCACACAAATTCACATATCAATATTAATCTTGAACATGAATAGATTAAATGCACCTCTTAAAAGGTATAGATTGGCGGGATGGATTGTAAAAACACATATGATGCAAATATATGCTGGTATAGAGAAACACCTTACCTGTAAGGATTCATATAGACTGAAAGTAAAACAGTAGAAAAGATATATTGCATGCAAACAGAAATCTAAAGTAAGCATACATAGCTATATTCATATCAAATAATAAAGACTTTAAGTCAAAAACAGTAAAAAATAAACAGACAAAAAAAGTCATTACATTATGATAGAGGGATTGAATAAGAGGATATATCCACTCTAAATACATGAATATACATGGCCAACAATAGAGCACCCAGTTTCATAAAACAAATATTGCTAGACCTAGAGAGATATACATCAATATAATACAGTGGGTGACATCAGTAGCCCACTCACAACATTAGAGAGATCCTCTGGAAAGAAAATTTACAACGAAACATTGAACTTAAACTGTACTTTGTACCCAAATGCACCAAACAGATATTACAGAACATTTTATCCAATCAATCGCAGAATATAGAGCATGAAACATTTTTCAAGGTAGACCAGTCCTTAAGGCACAAAGAGAATTTCAGCAAATTTTTGAAATCATAATTGAGTATCTTCTTAGACAACAATGGACTAAAACTAGAAATCAATACCAAAGGAACTTAAAAAACAATAGAAATACTTGGAAATTAAACATGCTCCCAAATGACTATCAAATCAATGATACAATTAAGATGGAAATTTTTTAAAAAGTTTGAATCAAACAAAATGGAGATAGAAAACATTAAAACCTGTGGGAAGTAGTCAAAAAGGCACTAAGAGGGAAGTTTATAGCATTTCATGCTATATCAAAAAAGTGGAAAGATCACCAATATCAATCCAACAACACACTTCATGGAAATAGAAAAGCAAGAAATCAAAACTGAAAGAGACAAAAATGACAAAAATCAGAGCAGAACTAATGAAATAGAGAAAAAAAAAACCTACAAAGATCAACAGATGAAAAGTTGGTTCTTAGGAAAAGGTAAGCAAAATTGATAAGCTGCTGCTAGACTAACAAGATAAGAAGAGAGAAGCACCAAATAAACTATCTGAAATAAAAAAGAAGACATTCTTCCATGACCTTCCATGACCTGGTCATGGAAGAAGCCCAAGTGCCCATCAACCCATGAATGAATCAATAAATTGTGGTATATGTACACCATGGAATACTATACAGCCACAAAGAAAGATGGAGACTTTGCCTCCTTCATGTTTACATGGATGGAGCTGGAAAATGTCCTCTTTAGCAAAGTATCTCAAGAATGGAAGAAAAAGTATCCAATGTACTCAACACTATTATGAAACTAATTGTTAGCTATCTTAGGAAAGCTATAATCCAAATGGAGTCCAAGACTACGGGGAAAGGGGAGAGGGAGGGGATGGGGAAGGATGGGTGAAAAGAATGATATTGTGGAGATCATGCCTATGATTTATCCTATTAGGGTACGTGTGAATTTGTCTAAAGGTCAAATATAAATGTCTTAACATAACAATTATGAGAAAGACACGATGGCTATGTTAGCCAGTTGGATGAGTTTTTCAAACTGTATACGGAAGCAACACACTGTATCCTATGATAGAATTAATGTACACAATTATGATCTAATAAAATAATTTAAAAAAAAGAAAAAGAAGACATTACAATTAATACCACTGAAAAACAAAGCACAAAAATACATCAGATACTATTATGAGGAATGCATGCTCACAAACCAGAAAACCTAGAGAAAATGAATAAAGTCCTAGACTTACACAACCAGCAAAGATTGAACCAGGAAAAAGTATAAATTCTGAACAGACTAATAATGAGGAGTGACACTGAATCTCAGGAGAGAAAAGCCCAGCACCAGATGGATTCATTGCTGAATTCTCCCAAACACACAAAGAAAAATATCAATCCTCCTGACACTATTCTAGAAATCAAGGAGGTGGGAATTCTCCCTAATTTATTTTATGAGGCTAGTATCACCCTGATACCAAAAGCAGATAAGGATGCAACAACAACAATGAAAACTACAGACCATTATCCAGGGTAAATACAGACACAAAAATATTCAATAATATATTAGCTAACAGAATCGAACAGCATATTAATACAATATAATCAGGTGGATTTTACATCAAGGATGTAAGGATGGTTCAATACACATAAATCAATAAATGTGACACATCACATAAATAGAATCAAGGTCAGAACTATATAATCATTTCATTAGAAACAAAAAACATTTTTAATATCTTTTTAGGATAAAAGCCATCAAAACTAGGCAAACAAGGAAAGCATCTCAACATAATAAAGGCAATATGTGGCAAACCCATGGCTAACATCATACTGAATGGGGATGAGTTGAAAGCATTTCCTTAAGAATTAGAATAGGACAAAGATCTCACTTTTACCAGTCAAACTGAATGCAGTACAGGAATTCCTAGCCAGAGCATCAGGCAGGAGAAAGAAATAAAGGCACCCAAATTGTAAAACAGAAAGTAAAATTATCCCTGTTTGCTGATGATATGAGCTTATATTTAGAAAAACCTAAGAACCAGGCCAAGTAACTCTTGGATTTGATTAATGAATTCAGTGGAATTGCAAGATACAAAATCAATATATAAAAATCAGTAATGCTTCTATACTCTAATAATGATTTAGTTGGGAAATAAAACAAGGAATCAATCCTATTTACAAAAGCTCCAAAAACAAAAGAAAATACCTAAGGAATAAATTTAAACAAGGAGGTGAAAGATCTCTACAAGAAAAAATAAGTAAACACTGATAGAAGCAATATTAGATGACATAAATCTAAGGAAAAACATTTCACGTTCACAGATGGGAAGAATTATTACTGTCAAAATGACCACACTGTCAAATGCAATCTACATATTCAATGCAGTCTCTATCAAAATACCAATATCATTTTTCAAAGAATTAGAAAAAACAATCTTAGAATTCATATGGGAGCCAAAAAAAGCATGAAAATCCAAGAAATCCTAAGCAAAAAGAATAAAACTGGAAGCATCATGTTACCTGACATCAAATTATATTACAATGTGATAGCAACCAAAACAGCATGGTACCAGTATAAACACAGATACATAGGTTAACAAAGCAGAATAGAGAACCCAGAAGTAAAGTTACACATTTATAATCAAGTGATATTTGACAAATCCAACCAGAACATACATTGGGAAAAGGACAATCTCTTCAATAAATGATGTTGGAAAAACTGGATTACCATATGCAGGGATCCCTATCTCTTACTATATACAAAAACTCAAATCATCATCAATTTGAGACTTAAATTTGAGACCCAAAACTATAACAATACTAGGAGATAACTTTCCTGGACACTGGTTTAGGTAAAGGATTTATGAATAAGACCTCAAAAGTGCAGGCAACAACAAAAAAAATAGCCAAATGGGAATTAATTAAAATAAAAAGATTTGCACAGCAAATGAATAATCAACATAGTGAAAAGACAATCTGGGGAATGGAAGAAAATATGTGAATCCAATATGTGACTAATATCTAGAATCTATAAGAAACTCAAACAACTCAATGACAGCAAAAAACTCCCTAAATAATCCCATTAAAATTGAGCAACAGACATGAATAGATATTTTTTAAGAAGACATACAAATGACTGAGAAGTCCATGAATAAATTCTCAGCTTCCCTAATCATCAGAGAAGTGCAAGTCAAAACCATAGTGAGGTATCATCTTATTCTGGTAAGAATGTCTATTCTTTTAAGAGACAAAAAAAAAAAAAAGATTTTGTTGAAGATGTGGAGTAAAGAGAACTCTCATATACTGTTGATGGAAATGTAAATTAGTGCAGTCTCTGTGGAAAACATGATTTCTCAAAGAACAGAAGTAGATCTGTTATCCATTCTAGAATTCCACTACTGGGTATCTACCCAAAAGAAAAGAAATGAAAGTATCAAAAAGATAGCAGTGCTTATATATTGATTTTAACACCACTCACAATAACAAAGACATGGTATCAACCTAAGTGTCCATCAATGGATGAATGGATATAGTATGTCTGATATATATACACAATGGAATATTGTTATTCATTCCTAAAATAGAATAAAATCATGTATTTTGCAGCAACATAGATGGAACTAAAGATTATCATATTAAGTGAACACACCAAGTTCAGGAAGAAAAATACCACACATTCTCATTCATAAGTGGCTCATAAAATATGTGTTCACATGGATACAGACAGTGGCACAATAGATAAAAGACACTCATAAGGGAGAAGGTATAGAAGAAGGGAGGATGACGAGAAACTGGTTAATTGGTACAATGTATGTTATTTGTGTGGTATATACTCTAAGATCCCTGACTTGACTACTATGCAATCTATGCATGTAGCAAAACTGCACATGCATCATCTTTGTCTGTACAAGTACAAAAAAGCATTGTGAAGATACATAATTTATAATCCAAGCAAAGTCCTTTCAATAGATGAATGATGTCTCTCATGTACAATCACAGAATCTGAGGCTCTCACCTGTTTTATAGTACTGTTGGAGCTTGGGAATGAAGAAAGAAGAATGATCCAGGTATACTCCTGAAAAATTTTGTTGATCCTCCCAGGCAATGCTCTTGACACCCTTTGCTGCTTCTCCTTTCACACCCACTACTCCAGTAAAATTGATTTGGAATTTTCTGTATTCCTCATTAGACTGTAAGTTCCTTGAGGACAGGCTTCTTCATCATTGTAGTCCCAATGTGTCATATAACATATATCACATGCTAAGCACTCACTTAATGTTGGGCAAATACGTATATTACAGTATATTTTTGTGGTTTTGTGCCAGACTGCCATCCGCCAGATGTTAATCTGCACGTTCTCTTCTGTATGCAGTATTACTTCAATTTTTTAATTTATTTAGTTTAAAAATCTTGCCCAAAGTCCAGTGCCAAGGTGTACACACATGAAGGAAAGATACCTAAATGCATTACAGCTATTTCTACATCTTAAACTTATTTCTGACAATTGTTTACTCAGCATTGCTATGCACTTGCCTTTCAACACAGAAAGTAGCATTTGGAAAATAAAGCATGTCTCCATTGAGAAGGTCCATTTGAGGTGACTTCTGAAGGGGGAATAATTTTTAACTTCCCCCTTCTTGAGCAGGGGAAGTTAAAATCTATACTTAGAAGCTAATTTGAAGGTCAAAACTCCCATAAGACTCATATCTGCAATTTCAGAATTATTATTGTTTTTCTCCACTATTAGAACTATATGATTAATGTAACTATCTAAAATTTAAAAACTCCTACTGATAAATATGAAGAACTAAGGAATACTAGCGGAATATGAAAATCTAATACAACCAAACATATTACTCACAGTTCACTTAAAATTATACATAGATATCTTTAAAGTAATATGTATATTAAAACACAAATGGAAAAGATGTTAAAACTTAGAATCACATACATTTGAAAATGTTGAAGTGTGAATGAAATTCAACAGGGGAGCATTCTGTCCATTTTGACTTATCAGATTTGCCATTTTATAGAGATGTTGCCTGGCAACTGATGCTGTATTCCTCCCTGGAAGTAAATATATTTTCACATTCTTTTTCCATATAACCAGCTTTGAGGATTGAACAATGCAAAGGACTGGTAAGATAACCTTCATGTACTCTAAATTTATATTAAAATTCAAAGTGATAATCAGGCCTTTTATTCTTCGACATAAAACAAACATTTTAAATAGAATAAAAATCAAAAGTAAGGTGGAATATAGATTACATACATGAGTTTAAAAGTAGTAAGACACAGGGGCTTGATACTAAGATTTTAATAATAGTCATCAGAATGGTGAAATATTGATAGCAAAGATACATCTCACATAGAACAAAGAGGAATAGATTCATTTCAAAAGACTACATTTTATAAGTTCACTTCTTAAAAAGTTGAAATATTTTCTTTTTTCATAACTTCTTCAAGAAAATTCTGTATTTAACTTTCAGAAAGCTGAAATTAGACATATTTATTATAATAAATGAATTTTGGCTCAGATGCAAGTTTTTTTTTAATTTTTTGAGATTAATATTTTTTCTTTAATTTTTTTGTTTTTTTGAGACAAGGTCTCACCATGTTGCCCAGCCTGACATGCAGTGGCTTATTCACAGGCCTAATCATAGTGTCCTATAGCCCATACCTGGGCTCAAGAGATCCTCCTGCTTTAACTTCTGGAGTAACAGGGACTATACCAACATACCTGGTAGGTATTACTCATTTTTTTTTTTTTTGAGACAGAGTCTCATTATGTAGCCCTGGGTAGAGTACTGTGGCATCACAGCTCACAGCAACCTCAAACTCTTGGGCTTAAGTGATTCTCTTGCCTCAGCCTCCTGAGTAGCTGAGACTACAGATGCCCGCCACAATGCCCAACTATTTTCTTATTGCAGTTGTCATTGTTGTTTAGCTGGCCTGGACAGGGCTCAAAACCACCAGCCTTAGTGCATGTGGCTGGTCCATAACCACTGTGCTATGGGTTCCAAGTGGATATTACTCATTTTTGATGCTATTGTAATCTCAAACAAAATCATGTTTGATATTCCAGCAAGTAGTACAAGTCAGTATACTGAACTTCAAAGAATGTCAGCAACTTGTTGAAATCACATAGCATAGTAAGAAGAACAGAGATCAGAATCTAGATATCCCTTTCTTGTCTTTTGGATGCCGAGTACTACATCAAATACTATCTGTAAATTCTTGCTCTATAAATATTAATTAATGAGAAGTATAATTTTATTATTATAATAGTGGCTAAAAAGTCCTCAGCCTCCAGTCTAAATTATATGTATATGAGTGAGTAAAATCATCCAACTCTACTGTTCAGTAATCTGCATGTTCCTAAGTCAAAAGTACCCTAAAGGAAGTTAGGATGGGGATACTGGCAGACATCTGTTTCCTTAAAAATCTAAAGTCACTGACTCTAGAAGTAAAATTCTTTTCTCATCACAGTTCCTTCACCCTGAGATTTACTCTCCAAAATTCACAGTTGATGTGCAGACACTGAAGGTAAGTTTGAGAACACTTTGATAAATACAAGGTACTCTACTAATAATACAGTTGTGTTGCCCATATTGCAATTGTGGGACCCTCTGGGGGAGGAGAGGAGTTCATGCTTTACTGCTCCATGAGACAGTAATTTAGCAAAGCATCATCTGAATAAAAACCAAGGGCCATCAAGTTCCAACTCATGACCAATTATATAAAGGTTGGAGCAACTTAATCAAGCATCACCAAAAACAAATTAAAAATTGGTAGAGCAGAGAGTAGATGATAGACTCTGGAATGTGAGTCAGTGAGGACAAGAAGGGCCAATGCCTACTGAGATAGGGTGTTTGGGGATGTTAGACACAGATATGCAGCACAGAGAAAAATTCGCCATAGCAAGGTGCTATGGTTTGCATGTGTATCTCAAAGTTCATGTACTGGAAACGTAAAGCCCAATGCAACACTGTTGAGAGGTAAGAACTTTGACAGGTAATAAGCCATGAGAGCTCTTCCCCCATCAATGGATTAAAACTATTACACTTAGAATGGGTTCCTTATAAAAGGAATAGCTTGCCTGCCCACCCCCCATCTGTTTTCTTTGCGTTTCTGCTGTGGGATAACACTGCAGGAGGTCCCTTGCCAGATGTTGGCATCTTGATTTGATCTTCCCAGCCTCTAGATGATTTGAAATAAATTTTATTTCTTTATAAATTACCCAGTCTGTGGCATTCTATTATAAAGCCACAAAATGGACCAAGACACATGGATACCCCACTTTCTATTACTATATCTTAGAACTAAACACTGTATTTAAGGATTATTTGGATTGTATTCCCTCAAGGAGCATGATGTGTTCTCTTAGCCTGGAGGCCCAAAGCAGCCAGAAAGTCATGAATGAAAGCAACATAGGTAAATGTGAGGCAGAGGAGGCCACCGCAAATTTGGAAACTCAAACACAGATAACAGGTAAAATTTCAGAGCACTCTATTGAATAGACATGATGTATTTTAATAAGATTAAAATAGCTTGCTACAGTTATGACTGTAACTAGGTAAATCTGAAAGAATAAAGAGTCTGGCTTTAGAATTAGCCTCAATTTCAAAATTTGATCCTGTAACCTCAAGTATTAGAGTTTAATTAGTTATATCATTTCTGTATCTTTTGCTGTCGTTGCTATTAAAAAGGAGCTAATAAAGCTATACTGTGAATATTTAAAGAGATAATGCGTACAAAATGCCTAACACAGGCATTTTTTAAAAAAAAAAAATTCCCTTCTATTTAGAAGAATGATTTCAAGGATATAGAGTCATTCATCACTTAACAGTGGGGATATATCTAAGAAAGGCATTGTTAGGCAATTCCATCACATCATAGAGGATACTCACACAAACCTAGAGTACCTTATTGCTCCTAGATTACAAAATGGTATAGCATGTTCCTATACTGAATACTGTAGATAATTATAACACAAAGGTATTTGCGTATCAAAACATATGTATACGTATAGAAAGGTGTAGTAAAAATAAGACATAGAGGTGAACATTTGTACACCTGTGCCACCGTATAGGGCACTTACCATGAATGGAGCTTGCAGGACAGGAAGTTGCTCTGGGTGAGTCAGTGAGTGAGAGGTGAGTGAATGTGAAGACCTAGGACATTCCTGTACACTTCTTTATAAATAGTGTTCACTTAGGTCATACTATATTTATTTAAAATAACTTTCTTTCTTCAACAATAAATTAACCTTAGCTTAGTGAATGTTTTTACTTTATAAACTTTTTATTTTTTTTAACTTTTTGACTCCGTGATAAAACTTAGCTTAAAACACAAACACATTGTATAGATTCATAAAAATATTTTCTTTGTTTATATCCATAAATAAGCTCTTTTCTATTTAATTTTTTTTATGCTTTAGACTTTTTTTAATAAACTAAGATACAAACACACACATTAGCCTAGGGCTACAAAGGGTCAGGAACATTGATATCACTGTCTTCCACCTCCACATTTTGTCTTACTGGAAAGCCTACAAGGGAATAATAGGAATGGAGACAAAAATCTCCTGTGATGTACTTGCCTGAGGCTGTTTTACAGTTAACTAATTTTATATACATAGAAAAAGTATGCTATAAAATAATGATAAAAAGTATACTATAGTAAAAATAGGCAATAGAAATTTTTCAGCTCCATTGTCATCTTATGGGACTATCTTTGTACATGAAGTCATTGACCAAAACCAGTCATCTCTATTGATTGCAAAGCTGAATGTCCATTTTGCTTCTGATATACCCTGAGTTTTAGTGAAATTGATGGTGATAGGAGCAGACAGAATGTGTTTGAATCAGTTTCTACAAGATAATAAGTGTTTTTATCTGTGTGTGTGTTTGGACCCTTGCACATGTGCATGGGGAGAAGGCAGGGAAGAGAGATAAAGAAGAGATGAGGAGAAGGAGGAGGTGGTGGCTGGAAGAAAGAGAACAAGGAAAGCTGGAAGCTGAGAGGCACTGGAAAATTGTGACTCCTTGCATGGCCATAAACCTGGAAGGAATTTCCGAATTTCCCAGGGAGTATGGCTTAGCAGAAAAAGGGAAAGGAAACATGAATGACAGCCCGACTATGTGTAGTGAGAGTCCCTCTCATGCTTTTGGTTGATTCCCTCTTGTTGTTACACTAAATCCTCCAGCTTCTATTAAGACGTAAAGCTTTATAAAAGCATTTAAAATTAATTTCTTTGAGCTAGATATTTGTCAATATCATATAAGAAGAGAGGAAAAAAACAAGATAAAAATCTCTAAGCTTTTTCTTTAGAGGGCTGCAAATCATTGAATTATGAGTTACACAGATATTTACAAGTAATCTATAAATGCTATTGAAGTGATTTATGACACAAGTGTTCTAACACATTAAAAATATCAGGAAATGTATGTAACTTATTCTCAGGGATGCACATTTACATTATTCCCAACAAGCCATTTATATGGAAACATGCAACCCTTAAACTAAATAGAATGCATCTCTAGTGAGTTTTGAGCAGTTGTAACTGTCTAATAAATTCTCGTATTCTAACTTACTACAAGCCCAGGTAAACGTTACTGATTATCCTGTAAGCACTTTATTCTATCAATTAGAGAACAGTTTGGAGCACATGGCAGAATCTGTAAACTGGGTCCTCAATGACAAAGAACCTGAATGATAAAGAACTTTCTTTCCTGAATTTTGCTAAAGCATGAAAAGGAAAATCTTGTTTTTTTTCCTGATCCTATACTCAAGATTTGTCAGCTGTGGCATCATAATGTATTTCAAGGTTCTGAGGTATCATAGCATATTGGTTAATTCCAGAAAATGTACCATCTAGCAGATTACTTTGTCATTTATCTAATTTGTCCTCTATCCACATAAGGACAAAAATAATGTTGTGGGATTTTTTTTTAGTTAACTGAAACACTGCAGTTAGTTGACAAATACACTGTATCTAGATAAGGTAGACTTGGTTTTGTCTCTGGGGGATACTACATCATCCATCATGTATTTATGCTTTCTGTTTTTCCCCTTTTTTAGTTTGGTAATTTTTCTAGGTTCTCTCTGTGCTCACAAGATATGTGAATTTTGCCTCTTTGCCTACTTGTCCTAGCAATGGAGGTCAGTTTTCTGTCTATTGCAACTGTATACTGCTTTGTAAGCTTTCTTACTCTGTAGACCTACCTTTCTTTTCTTCAATAAACTTTGTTTCATGCTTGCTTAAAAAAAAAAAAAGACATGTAACTTTTTTCCAGACTTTCTCAATTCAATAATTTCATTCTTTCTTGACCCCCACAGTAAGACTTAAAGGCTGGAATATACTAGACTATTTTTCATTGCTGTTTTTTCCACTTATAGAAATGATTTTTTCTTCACTAATATTCTAATTTTAGTAAGGATTAGAACTATGTAATATTTATCTTCAAAAGTATCAAACAATATAAAAGCTCCTAAAAATACACTAAATATTTAATAAATTGAATTAAACTATTAAATGGAAATTTAATCACATTCTTAGTCTAAAGGTTTTTGTAATAATTTAAGTTATTTTTTGAAAGTTTTTTGTTTAATAAATAATTCAGATGATATAAATATATAAATATTTATTGACTGATACATATGGAAATGTGTATTTTTGACTATACAAATATATTTTAGAATATTTCTTCCAAAAGGCAACCAGTAAAAAGAGAAATAAACCTGCAAAAGATAGTCAATTTTCTGTTTGAAAGTAAAAGTTGAATATTACCAAAGCTTAGCCAAAATAGTAAATCTATAATTCAATTTTTTTGGATTCATGTTTGAGTTAAACAAATGTTGATTTATAATTGTATACATAATTTAAACAAATGTTGATTTGTAATTATATAAATAAGACAACTAAAATATCAGAAACCAGGAAGCATGTTTAGGTGTGTTACTCCACATCACCCCCTTTGAGAAAATGTTTATAGCATGTTGTTAGAATGTATCTACTTTAGGGCTGCCTAGTTAGCCATGTGCTATAAATATAGATAGCACACCAAGACTTATGAAGCTCAACACAATAATTTATTCTTATTACTGTCTATGAGAAGATATGGCGTAGAATGGAGAAACTTTGACAGACGGAAAAAAAAAGAGCAGGTGTAGCATTTTTATAACTTCTTGTAATTAAATCTTGTCACTTTGGAATAGAGAGAAATACAGGAAAATCAGGAAAAAGAAAAAGTTGTATTTTTGAGGATATGACATATGCTAGAATGACAAATTATAGTAAGGAAAGGAATTCATCTCATAAAGGCTGGAAAAAATTCATTTGCCACAGAAAAAGAGTGGTTGTGGCACTAGTGAATTTAGCATAATAGAGCCATCTAAGGTTAATTTTTAAATTAATCGACTATCTGTATAGTACCAACCAGCAATGGGGAAAGTAAAAATAACAATACAATTTTATTTACAATAACATCAAAACATGAAATCACAGTACTAAATTAAGGTATGCATTGATAATTACAAAACATTGCTGAAAAAAATTAAGGAAGACCTTAACAATGGTAAGATATGCCATGTTCATCAACTGCAAGACTATTCTTAAGGTATCCAAAGAATAACTTTCCAAATTCATCTGCAGATTCCATTGTAATATCAGTAAAAAAACATAGCAGAATTGCTAATTCATTCTAAAATTTATATAGAAATACAAAGATACATAATAGCTAATCTTGAAGAATGACCACAAATGGAAGATTTATATTACTGGATTTTGAGACTTACTCTCAATCTGTAGTAATGAAAACAGTGTGATATTGGTATAGGGATAAATAAAAAGACCCTCGAATAGACCAGATGATCTAGAAGCAAACACATAACTGTTCCTTTCATGGTCTAGAAAGGCAACAGTGCATCGTGAAGAAAGTCTTCTTAACAAACAGTGCTAAGGAGACTGACCCTCTGTATGGGAGGGAGGAGCATTAATCCTATAGCAGATAATCTTGATGCCCCATTCAGACTCCTGTGGATATTTTTACCATCTCTGTGCACCATTTTCTCCACTTCTGCACTATTTGCTACTAATGACTTGTAAGTGAGACGCTCCGATGATTGCCATCAGACACTTATCTCACCTTTCAAGAATCCTAAGAAGAATCAATAGTGCTTAAAAGATTTAATCCCCAGTCCCAAACAGGCAGCCTGCCGCTGGTGCATGACTAGTGGCAGGAGACAATCTACATCCATTGCCTCAAAAAGGTCATCTCTGTGGTGTAATTAGATTCCAGAGTCCCTTTTAAAATCAGGCTGAATCTGGGACTTCATTAGAAATGGCAGTCTTACTGGGCTTCTTTTCCATTTTAGTCCTGCTTCCTCACTACCTTACTGGTTGCTCCTGAGAACATTTAATGCTTCTTTAATAAATCACCTGCAATCAATTAGCACAGGAGCCACCTGAAGAAGAACTCAAACTAATATACTATGTAGTCCTTTGCCATTCCATATGCATAATTTATTTGAGATGGGCAATATATCTCAACGAGAAAACTAAACCTATACAACTTTTAGAGAAAATATAGAGGAATGCTTTTACAGCTTTGGATTAGGAAAAGATTTCTTAGGCAAAAAAATATGTTAACTATAAAATAAAACAATAAATTGGACATGGCTGGATGTGGTGGCTAACACCTATATTCCTAGCACTTTGGTAGGCCAAGATGGGTGGATTGCCTGAGTTCAGGAGTTTGAGACCATCTTGAGCAAGGGTAAGACTCTATCTCTACTAAAAAATAGAAAAAAACTAGCCAGGTATTGTGGTGGCTGAGGCAAGAGGATTGCTTTAGCCAAAGAGTTTGAGGTTGCAGTGACCTATGTATGACCCCACAACATTATACCCAGGGTGACAGAGTGAGACTTTGTCTGAAAAAAATAAAAAGAACAATAAATTGGGCATAAACAAAACTAAAATACTCTGCTAAAATAAAACAAAGCATTATAAAGAAAATTAAAAAGCTGAAAATATGCACAAGGCATATATTTGACAAAAGACAATAATAAAATAAATTGTCATTAATGAATAAGTGATTTGAACAATAATTTTACAAATAAGATATCTTAATGGCCCATAAGATGATGAAAAATTATTCAGCACCATTAGTTGTCAAGAAAATAGAAATTAAAATCATGATGAGATATTACTACATACCCAACAGAAGTAAAATTTAATAAGAGAAAAACACTTGTAAACACCAAATGCTGATGAGGTTGTAGTAGAACTTGAACTTTCATAAATTTCTGAAAGTAGTGTAAAGTGATGCAATAATTTTGAAAATTGACTGAGCATTTATAATAAGCATGCACCTATCCTGTAACTTATCTATTCTATTCCTAAATATGTGCATAAAACAAGTGAATGCATGTGTTCACAAATGTTTCTTACAGAATGTTTATTCCTAATAATAAACTAGAAATGACCCCAATGTCTATTATCAAGGGAATACATAAATAAATTATACTATTTTCTTTTTTTTTAATTGCCCTTAGTAGAGGGCTGTGGCATCACACTGCTCACAGCAACCTCCAACTCCTGGGCTTAGGTGAATCTCCCACCTCAACCTCCCGAGCAGACAGGAACACAGGTGCCCGCCACAATGCCTAGCCATTTTTTTATTGCAGTTTGGCAGGGTGGGGTTTGAACCCACCACCTTCGGCATATGGGGTTGGGACCCTACCCACTGAGACACAGGCACCACCCCACCATGAAATACTATTTAGTAACAAGAAGAACTAGTAACTTCAATAACACATAAATTTCAAACATATTATGCTGAGCAAAAGAAACTAGATACAAAAGAACTGTGTGGTTTTATTTACATAAAGTCCAAGACATAATGTTGAGATAATGAGATAAAAAAGGGTGCATAATGTATTATTCCAATACATGAAATTCAAGGCAGGCAAAATCAATAGATGAAAGAGAGGTGGCTAAATTTGAGTAAGGAACTATGCACATACACTGAAAGATAGAATCAAAGATCTGGTGGTGGGCTGAAATTGCTTTATATTTTTATGTTTGATAGTTAATATGATATCTGAGAAGTAAAAAATGCATCAACTCCTACCCTTAATATCTATTCATTCTAATGTATAAAATTCACAGATCATCAAAAGGCTATTAAAATTTTCCCTAGAATTGGAGAGAAAAATGAACATGTAAATCCCTAAACCATGCAAGTGTGGATAATAGAAAAATGCAGCTTGAATAAAGATGCATCCAGTAATTAGTGAAAATAAGAGGTAAGTGAGAAATAATAGTTACAGTTGTAAGATACAGTAAAGCACTTAAATTTGAATTTTTTTCATTATGAACTGAACAGAAATTCAAGGTATTCTAACTTGCTTGCAGTGATTTTTCATAGTTAAAATATAACAATTAGAATATCACATTCTTAAAAGCAAAAACAATTCTAATAGAAAAATATTATCATTTCTATGTGGAAATCTACAAATAATTTTATGATTATGTAAGATATAAAAGCAGAAAAAAGAATTAATTACTTAGATCTATAATTTGAGATTATATTGACAGAGAATATTTGACAGATTTAGAAAAAAAGTTATTTTTTTTTTTTAAGACAGCATCTCACTATGTTGCCCTTGGTAGAGTACCATGGCATCATAGCTCATGGCACCCTCAAACTCTTGGACTCAAGCGATTCTCTTATCTCAGCCCTCCCTTATAGCTGGAACTGCAGGCACCCACCACAAAGTACAGCTATTTTGTTTGTTTTTTTGTTTTGCAGGGTCTGCTGGGTTCAAACCCACCAGCCCTGGTGCATGTGGCCGGCACCCTAACTGCAGAGCTTCAGTTAGTATACTGAAGGTATACTGTGGTTAGTAATACCACAAGTTAGTATTTTTAATATTAACCTTTAATATTAACCTCTTAACAAGGTTCATAATTTAATGTTTTGTTCATAAATTTGTATGCAGAGAAATATATGTTGGATATTTTTTATAAAAATGAAAGATAATTCATACTAATATTAAATCATTCAAATGCTCAAACAAAAATAAGGCAAAGACCATAAAGCCACTGGAAAAAATAGAACTATCAAAATTATTTTCTTTAATCAGAGAACACAAAAGATGAAAGTTATAGCAATTGAAATAAATTTTGAATACTGCCATGAAGAACAAAAATGTTAATTTATAATTGTAATAGAAGTCTTCTTTACAAGAAAGAAAATTAGAAAAACAAAAGATTAGTGAAGATAGACACATACACACACACACAAAAAAGAAAGGAAAGTGGCAGGTGGTGCCCCTACTTCAGTGGGTAAGGCTCTGGCCACATACACCAAGGCTGGCCTGTTTAAACTGGATATAAAAGAAAGGAAAGTGGCAGTGTCTATCTCAAGAAAAAATAAACAAACAAACAGAATTCAAGGCCAAAAGTTCTGATGAAACCAAGATCAATGAAACTTTATAGAAGCAAACATTTTGAACCTCATTGTGCTAAATAACATGCTATCAAACCATAAGAAAATAACATTACTATAAAAGCAAGGCAAATTTGACAGAAATATAATTATAATAGCATAATTTAATTGAATGCTGTTAGTGTATAAGTTTTTGATTGGTTATCAACAAATAGACAAAAATATTGAAAATATAATAAATAGAGCTCAGGTTTTGAATTTATATGTATTCTAAGAAAAGCAATAATTCATTTAGTGAATTTATCATTAATATCCTCAATTGCATTTGGGAGTTTGTGTGTGTTGGCTTTCAACTTTCTTAGATCTCATTGAGTTCACTTGAGATCAATATTTTAAGTTCTTTATCTGACATTTCAAAAATTTCCTTTTCATTGGAGTCCCTTGCTGGAAAGCTATTGTGATCCTTTAGCAATGTTTGCACTCTTTTTTCATACTTTCAGAGTTTTTGCACTGATTTTTTCTCATCTGACAAAGCTGTCACTTCTTGTTTTTGACTTTACTTTTATTTACATGAAACTTTTTCTTTTTCTCTTATGGAATTGACTTTGTTAGATAAGGACCTTTGGCTCTCAGTTAAACCATACAAGAGATAAGGGATTAATATCCTATCTCTAGTCTTCTTAGTCAGCCAAAAATATTGTGGTCCTACAAAATTAAGCTTCATAAATAAAGGAGATATAAAGTCTTTCCAAGGTAAGCAAACAATAAGGGTATTAGTCACTCTAGACTTGCCCTACTAGAAATGTCCAAAAGTGCTCTAAAAATCAAAAAAAAAATGGTTGATAACAGTATAAAATCACTCAAAAGTAAAAATTAGGGCCAGGCATTGTGGCTCATGACTGTAATTCTAGCACTCTGGGAGGCTGAGGCAGATGGATTGCTTGAGCTCATGATTTTGAGACCAGTCTGAGCAAGAGTGAGATCCCATCTCTACTAAAAATAGAAAAACTAGGCAGGCACTGTGGCACACACCTGTAGTCCCAGCTACTTGGTGCTGGGAGAATGGGGACTGAAGACACCATTCTTGGCAAAGGAAAGCACCCCCAGAAAAGAGGAAAATTAAAAAGTAAGCTGAGTGAGTCAGAACAAAGAAAAGTCAACTAGTTTACATTTAAGCTAGCCATTGCTAGCAAGCTTCCTGCCTTTTCTGAAATTTTAGCCTGTTGGGAATATAGCTTACAAACACCCCTGCTGGGTCTGTGAGTACTCTGAGGAAAAATGGTCAAGAGATACATTAACTGGGTAATTTTCTGCCTAGTAAACAGACAAAGCAGAGATTGTAGAGATTTGCATTTGCCTGGGGCAGAGATCTAGGAAGTAGCTTGAGCCCTGAGATACGGGTTGAAGAGCTTATATCCTTTATCACAGAGGAAGATCCTCCATGGTGGTGATGGGGGGATAATTCCTCCCTCCCATTAATTCCTTAGAGGAGAGCAAAGCTGGTGGGCTTTTACTCCACAGGGAACTAGCAGAGTTTAACACCTCCCTAGAAATCTGTGTGTGTGATCTCAAGCAGGAAACTCTCCAAATAAAGGCTCGGATTTCAGATTTCTTAAGGCTACTCTTAAGGTTTAAAATAATAATAATAGAAGATGATATGCTCAATTAGAGAAACTACTGGTGTCTTTGTTCTCCCCCCATCTTACCCCTCTGGGCAAATAGACTTCAATAAAAGCAGAGTGGTGCAAACACCTGGGGCTATTGCCAGAATCCCACAAATAGGCAATGGACCCTTGAGCTCCCACTTTTATTTTTTATTTTGTTTATTTATTAGTTTAGAGACAGAATCTCACTTTATTGCCCTTGGTAGAGTGCCATGACATCACAGCCCACAGCAACCTCCAACTCCTGGGCTTAGGCAATTCTCTTATTTCAGTCTCCCAAGTAGCTGGGAATACAGGCCCCTGCCACAATGCCTGCCTATTTTTTTTTTGTTGTTGTTGTTGTTGTTGTTGTTGCAGTTTTTGGCAGGGGCTGGGTTTGAACCCGCCACCTCTGGCATATGGGGCTGGCGTCCCACTCCTTTGAGCCATAGGAGCTGCCCTGGTTATTTTTCTGTTGCAGTTTGGCTGGGGCTGGGTTTGAACCCGCCACCTTCAGTATATGGTGCCAGCGTCCTATCCACTGAGCCACAGGTGGCATCCTACCCACTGAGCCACAGGTGCTGCCCTACAGTTCTTATAAAAGAGTAACACAAGAAAGAACACAAATCAACTAGGTAACAATCATCAGGGTAACTGGAACTGTCTTACATATCATATTAACAATGAATGTAAATTATCTAAATGCCCACTTAAAAGATATAGGATGGCAAAATGGATAAAAATATACAACCCAAATTGTATATTTGGTTTTCTTCCAGAAACCCAATTAACTCTTAAAGATTTTCATAAATTCAACATGGAAGGAAATATTCCATGCTAATGAAAATCAAAAGCAAACAGGAATAGCTATTCTTATATCAGATGAAAGAAATGTTAAGTCAACAATAAAAGAAAAGACAAAGATTTCATTTATTATGATAAAGGGATCAACTGAACCTAAATATATAACAATCCTAAATACATACTCAACTAACACCAGACCACCTAGATTCATAAAACACATATTACTAGACTGAAAATAGAAATAAACAACCACTTCTCATGGAGAGGGACTTCAACACTCCACTGACAGAAATAGACAGACCCCTCAGGCATAAAAACAACAAAGAAACACTAGACTATCTTAATCTTCATTATGTTCGTATTGTCCTTTAAATCCTAGAGCAAGTTTAAATACTCAAAATATATATTATAGCTGTTTTTAATTCCTTGCCTTCACATTCCTGGTTCTACTTCTATTGACTGATTATTCTCTTGGTTATGGGTCATATGAATAGTATTGAGGTATAAGAGAACATACTGAAAATGTACATATTATAGGAATGCAGCTTAATTACTTTCCACAGTGTGAAAATATCTACATAACAAGATCTGAGCTCAAGAAACAAAATATTAACTAATAAAAAAGAAATAAACTACCTAGACCCCTACATGTCCCTCCCCCTTCCCATCACTACCCACTCCTAGACATTGTGAGCATTCCATTGTTGAATGTTTGGGAGTTTTGTGTTTTATCCGAGTGTGCTGAAGTTTGCTTTGATAGGCAATAAGTAATCTGTGTATCAGCTTGATCCTTCTGCGGTTTGTCTTTAAATTTAATTAGGGAAGTTCTGCGGTAGACTAGAATCTTAAGGCAATTAGCTCTCTGAAGGCATAAATAATCCTTGTTGCCTTACTATCAAATGGTCTGAGTAGTTGAAGAGATATCTCTATTCATGCTGCATGGAATGAAATTATCTCCTAGACCTGTGTGAAGTTTAGAATGTGTACATCCTGCACCTCCTCAGAGGTCATTCTTTGCCTGAACTCAGGAATTTCAAACACGCATATGCAAATTAGTATTTAGCCAAGAACTCAAAGAAATGGCACACACACAGGTATATAGATTTCTTTCTTTACCTAACAGCTATCTTTTCACTATTTTGCCCCTCAAATTTCAGCTTTCTCCCCTTCTCAGTCTGTGTTCTCTGGATCCTCACCATGATCTTGTTGGGATCTCTTCCCTTGCACCACTTTTCAAAAGTGCCTCCACCAGCCATGGTGATTTTAAGACTCAATTCACTTGGTTTTCCTCCTTTATTGATCATAACCCCATCTACTTGTTTTATGTATTTTGTCTGTTTTATGTATTTTGCTCTTTTTAAAGTTGTTTGCAATGAAAGTGTAAGTGTAAGTCTAAAGCAATCCAAATAAGTTCAATGATACTCTATTACTAAAAGAAGTAAAAGTTCTCAGTTCTCTTAAATTCTTTTTTTCTTTATCAAATCATAACTGTGTACATTAATGCATTTATGGGGTGTAATGTAATGTGCTGGTCTGATATACAATGTAGAATGCTTATATCAAACTGATTAACATTCAACCAAACTTTTAATCATGCTGGCCTAATCATTAATATATTAATTAACTTTAGGTATTAAAATTATATTTTTAATTTTTTGAGAATTCTAATTTTATAAGGTATGAAAAGTATTAGAGTTATGTTCACTTGTGATTAATTATTACATTTTAGGCATATTTATAGACACATAGATGATATGATACAAAACGTGGAGCATGCCTTAAAGCAGGGGTCCTCAAACTTTTTAAATAGGGGGCCCTCAGACCATTGGAGGGCCAGACTGTGAGCCCTGGGATGAGTTGGCTGCTAAGAAGGACAGGCAGTGGTGGCTAAAACACCTGGAAGGCTGGATAAATGTCCTAGGCCGGCCACATGTGGCCCACAGGCCGTAGTTTGAGGATACCTGCCTTAAAGTCTGCTAGTAGGAAAAGAGAAGTGAAGAGGGGAAAAGAGATAAGTTGAACACCGTTTGTTGTTTGTAGATAATTGTTAAAGCTGAATGACCAATGTATAGGGCTTATTATACTACTTTTTTCTAACTGGGAATTTCTTTTATAAGATAGAGATATAAGACTTCCATATAAGTCTTATATTTTACTTAAAGTTGATAATATTAAGAAACAAGAAAATATCAGAACGTGAAAGAATGATAATAAACATATTAAGTTTCAAAAACAGGAGCAGCCCTAAGACTGTATTTATTAGATTGTCATTTGCTGGTCCAATGTATGAAACAAGGCATCCTTCCTGCAGGGCCTCATGTGGCTCTGGACATAAAAATGGCTCTGAGTGATACTACTTCTCACTGTGCACAGGCATAAAATATTCCACAAGTTCCTGAGTAATTAATTATTGTCATGTAAAAAGAGCCAATAACAATTTTGCAGAAGCAACCAGAATTTGAAGGCCAGATTATATTAATAGAAAATTATCATTATTCTTTGCCTCTGGCTTTCAGCTGCAAGTTAAAGGAAAGCACTAGGCAGTCTGAGGGTCTTGACCATTAGGCATGTCCTCCAGAGACAAGCACAGGTTGCCACCTGCATTTTAAAGACTGTTAGCTGAGGTTGAGGAAGTGCTTGGAGCTGAGCACGAGACGTTGGAGTAAATTGCTTCCCTGAAATACAATTTACAGAGGTGATGCTAAGGTACTGAAAATGCTGAGTCTTCAGGAATAAATTGTTCCAACCCTTTCCCAAGGTAACACTGAAGCACAGTGCAGAAAAAGGCATTTTTATTAACCTCAAATGCTTAATTATGAATCATTTATCAGAGAGCTGGTATGAAATTCTTTTTTTTTGTTTGTTTGTTTTAAAGCATTTTGTATTCAACTGGTATATTCTACATACATAAAGAGTTATGGAAAAGAATAAAACTCAAGGGAAAAAAGGTATATTTTGGAAACATAATATTCAGACTATGATAGAATCCAGATTCCATTCTACTTAAGTTCTATGTGCTGTCTTTGCAGTCTTTCTTTTGTGATCCTTCTTCAAAGGTTGTCCTGCTGATAATGGTAAGATTTGAGTCATTGTTTAATCCTGAGGTTTCCTTTGGAACGCTGTTAAGTGAGTCTCCAATTCCCACTGTTTAAGGGGATGCCTGATCATAGTTCTAGGCATTCCCTGATGTTTGCAGCTAGGGGTGAATCAAAGTTCCAAAAGTGCTCAACCTAAGTCTCCTTTCTGGAGAGGGCTTCCAGTCTTACTTATGCAAAGTATACATCAGTTTGAAAATTCATTTCCAACACCCTCTTTCTATCAATATTACTGTTTAAGAAATTCCTTCAGCAAGGCTCCAAGAAGAGCATTAATTAGAAAATATGTTACTTAATGGAAAAGTTCTGTAAGGATTTATAGCATAAATGAAGATAACTATCTATTCTTTCAGATACATTGGGCTGAGCAATTTCAAATGTTCTAAGTTATCTGTATCTAGAAATTTATAAACCTCTCTTAAAAAATGTACAATTCTACGAATACTCACTGTAGTAATTTTGAAGTTTACAGGATCAGAAAAAAAATTGGAAATATTATTTAGAAAAAAATATTGGGCAATAAATAATGAGCTATTCAATACAAGTATATATACATATATATATGTACACATGTGCATGTATTTACATACATGAATGCATTATTCACACATATACTTTAAAAAAGTAAATGCCAGTGGGAAGATTATTATATTCCATAAAACTTCCTTCCATATGAAACCATCCTACAAAAGTGAGAATGCTGAAGTAAAAAATGTGTGTGAATGTGTGTATGTTATGGGAGAAAGAAAAAACAAGAACATGAAACAAACGAAATGTATGGTTTTCCGTTGTCTTCAAATTCCTTCTTGAATTTTTTGTTTTACTTGATTCATTTATAGTCTCCAGTTCTTCCCAGCACAGTTTTGAATGTACTGCCACCTGTTTCCTGTTTCCCAACTTCATTATCAACAATATAAGGGGAAGAGGGCTTTGATTTTGCTGTTCTTCTTCTCCTTTTCATAATCTTGTATTAGGTAACACTCTGTGGTATTGATTTTATACATATTCTCTCTAATTCTTAAACAATCTGGAAAAATAGCTGTCATTGTCCTCATTTCCTGGTAAGAAATCTATAACTCAGAAGTTCAAGTAACTTGGCACAATCATATTTATAAATATATTAAAGTTATTTGTGTTTTAGCTCCAAAGGGCCCTGGCAAGAAAAAACAAAAAAAAAAACACCCAAGATGCAGAGAATTGGTTCTAATAACATAGGTCATACTGCAGACTATAAAGGAGAATTTGGCAAAATAGTGGCAAACATTAAATTGGCACATAGTATAGAGAATAAGAAGAATTGTTTCTTTTATTTAGAGATGCATAATGAAGCACTAATTAAACTTCAGGCACAATGATCCAGCTTGATGCCTTTGCTCTCATCATCATCAAGTACTCATTAAGGTTCTGTGATGTTCCAACTAATTAACATTATGCAACTTATATAGAGATAGGGAAAATAATCAGGTATGAGCCCTGATTGCCATTTCTTTTTTTATTTTAAAGTCTCTTCATTTACACTGGAGAGCCCCTGAGAAAAAATAGGGCCACTGTGGTCAGACGTGAGTGACTGTGGTGAAGTGTTATAAAACTGAGAGTTACATGTAGTTTTCAGCATAGCGTTGGTTACATGAGATATGTTTAGTGAGTTATTATTATCATAACCTTTCTTATGATTTAATTCAGAACGTATAGTACAAAAGACATTGATGATTTAACTCAGAAGGTATAGTACAAAAGACTTTCATGCTGACAAGCCAGTGCCTATGTCATCTTCTAGACATATGATAGGAGAATATTAGAATTTTTAGAATATTTCCTCTACTTTCAGTTTATAAACACTCCAAGAAATAAAATGATTATGTTTAGAAAAACAAACCATAAAAACATAGAAACCCAAAGGAGGCAAATGCAGAATGCTAAGCCATCCCAGTAGTATCTACGATGCTCCTACAATAAAAAATTTAACACCAGTGGCGAAACACCTTGGCTTAAGAGGGCAGTGTTTTCACTGCAAAGTGATTAGAGCTTAATGAAGTCTTCTGTGGGTGATTATGAAAAAAAATATGGGGAAGATCATGACCTTACATTTAATTAAAGTTCTTCGGGTTGCTAATTCTTCCACAGGTTGATTAATAGAGAGTGGGTGCCAGCACCCTTTTAAAAGTGTGAATATATGTACTTAGTAATGGAACAATCATACAGACTGGTACTTGGGTCATTAGGAAAGTTTTGAGGTACACAGAAATTGAGAAATGTAAAATCCATGTGGCCAGAAACAAATGAAGCCCCCCCAGCAACACTGATAAAACGAGCAAATTGCAACTTGCACAGGTGAATCTGAAAGGACACGGTCTACTGTGTTTTCTGGATGTGAAATAATGGACCATACACAGTCTGTTTAAAACCTTCAGTAGTGACTTATGTATGACATAACCTGCTTTGTTTTTAAACTAAATATTACATTTATTTATTTATTATCAGTTTTTTTATTTTTTAGATAGAATTGCACTCTGTCGCCCAGGTAGAGTACTATAGTGTCATCATAGCTCACAATTAATCTCAAACTCTTAGGCTCAAGTGATCCTCTTCCCTCAGCCTCTCAAACAGCTGGGACTACACATGCCTGCCATGAATCCTGGCTAGTTTTTCTATTTTTTGTAGAGACAGGGTCTTGTTCTTGCTCAGGCTGGTCTTGAACTCCTGAGCTCAAGCTATCCTCCCAGAGTGCTAGGATTATAAGCTTGAGCCACTGCACTTGGCCTAAATATTACATTTTAAAGAAAGAAAAGTATGGAGTCTAAATCTACCTTAATGATTTCAAGATAAGTGAGCCAAGACTATATTATCTCCAGATGAGGATCAGTGAGCTGCCTGCAAAGATGGGGTGCTGAGTTATCTCTCTATCTTAAGGGATAGGGTGTTGGGCTGTCCCTGTCCTAAAGGGTAGTGTTCTAGGCTATTCTGCTGACCTAAAGGATGGGGTACAGGGATTCCCCCTGCCCTCAAAGATGGGATACTGGGCTGTCCCCTGCCCTAAAAAATGGAGTGCTGGGCTGTTCCTCATTCCTTGACCTAAGGATGGGGTGCTGGCTGTCCTCCTCCCTGAAATGCTATAACTAAGTAGGATTAGTGCAAGGACTAAAGGGAATAGTTTCTCCATATGCCTTGCACAAAATAGTCAATAAGTGTTAACTTTCATTATATTCAAGTTATACACAAAATAAATACTTAGTACCAAGCATCCCACTCTTACAAATTATTCTTTACTAGTGCCTTTTCATCTTGATATTGTCTTGCCTTCTAAACAACAAATAAAAAGTAACAACATAGGAAAATCTCTTTGAAAAAAGAAATCACAGAAATATCAAAGACAAGGCTGCAATATTTAATCAAGAATCAATAATTTAAATGGCAAGCATGGGATCTTAACTGATATTAAAGGTATTTTCCATTTCTACACAAAGATTTCCCTCCCCAATCTTACTACAAATTGTCAGTATGACACTTGAATTAAAATTATCCTAATTTTTCATTTGTAATGTTTGAAATCATATAATATGTTCCTAATTCCCATTTTATTTTTTTTTTAATTTTTGTGCATCATAATCTACATTTAAAATATCAGAATTTACCTTCTGGGAATATTATGTTCAACTATGCTACTGAAGAATGTTTACAGAGTGTCCTAAAAGTAATCAATAAAGTCACCATACATGGGGAAAATGGGAAATTGTAGTTAACGTGTTTCTTTATTTACAAAATACTATTCATTACAAAATTTTACAAAATATCCTTTACATGTGGGCGACCTCTTTGGTTTACCCTGTATTTTGCCATACTCCTGTTATCTCTTCATTTTTTTTAAAGGAAAATAAGGCGAATGCATTAGACTTTAAAAAGATATTTTTGTCAGATTAGGAAGAAGTAGAAACATGACAAAAAAATACCTCATCCTTGGAAGAAAAGCAAAAGGCAAAACTAACAGAAGCTAAATTGCACAGCAGAGTTGAACTCTTACCATATAATTGCTTCTGCCAGGGTAAAAATGGAACAGAACCAAGAGATTACAATGAGCATCATTTTGGTACTGAAGAAGACCCCTTTCACAAAGAGTGTGCAGTTGAATCCTAGTGTGATCATTATAGGCTCATTTTCCTTATTCATGTTCCCATGATAAAGGCCTTAGGAAGAAGCACTGGCATTTTAAATTACTCAATTTTGCTTGTGGACATTTTCTTTTTCTTTCTTTCTTTTCTTTTCTTTTCTTTCCTTTTTTTAGCTTTCTCAGAAAAAAATTCATTTGCCATGTTACTAGAAGAACACTTTGGAGAGCAGCTCTGTTAATATGTGGACAATGAATGCAGCACTAGAATCTTGGCATTGACAAGGGAAAAGAAATTACCTGTGGGCACTTGCTCCAGAGTCCCCACTCAGACATGACACATTCATTGGGACACAGGAGAGAACAGGACTGGGTTTCTGGGGGAATTTCATGCTGGTTGCACAGGCTGCTATTCACTGCTCCACCTTCACTATCGGCGGTATTCACACACCTGTAGAACAAGGTCAAGATGGCTTGATTACTGAAAATAGTGGAGAGTATTTTTAAAATAGTTTGATGGGTCATAGTTACTGACTTCTTAAAGATAGTTAAATACGACTCAAAGCTGGAAGAGAAATCAAGGGGAAAAAAAGACTTTCCTTCTTCAGATAGTCGGCCTTTATTGAGTGATAACTCAGTATGGAATCCTTTATTCAAGAGACCAAGAGAGAACAATGGAAAGACTGGAGGCAATGGTTGACCTTGAAGAACTCTCAATTTCAAGACACCTAGCATATATTCACATGGATCCAGCACTGAGTGAATATCCTTTTTATTGTGAGAATCTTGAAGGCTCTGCTTCTGTAAATAAATCTATTGCTTTATAATAGCTAGATCCTTCATACTTCCTCTGGCTCTCTTAAACCTTTCCCAAACTTCTCTGTCATTCCATCCAAAGTTTCCTAAACTTTGCCCCACCCATTTTTAAAGTCATTGTAGAGTAATATAAAAAATACTTTCCAATTATAAACCAAAGGAAAATGAGGGAGTATTTCCATGCAGCAACTGAACATGCAGTACAGATGTACACATTGGGGTTGCTTGGCCTGCTGTGTGTGAGGTTTTGAAATACATTCTGGCAATAATGAGATAATCACAATATTGTTAAAGAAGATGATGAGTTAACAAAAGTAAAACTAAAGTCTTTGCCAGTATATTCTTGCCAGAATGGATTAAACAAAAAGTTGTGGAAAATATCAAGTGCCTGCAAGAATGCAGAACAACTATAATTTTCACTCTACTCATTGGGGCACAAACTGTTTTAAAGATTGGTTGACAGTGTCTAACAAAACTAATCATACACCTACCATGTAACCATATAATTCCACTTCCATATACACAGAAATGTGTATAAATGTGTTTCAAAACAAAACCAAAAACTGAATGAAAAATGTTCATAGGAACACATTCATAACAAACCAGACTAGAAACAATCCAAATGTTTAACAACAGCATAATCTATTGTATAATCTATTGTTTAATAATAGCACATACATAAATATATTGTGCTAAGTTCATTGAGTTAAATGTCATAAAGTGATGAGAATGCATGAGCTATTGTTATGTGAAAGAATATGGGTGATACAAAGAATATGGGTGATGTCAAACCAGAAAAGCTAGACACAAAAAAGAACAGGCCCTTCATGATTCTATTCACATAAAGGTAAAAATCAGGGGGATACTAATATATGGTGTCAGAACCCAGAAGAGTAGTTACCCCTGGGGGAGTGGTAAGTGACTGATGAGCGTTTAGGGAGTCTTGTTAATATTTGTTTCTTGATCTTTGCACTGGTTACACAGAGGTGTGCACAATGTGAAAATTCATCCCTCTGTATCCTGATCATGCAGGCATTTCTCAGTATTTATATCATATCCCAATTAGAAGTTTAAGATTAACTTACCAAAATATATAATGAAGACTTGCTATATGCAAATGTCTTTTGCTAGCTGTTGGGTTGCAAAGTTATTTTTTATTTTTATTTTCATTTTTATTTTTTGTGACAGAGTCTCACTTTGTCGCCCTTGGTAGAGTGGTGTGGTGTCATAGTTCACAGCAGCCTCAAATTCTTGGGCTCAAGATTCTCTTGACTCAGCCTCCCAAGTAGCTGGGACTATAGGTGCCTGCCACAAGGCCAGGCTATTTTTTTTTTTTTTTAAGAGATGTGGTCTCGCTCTTGCTTGGGCTGGTCTCAAACACGTGACCACAGGCAATCCACCTGCCTTGGCCTTCCAGAGTACTAAGATTACAAGTGTGAGCCACCATGCCCGGCCTATATTTTTTGATAATGATACATTTGGTATTTTTAAAGGCTTCCTATGTACCAGACTTTTTCCCTGGTTTTGGGGTACAGAACTAAACAAAAAAGACAGACTTGTTCTCTAGTGTTATGAGTACTTTGTCCTCCTGATAGTGCTAAAGGTGAAGATTAAAATGACAAAAATGATGAGCTTACAGGTGCCATTTGCTGATCTGGGAATTCAGACACAATGTCAAGGTCACAGACTAAACACATGAGAAGTGTGTGCTGGAGATCTTTTGACTCTTCCCACCTTGTGCTATGCTAATGAATTATCCCACACACTTTAGGAGTCTCTTTATACTCACACATTAAAAACAGAAAAAGAAAACTCCAGAAAAATTACAAAATAGCCTACCATGTGGCAAAAAATAAAACAAGCTTTATGAGCTCTGAAGCCATGAAAAGCTGGATATTCTATAAAGGAGGTTAGCTGAGAATGGTAGACAGAGAAGTTGTGGGTAATGACTTCTCAAATTGGCAGGCATGCCATAGAGTCAGCAACATTTCTCCTGCAGTAATGGTCAGTAGTGGAGGGAGGGTCTATGGCATGGTTTAAGTGTCTTTTTTCTGGATAAGCTTAAACAACTGGCAATTGCCTTCCTTTCTGCTGGCTCACTCACAGCTAAGGTCCATTTATTATTTAACCATGAGAGGAGGTGAGACTTCTGATTAATAACATCCAGTGAACGTATGCATTAGTTTCTATTCACTCCCTATATGTCACAAAAGCAATAGGAAAGGAATTTGTTATTAAAATTAATAATAATGATGATAGGAGAGAAAGATGTCACTCTACAAGGACAAATAACATGGGAGAAGACAAGAAAAAGAAATGAAAGATAGAAGAATCTTCACGGTAACTGCCTTAGTATATCTGAGAAAGCTGAATACTAAATCATCAAGTGACAATGATGAAAATAACCCCATTTATACTGCAGAACATTTACAAAACTCTAGAATTTCTAGCATTAAGTACCTCTGGAAATGGGGAGGAAGAGGAGGCTAAAAAGCTGGATGATTTATTAAAAGTATGTTTCAGAAGTATTGAGCCTAGTTCACAAGCTAATTCTCCCTTTCTGAGACATCCACAGAAGGGTCTGTGGACTGGACAACACTTGGTGCATGCAAGGATGGGTGGGGACGCCATCCTGAAAGAGGTTTAAGTAAGAGTTTGCATACTGAAAAAATGCCACTTGTATAGTGGATAGAAATCCAACATGGGTCTCATGTGCTGACATCAAGTTATCAGGTGCTGGCAGAGTTGTGCTCTGGGGGGAAGAAACTCTCTCTTGCCTTGCTGTTTCCTGGTCTGAAGGCAACCTGGTCCTCTAGTGGCGCCCCCTCCACCTCTAAGGGGCAGCAGCATGGCATCTCTCAGTGCCTTGCTACTGCAGTCATGTCTTCCTCTCTTTCTTATCTCCCCTTCTACTCTTTTAAGAAAAATCTTTCCATCTCAAGGTCTCTACTTTAATGACAACTGCCAAGTTCCTATGCCAGAGATGACATTTTTGCAAATTCCAGAGATTTGGACATGGACATCTTTGAGCGCCTCATTCTGTCTACCACACCAGACTTCTTTCACTGGGCTCCCAGAATACTGGCTGTGAGGATCATCTATTGCACATACAGTTTAAAATAGACTTTTCTGAGAATTTCTACAAGCCCAAGAGTAAAGACTTAAAAAGATTGAAATTGAGGGTGTTCTCAAATGGACATACTCTTACCTGCTACATATGCAGCCTCATCAATTTCCCTGTCATCTCTCTTCAGCAATTACCTCACTTCTACTCAAATTAATTGAAAAACTGCTCTAAGGTATTGCCTATATTTGTTATCTCCCAGTTTCTTAACTGGGAGATTAACTCCCCACTATTTTTAACTCTTGAACTCATTTTAATTATTCTTTTTGTCCTGTTCCAGAGAAACTAAGTCTTACTAAGATTATCAACAGACTCCCACTGCCAAACTCAATGGTTAATTCTTATCTCAACAAACTCAGAAGGATTTGAAACAATCAATTCTTATATATTCTTAACAAACTCTTTTGTTTGTCTTGACATATTCTTTGATTTCCTCCTATTCTACTGGCTCTTTCTCAGTCTTATTTGTAGAATCTTTCTCCATTGTATGAATGTTGGAGTTTCCCAGGACTCAATTTTTTATTGATATATGCCAAATTTATAGCTAATGATCCTGAAATTTATATACATATTTTAAATCTCTTCCATGAACTCCATATTGTAATATCTCCAATCTGCTTTTTATATCTCCCAACTCAACATATAGCATCATCATTCTTACCATTGTTCAAGTCATATGACCTAACAATCACCACTGATGCTTTTTTTTTCTCTAAACTCTGCAATCATTTCCTTAGGTGTGTTCTGCAGCTTTGAAATACATTCCATATTTGACTTTATAACCATCTTCACATTTACTAAACACAATCCAACTACCCATCTCTTTCAACTGGAATTGTGCAGTAGCCTCAAACACACATCCCTGCTATCCTCTACTACATCTCAAAATAATTTCCCTATACCACATCCCATTAAGTCCTTTCCACATGTAAATGAGAGCATGTAATTCCCTCATCTTAAACCTTCTATAACTTCATGTTGGCTTTGAAAAGTCCTCATATCTTTATTTTGTTTTAGAAGACCCTGGATGATTTGAATACTTGCACTAGTTATATGGGACATTCTACCAACAAGCAAAGAAGTTTCCTGCTTTGCATGCTCCCTCCTCCTAGAAATCTCTTTCTATGGATCTTCACACTCATTCAAGTCTCTCACTTTATTTAGGTTTCTGCTAATTTTACAGACCAAATTCTCTAAATTGATTAGTATCCCTAATCACTCCAACTCAATTTTATTTTCCTTCTTGGCATTTCATAACAAAGACATTTCATCATATATTAATTTATGTGTTTATATTTTCCCTACTGATACATTTTAAGTTCTTTGAGGACACAAATTATTCAACTCATAATTTTACCCCCTGTGGCTAGAATAATATCTGGCACAGAGAAGGCAAATATTTATACATGTTTTTTGAATTAAAAAGTGGTTATAGTCATACATGAGCCATGGAGATGCTCTTCTGTTTGAAGGTTTTAAGAAAGGGAACAGGTAAGCTGTTTCATTTATTATAATAGGATCTTACTGAAGTCAATCATAATTTGGGATGCAAAGTACTAGGGAATCTTCTTGCCATATTTAGAAGTGATCATGCACATATAATGTGTTGCATAGTCAGTATCTGCTAAGACTACTTCAGTGGTTTGAATATTTTCCCCAAATTTGAGACTGCATTCTCAAATTTATATGTCATTTGGAGGTGGGGACATTGGGAGGTAATTTGGATTAGATACAGTCATTGGCTTGGAGCCACCATGATGGGTCTGGTGGCTTTCTTTACAAGAAGAGAAAGAGAGAGAACTGAGGTGATCCACATGCTCTTACCCACTCACTATGTTATGATTTGCCATAAAGCCTTCATTAAAAATAGCCACCATGCTTCTAGCCTCTAGAACTATAAATTTTTTTTCTTTGTAAATTACCCACTCTTGGATACTCAGTTATAGCAAATAAAATTTACTCAGGTAATTGTTACCATGAAGAGGGGTTGTGCTATAACAGATAACTTCAAAGTGTGGTAGGGATTTTAGAAATGGAGAATGAGTAGAGGCTGGAAGGATTTGGAAGAGCAGGTCAGAGGATGCCTACATTTCTGTAAACAAATTTAAGAGCAATTTTGGGGAGAGCTCAGAAGAAGAGTAGAAAAAGTCTGAAACTTCAGAAAGATTACTTAAGTAGTCATGATCTGAATGCCAATAGAACTGTGGACAGTAAAGGCCATTCTGATGAGTTCTCAGATGAAAAAGAGGAAGAAGGTTGTGGAATCTGGAGTAAGGCCATAATATCTGGCACATAGAAGGCAAATATTTATACATGTTTTTTGAATTGACAGCTGTTACACAGCTGCAGATAACTGGGCTTCACTGTGCCCATGTACTAGGATTTTAGTGAGGGTGAAACTTAATAATAATGAACTAGGATAATGGGTAGAAGAACAAAGCATTCATACTGCAGTGTGGCTACTTTTAACTGCTTATAAGAATATGCAAGCTGAAACACAGTGGAAAATATTTTAAAATTCTCAGTGAGCCACATAAAGAGTAAAAAGTATATTCAGGTATGTCCAAGTGAACATTTGTTAAAGAATTTGCTCAAGTGACCATTTATTAAAGAAATTAGTACAGGCATAAGGGAGTCAGAGGCTATTCATCAGGACCATGAGAGAATCCAAAGACATTTCAGAATCTTCAGGGTACCCCTCCAGTCACAGTCTCAGAGCTCTAGGAAAGAAGATGATTTCAAAGAATGTGCTAGTGACTCACTTTCCACTGGGCTCACTTCCCAGGGCCACCCTGGGTTCCTGCTCCCTGCATACCAGTGCAGTACTCCTCAGTCATCCCAGCCATAACTGCAGTCCTAGGTGTGGCTCAACCTGACACTCTGGAAAGTACAAGACACAAATCTTGGCAATGTGCAGGTGGTGCCAATTCTGTAAATGCACTGACTACAAGAGCCATGGGGGCCTAGCTTCCTCCACACGGATTTAAAAATGCCCATGAGCCTAGGCAATGCATTGCTATAGAGACAGAGCTACTACAGAGAGCCCCACTGGGGTGATGCCAAACAGAAATCCACGTTCCAGCTGCAGTGGGGATTCTCCCCCAATAGACTGCAGGAGCTGTGGAAGCAGGACTACCACCAATACCCAAGAACTATAGAGCCACCAGTGTGAGATGCCAGCCTAGGACAGCTGAAGTGTGGGCTCAGCCCAGAAAAGCCATAGGCTTTGGCTGGTCCACTCCCATGCCTACTATGTCTGGGAGACACATGGAGTAAAAGACTATTTGGGGACTTTAAGATTTAATGTTTTCTCTGTTCAATTTTGGACTTACTTGGGCCAGTTACTCCTTTCTTTTTGGTCATTTCTCTCTTCAATAATGAGAATATCTATCCTATGCCCATCCCATCATTGTATTTTAGATGTAGATAACTTGCTTGATGTCACTGGATCACAGCCAGAGGACCTTTACCTTGAGATGAATCATGCCTTGACTCTCATCCATATCTCATGTAGATGAGACTCTGCACTTTGAACTTTTGAGGTGGGGCTGGAATGAATTAAAACTTTGAGGCTACTGGGCTGGAATTAATGTATCTAGAGTGTGAGGACATAAATTTGGGGCATCCAGGGTAAAATGCTATGATTTAAATGTGTCCCCCAAAAGTTGATGTGTTGAAAATTTAATTGCCCATGGAACAATATCAAGAGGGGGGGCAGCTAAGAAGTGACTGGGTCAAAAAGGGCAGATCCCTTATGATGAATTCAGGCCCTTATCTCAGGAGTTAGTTCTTGAGAGAATGGATTGTTATAGAAGCAGGCTGGGCTCACTCTTGTGGTCTCTCTCTGTTGCACACACTTCCTTCTCCATCTGCTTTTCACCACATTATCACACAATACTAATGTCCTCAACAAAAGCTGCCACTGTGCCCTTGGAATTCCCACCCTCTAGAACCATGAGCTAATAACTTATGTTCCTTTGTAAACTACCCAAGGTCCAGTAATTCTGAGATGTTCTTTTATAGCAACAGAACATGAACAAAGACAGCTACCATAAGGTGGCTATCACAACAGAAATTTATTTTCTCACATTTCTGGAGGCTAGGAGTCTAAAATCAAGGTGTCATCAGGTTTGTTTTCTTCTTTTTGGCTTTATATGGCCATCTTCTCCCTGTATCTTCATGTAGTCTTTCCTCTATCTGTACCTGGGCCATAATCTCCTCTTTCTAATCAGCACACCAGTCAGAATGCATTATAGCTTGTACCGATAACCTCATTTTACCTGAATTACCCTTACTAAAGATCCTATCCCCAAATATGGTCACATTCTGAAGTATCAGGAGTTGGAACTTTAACATACGGATTTGGAAGTTAGGGAGACAAAATTTAAACCATCACAGAGTAATATTTGGTAACCATGCTGCTTTTATTATATCAGGCTCTATAGGTTTGACCTGAGAGATATGGCAGAAATGCCCTTTTGTTCAAATGTATTTTCTTCAATCAAATTCCCACAATTCTTTCAGGAACAATTTATTCTCTTACAGCTTGTCTTTCTCCCCTGAGATTTTTCTTTAAGACTGCTAAGAGCCCTAAATGGGATGAGAAAAAGAGATGCCACAGCTCATTTGCATACGATAGTATAAACTAGGTTGGTTAGGCAATTTTAAAACCCATGAGAGAACAAGATATAGGAAACAGAGGTTTTGAAGGGAAGGAAGTAAAATCTCCAAATTTGCAACTGTCTGTGTGTATTTGTCACAAGAGAAAGGGCACCAAACAAAGGAAAAGGAAGATAATTGTTTATTAGCCATTTGCTTGAGTTGATCATGAAAAGCACCTTTTGAATTTTGCCTGCAACTGTTTCTTCCAACATGCCTACCAGTCATTTGCAACACCGGGACTGCTAGAAGTGGTGGCTATATACCCGTGTTTCCCTGAAAATAAGACACTGTCTTATATTCATTTTTTCTCAAGAAGACACAGTAGGGCTTATTTTTAGGGGATGTCTTATCTTTATTAAGTATAATATAACAATCTACATTTGTTCAAATACAGTTAAGTCATCTTCTTCTGGAACCTGACAGGAGGAGCCGACCTTGTTGGTGGGGCTGGCACTAGTGATGCCTGAACTCCTTTCCCCTAGCCATTAGCATGGGCAATGGTCACAGATGCCTGTGACCATGGTTACCATATGCGCATGTGTGAATGGCTTGGAGAAAGGAGCTGTGGCAGATAAAAGGTATTCCAGTCTTCCTTACTGCTCTGCCCCGAAATGCATGGAGCATATTTGCATAGCTGTGCCCATCACTAGGTCTTATTTTGGGGGTAGGGATTGTATTTAACAAATGCGTAGACATCCTGCTAGGGCTTCGTTTTTTGGGTAGGTCTTATTTTGGGGGAAACATGGTACTAAATGACTGAATACATTAAGTTTCACTCATGTCAAACAGCAATTACTGCATATAAGCAGGCTCTGCCTTGCAACTGACTTCCATCTAACAGTTACTGAATAGGCAGTTATCTGATACAGGCATTGCCTATCTGAAATGGAGCTTCCTACATCTGGCAAAATGTACACTACGCTTATGTGACTGAAGAATTGACTATATAGTGTTTTCTTCTTTATTTCATAAACTGATCATTGTATATCAATGTTTACTTTTGCTTGTCTGTCTCTAACATTCATTGCCATTATCCACAGCTGGTAAGATAACTATTCTTTCTTCCCAAATAATTTCTCAATAAATCACAACAAATTCAGGCCAAGTGTTTCCTTTGGTTATCACAGTTGTATTTATAAAACAAAAACTTTAAAAAGACTTCTTCAGTAAATAACATAGCATTCACTAAATTTTTTCAGAGATACTCTTTTTATATCAAAACATATGAGACTGCTTGGACTTTAGTTTCCAAGGCTAATTTTGGAGGTTTAAATTGGCTTTTTCAGTGTGTTTACATTTAAAATTAAAATGTCCATCAACTATACTAATCATAGTGCAAAAAAGAGAAATGGCAACACAGTTGAAATCTCCTAATTTATTAACAATGATGGCCATGAATCAATGGAGTAATCACAGCCTGCTCTGTGCAGTTGGCTCTCCCATCCAAGTCATTGGCAGGAAATGGTAAGGATTAGGTTGCATTGCAGAGAGAATCACACCATGTACACAGCAAACCAAGGTATAAATGCTTCCATGGATATTTCAGAGATGAGCAAAAGCCAGTGTCTGCAGTGTGAAAATCAGAGTTTACTTGGGTAAACAATACTATTGTTTTTATTAAAAAATACATAAGTTCCACTTCCCCCTACTTCCCAAATCTCTTCATTTTCACACACCTGATTTTCCTAGATTGTGTTCCTCCTCCACAACGTACGGACCTCAGCTCATTGTTGATTTTGCACGAAGACCAGTGTTCTACAACCCAGGAATACTGATTGCACTCACTGTAACATGGGACTGCCTCATGCACCTGTCAAGAACAGGAAAAAGAAAAAAAAATTATGTGGAACTATCCAAGTTATGAAAAAATAGCCTATCTTTTAGTAATGCCTGCTGAGCATAACCTGAGAAACTGCACTCTGGCCCAAATAGCCAAATTACATTCCCAAAAAGCAAGATATATTTGGCTTCTCTGAATTTACTGACTTGCGTAAAGAAGCATACAGGGGAAATCAACTAAAATATGATGGTGTGCTTTCACAGAAGGGAACAAAGGACAGTCATTTCCTAGCACCAAGAATAGGAATTCCATTATCATTTCATTTCCTCAAAAAGCTCACACAGCATCTATTAGATGGTCCAGCTCTCAATTATGTGGTATATTGTATTCTCAGATGTACTTTAACATGTCAATTGAAACAAGTATATATAAGGAAAATTATTCTTGAATATATGGGTTTCTTATAATGCATAAGAAAAGTGGTATTATTTGCACCGGAAATTTCTTCCTATGCCCCCATATGATCAATGCTAATGGCAATCATTTAGCCTCTTGGGCATTGTGGCTTCACATAAATTTAGCTATTTCTAGGATATTTCCAGAGCACAACTAAAACACACACACACACACACACACACACACCATAAGACAAATACTGCCAAATTGTTAGTGGCTCTGCACGATTACTGACTATGAACATTTACAATTTTATAGTAAAAATAATGAGTATAGTAAACAAATTCTTAAGTTATTTCCTATGCATTTGTTTGTGGCAATTTTCTCTAGAAATTGTATCCCAGTAGGCAGCCAATTGTGTTTGTTTGCCTTTTGGAGGCTGTATTTAAAATGCATTGCTCCCCAATATCAGCACAATGTCCTCCCTAGAAAAGAAAAAGGAAACTCCCATTTCAGGATCACAAGGTGGCTTTAGTATAGGCAGGCTGATGAAGAGTGGTTCAACCTATTACCAGTATAGTTAACTGATGCTTTTCCTTTTACATAATAATTTGAGTCCCAGTCCTTTGTTCCTTTAGCCTTTCTAATTCCATAAAATTATAAATGATAAGTAGGGAGTGCTATCCAAACAGAACCATTTCTTGTAAGTTTTTGCTAAATGCAAAGGAAAGCACTGTGCAAAATAGGATAATCAAAAAACAGGATTGGAACAGTATCAGCATGTTTGGTGGAAGTCAAATGAGAAAAGGTGATTTGCAAGACGACCAGAAACTTTTTTTAACTATGGGGTTATACTTGGCTCTTTCAAGGAGAAGAGAAACTATAAAGTAACAAATATGTGAGGGCCAAATGAAAGGAGATAGGAAAATAGAAGTGGAAATCGGCATGAGCAAAGTAAGGAATTAAGTTATAAAGAATCACATCTCCTGCTGTGAATGCTGACAAGAATTGGAATGAAAGGGTCAGAAGCAGTTCCTATATTAGAATAAGAAGGCGATCACTTGTATCTGAGAAAAGTCTGCCCCCAAACAGTCATAGGATGTAAGAAAAGAATCTATAAAAATGAAAACGCATGATTCCAACTGAACATGAATACTAGGAAACTGAGCTGATGATGACAGTTGAAGGTTTAGCTGACTTCACTGCACCAGGAAAATGATGCATTCACTGACTTTATGGGTTCATTCTATAAATCCTTCAATATCTAAAAATTTGAACAAATCTTTTTGGTTTTCATATGAGATACAGAAAAGAATCTCTGCCAAAGAACTCTGTACAAATAGGGGGTAAATGAAAACAAATGATTTAAAAAGTAATGTTTCCTATATCTTATACATGAGTCTAAGAGCAAATGGTTGTGATATCCTTTCTGATATGAACTACTGTTTATAAAGCTATCTATACTAAGCAGAGCTTACATTCTCCCCCTCCCTCCCATATAAAGCTGCAAGGTCAAAAGGGAAATGAAAAACTATTTAGTTGTATGTACCTTTTGTATAAACACGTGACATATATTGGTTTCTTGCTTTTAGTTATACTCCAGCAGTCTGCATCTGTAGCAGAGTAACTACTGCAATGTCAAGCTTTTGGAAGATAGACAAGAGGTCTGTATAGGAAGATGTTCAGATACCTTCATGACTAATAGTATAAAAACCCAACATCTCTTAAAGGAGATTCCCTAGTCACATGGCACTATTTGACTTTTTTCCCCATATTTGTCTACTGTTTTAAAACGGCTTATGCTGTTTGTTCTACTGATGAATCCTTACTTTTTCTTCAAAGCCCAAGTAAATCCCATCACCAACACAAGGCTTTTGCCCTGAGCCCGGCTGGCATTTCTTTGGCAATCAGCGACAGTACCAGTTTTCATTAAGGAGATGTGTAGCCAGATTATAAGGTCAGGGTGCACGTGTGCAGGCCAGGCAGTGTGGTGGTTTGGGCCTCACTGTAGGGAGCAGGGCATCATCTTGACTCCTTCTTCTTGCCCTCTCAAGACTTTAGCTCTTTTTCTCACCTTAGTCCTAAAAAACATATGTCTACTTAGTACCTTAAATAATACTGAGAGAATATGCTTGGGGAAGCACAATTTGTACTCTTTAGGCCCACATGTGCTTCTGGTCCTAACCAAAGTCAGACTTGGGCTATCCTCATTTGTTTATGTGTTTACTGGGAAAAAAAGCTCAAACAAACAAATCAACACACAAGAAAAACCCTTGTGAGTCTTAAGGAAGAGCTATATTTCATGATGTCTGTATTTCACAAGACATGGGGTGGGGGGAGATTATCAAAAAGCATTTGTTGAATTGAAACTAATTTTGGAAGGCACACAGGTTGCTAAATGCCTCTCATTTAATTCTCTAGAGAAAATAGGTCCACTCAATGGAGAAAGTAAGGGATATTTTACAAAGCACAAAGGACAATAAAAGGGAACAAAAATGAAAATCTTTTCTTTCCATTATGAGACCTGGGTGAAGCATAGCAATCACAATGCCACTTAAAGGAACTGCTTGATGATTTCGTTGTGGGAAGGAAAGGCTATCTTTTAAGAATTGTTAAAGCCTTTGACCACTAGGCAAACAGTCTTACCTAGAGGACCAAAAAATACCCACAAAAGGCAAAAAGGTAACAGGAAATTCAAAAATAAAAATTAACTGCCCAGATGCCCAATTTCTTTTCCTGTCAGTCTTTTATGCTCTGGCTATTTCATATTGCTGTTTAGTTGGTGATTATTACAGTTTTATAATGGAAATGTGTTACAGCATGGACTTTTTCAGGGAATCATATGAAAATGTTCTAAAGGAGAGAAATGAGCTATGGGAAAGTTAAATAAAAATCATTTCTAAATGGCACAAATTAGAGAAAAAAATAACGGGGTTTAATAGGGCCATAGATACTAAAAAATGCCATTGAAAAGTCTAAATCCTCTAAGAAAGGTAACATTTCATTTTCCTAGTAATGAAATGAGTCCTATATATTACTTCTTCATTGGGGAATTGTGTTTTTATTAATTTTGCCAGTTCCAGTGTCATATCATAAACACATTCATGAAGTCAATCTTTTAATATTTATTAAATAAGCCTCTACTCATTATAATTGATCAATTTAACTCCTGGGGCATAAACTTGGAAGTAGCATCTCAATGGGGTTTCATGGATGTCATTCTTGAATATCAGAGCTCTAGGGTTCAAGGACTCAAATAAAACAATCTTACCATAACCAGCACAAAGAAAAAAAGGAAAACAAAAGGAAAGAAAAGAAAATTTATAGCCTTTGATATTCTGTAGCAATAACCTTTGCTCCAGTGAAGCTGTTAGTCAAGACCCAGGTAGAAGCCTTCAGGCTTGAGACCTCCAGGCTGGGCATTGTGGATGCTCAACAGAACTTGGAAATGGGTTCAAAGGTCTATCTTAGACCAGAGAGCCAAGGTCTGTTCCATTGGAATGTGAGAGGAAGTAGTGTCCAGACATTTGCCTTTGAGCAGGTCTAGGCTCTTTATCCCCTAGTTCAAAGAGCTTCCCTCCTAAGCCCTTCTAGACGTGTCTATGCTTTCTCTTTGCTTATCCATGACTCATACTTTCCTTCCAGAGAGCTTTCTTCCTAGGCTATAATCTACCTCAAGTTATCAAATTCTGCCCCTTTTCTTATTAAATCAACAACTAAGTTATGCTTTCTTTCATTTTGATTGGTCTCACTGACTGGAAAGTATCACGTTTACACAATAATCTTGTGTTTCTATTTTCATAAATCATGTATATATATCTGTTTGTGTGCAGTGTAACACATGCAATGATAAAGTTTGCAGCTAAACCCACAAAAAGTACAACTGTGCCCATTAATAATCTCAGTTTATATAACATATTTTGTGTCTTAAATCTTTGTCATCATCCTCATGATTTAGATAAGCTTGGTATCATCCTTACTTACAGAGAAAAATAACTAAAATTTGAAGGAGCTAATGACTAAGCTGATGCTCATACTGAAAGTATTTGAGAAGCCCACTTGGTACACAGGGTCTATCTGTCTAGTTTGTTTGGATAAACTAACAGATATCTTATATCCTTCAATGTTGAAGATAATGCTAATAGTTCTAAATTCCGGAGAAAGGAAAACCAAGAACAGAATTTTGAAAATAGTCTATAAAAGATAGATTAGGTTTGTTACTTTATGCAGAGAAAAATCTTATAAAAGCCATTTATTTTTAGTCTTTGGATATGGAGACTCCTTTGACAATTTAAAAAAGTCAAAATGTCTCTAAGAAGATTAACTTCTATGTTTAAAGTAAGCTCAGGCCTAAATCTTTTGGACAGTTGCAATTGTTTGTGTGAAGATAGTGGATTAAAAATAATCCACAATATTTTTAAATTAGTACCTATAGGAAAACAATTATGCCTGTCATTTATGTTATGGGTCATCCAAGGGGTTAGCATCTTGACTTGGGTACTTTTTTTTCTCTGATCATCATGTTGTAGCCCTGGGTAGAGTGCCATGTTGTCATTGTAGCTGACAGCAATCTCTAACTTTTGGGCTCAAGTGATCTTCCTCCCTCAGCCTCCCAAATAGTTGGAAGTATAGACACCCAATACAATGACTGGCTAGTGTATTTTTTATTTTTTGTTTTTAGGGGATCTCAGTCTTGCTCAGGCTGGTCTTGAATTCCTGAGCTCAAACAATCCATCTGACTTAGCCTTCCAGAATGCTAGGATTACAAGTGTGAGCCACTGCACCGGGCCTACAGAGTTGGATATTTCTCAGTCATAAGGCCGAGGATATCCTCGGTCTTATGATCAATACTCAGGGGTGTTGATTAACTATAAGTTTTAACCCACTGTCTCCAGTCTGAGACCCTGGCTACCCTACTTTTCACTGGAATTTTCACACGCTAGATCCTTTAGCTTTACAGCACCTGAAAAGATGTCCTCAGAATGCCCTGAGCTTCCCATCATATTAGGTTAAAAATAATGATTGATTTTAAATATGCATTATATGTTATTTTTTTCAATTTTGATGATAAAACCTAAAAATGAACTTAATTTAAATAATTTACAAAATTTATTGACAAATAAATTATATTGCTTTAAAGTCAATGGGAAATGCATTATAATAATAACTATGGTAGCTGCATTCCCTATCTCCCAATAACAGTAGTTTCCAATCAATAGTAATGCAGACCCCGAGGATTGCAGCATTATTGTAAAGGACCTCTGAACACATTCACATACCAAACCTTGTCTGTAGTTTCAATGAATAACATAATCTAAGACATGTTGGTATCATCTCTTGTCAAATAGGCACTGCTGTGATTAATGAAATTTTAATTTTATTTGAAAGCACTGCTGAATTTGAATTAGCTTTTATCTTGCTAGGTCTTTTCCCAATCCAGATGACTAAGAGCACAGGGTCTTCGTATCACAAATGCAGAGAATTACAACTTTTACATACAAAGAAGAGAAGAAACTGATTAATAAGATGGCAATGTACTAAAAGTCACATTATTGTTTATATTGAGATAAAAGACGTATTGTATAGAATAACACTTCTGAAAATGAATAGTGAAGAATATTTTTTTACTGAGCTTTGAACATTGGATTATTTACCCTTCATTTTATGATGATATATAGTACTTAAGCCTTTCCCTGCAGCCTGAATATCATTGATGATCTTTCAAGCATGGAGTCATCAAAATCAAGGCCAAAATCTACTCACAGCTAAACCATCTGTGCCATCCACAGTCTTATACTCTTCCCTATGGAATGGGGTACTATGACTGAATAAATATAGCTGTAAGTCATGTGTGCACTTCCTCCCCTCTCCCATGCTTCCTGCCTCCTTTGAGGACACCACACACAGAGCACCTGCCTGGAGTGCCAATCCATCATGTCAGAAATCATGGTTATAGATCAGTTATCGGTGCTGATGAAGCTTAGATTATTTGTAATGGCAAGTAAGTAGATATTTATTAGTTTTTAATGCATAATATATTTCTCCAAAAGAAGAATTCTATATCCTGTTGTGTCATTTAAGTGACTATGAAAATAAACCATGTTGCTACATGGTAAGGGGCAATTAACGATATAAATTTTTATTGTGCAGATTCTAAAAAAGTGCATGATATTCTATAGGGAGACCTAACACACACATGTACAGACACATATTTGAGCATTGATCACACTCTGGGCATATGTGTTTAATAGAACCAAGAGAGCATAATGACACAGGCAAGTTGAACTACAAAGCCCACATTATGTACCACAGTGTTATGAAAGCAATCACAACAAATAGAATGAGAGAAGGAAACTCACTCCACAGTCTATCTAAATTGCTTTCTCCAACACCCTGGAAGGTGCCTCCCACTGCCATGCTGTGTTGTGGCAAGAACTCAGAGAGGATTTTGCACATTGTTCACAGGATGTGATGGACTCCAGCCATAGTGTACCTTCAGATTTTCATAGAACAGATTGTAGTTATCAGTAAAGCTCAAGTGAACAAAAGCAAGGCTATGCTAGCTAAGATGGATACTTACAGAAAATTTCACAAGAGCTCAATTCATAGGTCTTCACAAAAGATGTTGTGGATGAACCTTGAGGACATTATGCTAAGTAAAATAAGCCAATCACAGAAGGACAAATACTACATGATTCCACTTATATAAGATATCTAAGACATACAAATTCATAGATGCAAAGAAAAGAATGGTGGTTACCAGGGGCTGTTGGGTCAGGGAAATGGGAGTTGTTAATTCAATGGGTATATAAGTTTTTATGCAAGATGAATATATTCTAGAAATCTGATGTACAGCATTATGCCTACAGACAGCAGCACTGCACTGTACACTTGAAATTCTGTTAAGAGGTTCTCATGCTAAGTGTTCTTACCATAATAAAATTATAAACATTTTTTAAAAAGTTATGGCTCTCAGGAGAAGCTGGATTGTACCATAAAAAGCTGATCAGAGGGTGGTGCCTGTGGCTCAAAGGAGTAGGGTGCCAGCCCCATATGCTGGAGGTGGCGGGTTCAAACCCAGCCCCGGACAATAAAAAAAGCTGATCAGAGAAAGATCGTGCAGCTTCTAGGAGATACTGTCTATAGAGTCTAGTGTAAAGATGGGTGGATGATAGGATGGATGGATAGATAGATAGATAGATAGATAGACAGACAGACAGATAGATAGATAGAGTGAGTCTGGGCCCTAGAATATGACCACCAAAACTCAAGTGAGAAAGGAAAGCTTTCTTTTTCTGTTGCAAAGAGAGAGTCTGGAAGGGAGGTGGGTCTATATCTGGCAGACAGTAGAAGTTTTATGTTATTGCATAAGGTGGGGCTGAAGCAGAGATTAGTTAACAAATCTCAGTTCTCAGAAACAAATGTCCTGAGGGTAAGTCAGAAAAGTATTTAATGCTGTTTGTGGCTTATCAGAAAATATAGGGGAATGAGTTTAACCCTAGTCTTGCAACACTTTGTTAAGTAACAAATAAAGGCCCGGGGAAAATCTTTACTTTCCTTATGAGATTTTGCTGAGAGAGGCAACTATACAACCACTCTTATTCACAGTGGCTAAGAGCTTCACACTCTCCCTATTCTGCAGGATGCATGGAACTTTTCCCATACTCAATGTATGCAAGAAGGCAAGAAGCCTATACAGAATATCCAGGAAGTCAACATAATCTGGATTATAAAAATGTATTTGTATAAAGAAGCAACATAATTGAAGGCACACAATCCTCAGGCAAAGAAATACTGTATTTGTGTGCCTGAGCTATTAAATATAAGTGGATAAGGATGAGTAGACCTAGTTAGGATTAATCTCATATGAACTACTATACTTTGAATGGGAATTTTGTCAATCAAACAAGCAAACAGCCCAAAATCTAAGTGCAATTCTCATAAACTGTACACAAGGGCCATGATGCATACAGAATGAAGTCTGGAATCTATGGCTAGACTACAGCCAATGTAGTAATGGGAAAAGGTAACGATGTAGAGTTCTATCTGTAGATAATGGGGAACACTAAGACTTCTGTAATTACATTGTGAGATATCCCAAATAATGTTTAAGAAAAAATAAGTCATCTTGAATCTGAGAGAGATGGGAGTGAGTAATAGGGCTGAGAAAGGTGGGAATTTCTGTGGTCTTAGTATGAAGTTATGGCTAAGAAATAATGATCATCATAACTACTATTTTCCAATACATAGCAAGAAGAAAAGACATCAAGATTTGGTAGTGGAAACATGACACCTGAAACACCAGTGCAACTTTCTGGAATCACTTTAACATTAATATATTCTAGAACATGGGGACACATTCAAGTTTCCTGTGGTATTGTAAGGAAAAAGATAAGATAGCAGCGTCTCGAGTGCCCTGCATTCCAGGAAGTATTGCTGATGAGAAGTTCAGCAGAAAGTCTTGAGTATTTCCAAGAAAACTTCTTCATACAAATTTACCATCTTATCTCATCTTATATTGGCTTACGATAAATCTGATGCCATGTCTGACCTTAAAAGCAGTCTGGTCTGCTCAGGACTTAATAATATTCACAGTAGGCAGGCACAAAACTGGGCCTGGCTTTAATTATGGGATTATGTTCAGAAGGAAAAGCCATAATTAGTAAGAAATGCCTTTTCACATTATTTTTATCATGTAGTGAGATCTCTGAGCACACCATGCTATTGTTTCTTAATAAATACCACAAACAAACCTTTTCTGCTCTGAAACACATACAAATTCTTATATATCACTTATTCCAAAGTCTATCAGGAAGTGAAAGAGAATATAATAAAAAAAAGGAACCATCAAAAATGGCCTTTATTCTATTTAGAAAAGACTAATTTTGAAAAGAAAAAAAATAAGAATTGAAGTCTGCAAACTCCATTTCAAATCTGGCTAATTTCTAAATGGTTCTGCCACCTAAGTCAGAGGGAAAGAAGGTAATCATTGCATTATTTTATCCCCCCCCCCCAAAAAATGGATAAATTATTACTTACTTATCATTTAGGAGAAAGAGAAAAATAAAATTATTATAAAATAACCTTAAAGAGAATTTTCGCACAGATGTGTGTTACAAATACGCACATATACACTAATAGTATAAACTTTTCTTCTTCTGTAGAAAAGTTAAATGTATAAGAAAGAAGTTCTCAGGCTACAGTGAGCTCTAACATGTTAAAATACAAGGCCAGGTAGAGTACAAGATAGCTTTTGAAGAGAACTCTTAGTGTAAGTCCTGCCACAGCAAAGCTAATGTGTCTGGGACAAAGTTAGAGTATGACAAAGAGCCAGAAGTGGTATTTTATAATGAAGGATGGCATAGCCTGACCTTTGCAGAAATGAGAAGCAAAATTGATTGGATAATGGAATTCATGCCATTTTCTTACTTTGTGACAAATTGGAATGTTGGCTCTGATTTTCTCAATAATTTTATTAACTGGAGACTCTTTGAAGGACTATTTTATGGCACAGGGAGTATTATGCTGCAAACCTCTGAGACAGACAGTGAGGAAAAGACAAAAACTGATATAAACCTTTTTTGCCTTTTTACAAAATAAATACAGATGACAACTGCCGGGGAAAAAAGTGACACTTTAAGGCTAACCTGTATCTGACCTCCAGTCTAGCAAACTTTATTTGGTTACCAAAGGAAAGACTGCTTGATGGTAAGGTAGAAGCCACTTGTAACAAGTGCTAATATTGCTACTTGTTACAAAATAACAAAGACCTTAAGAAATGTTACAGATGGTCAACTAACCCACTTATGTAAAGTGGGCAAGTTTACACAAATTTAGCTTTGTTAATAAATTAAAATATAAGTATACGTGTATATAACCAACAATAGCCATTCTGGTATATTTACTGAGAACTAAGAATTCCAGAAAACCAGATTTTCTGAAAAACAAAACAAATCAAAACAAAATAAACTCCAAACAAACTCAATCCATCAAAAAGGAAAAAAAAAAAGGTTTGTACACCATTGCTCCTGGCTTATGCTTTGTTCTCAATATCAGGATAAATATTGAAGAAATGAATGCAAAAATACTATCTGAATATGCTTCTGAAAAGCATACCTAGACCAAGCCATGATGCTAGTAGCACCTGATGTCAAAATTTTACCCTCTTTGTTCTACAAGAATTCTACAAGGATTTTAGCATTATACATCAATAATTTAAATATAATTGCTTATGACGGACATGTAGTCCTCTAGATATAAAGGATTCTAGAAAACAGAAGTCCAAATGAATTATTTCTTATACGTCTTAGATTTATATAGATTCAAAATTCTCTCATTTCTGAATTTATTGCTGTTTTCTCTATATATGGATAATAGTACCAGACATTATTACCCCACTTTCCTATCCCAACTAAAGATGCCTTAAATTATTAATTAAGAAACATGCAGGTTTCTAAAAGCATTGACTTTTTTTCCATTTAAAGGCAGGTAATATTCAAGGTGGTTGGCACTCACCATGCACCACTAAAGGCAGTGCCTGCTGGTGTGAGGGGCCACACTCACAGTGACAACTTGATTTGTTAGATGATAGGGACCATGTCTTGCACATTTCTTATGCTGCACACAGCATCTGGGATGTGCTTGACTCATTTTAGGCTTGTAATCAACTCCTGCTGACTCAACTCTAAGAAATATAGAGCTTACAGTTCTAGATATGAGCTGGCTTGTCATGTGGCTGGGAGCAGGGAGGTCTGCTAAAATATTTCTCTTTAGCAGGAAAGATACTTGTTTGGACTGATGGAATAGCATCTGCCGAGCAATTTAGGAGATGGGCAGCATCAAGTACTTTGCTCATATTGGATTCCTGTCCTTCATTATTGGATTACATGGTTGGGTTCTATTAAATTGATAATGTGGTCCTCTTTGGGGGTGGCTTCATTCCAGTGATGGGTGAAGTAATCCTTTATGCTATGTGAGAGATCATCTGTGGTCTGGTGAGCAGAGAAGTATGAAGGAAGCTGTGAGAAAGAGGTTTTGATCAGGTTCCGCCATTGATTTTCCAGCAGCTCACTTATGGGACTCTTGGGGTCTAGCTCTTCTGTTCATAATCTGACATTAATTAACCATAACATTAACATTTATCATTTTCAAGAAAAGGACAGCAGGGTATATGAGCTTTAGAAACTTTGAGAGAGTTCAGTGTACCAAGTAACATTTGTTTTCAGATTTGCAGTGAGGCATGGAGTTGATAATATTTTGGAGCTGGGAATAAACTATACAATCATGGATACCAACTGCTTTCTTTTTTATCAAAAATACACTAGCACTCCTATGTAGATTAATCTTTCTATGCATTAATGCATGAATACTGGTTAACACTGCAGTCTTAAAACCTAAGAGAGGTGACTGAAAGAGGCAGACAGACATATAACTTGAAGTTTTATGTTTTCTCATCCTCCAATAGCTCCTGATACACTGCTGAGAAAAAGAGATGCCTAGTCAGTGACAGCTAAGCCAGCAAAACAACCTCAGTAATTCCAAAAATATCATTTCTATTTCTCATAAAGATACAAGGGAGTATTTGCAATTCCATAGTCATGTCAATTTTTTATTTCTCATGAGTATGAAACAATTCCTCCTAAAAAAAGAAATGTTTTAAATTTTACAGCTGAGACATATAAAGTGGCCAACGTTGAAAGTCCTAATTAAGATCAAATCATTAACTATTTAGGGATAACTTACTATATACAAGGTAGAGTATAAGGCATTGATGAGAAATAAGAGGGTATGAATAGCATAAACTTTACAACCTTACACAAGAGAAAAAGATCCAGCCATCTTTATTCATTCAGTGCCTATGGGAATTAAACCATAAGAAAAGGAGTAAGTTACAAAAGATCTGGCTCTGTAAGGGTTGGCAAACTGTGGCTACCTTTAGGTTTATATTTTTTGAAACTCTTTGTTTTCTTAATGTAGATTTAAATTGCTGTCTAGTATCCTCTCATTTCAGCTTGAAGGACTTCATTTAGTATTTAGTGTAGGTCTGGCAAGCTAGCAATGAATTATCCGTTTTAGTTTATTTGTGAATTTCTTAATTTCTTAATTTTGTTACATCTTCCTTTTTCTTTTTTATTGAATGGTAACTATGTACATTAATGCACTTCTGGGGTACAGTGTAGGGTTTTCACATGCAATCCGAAATACTTCCATCAAACTGGTCAACACAGCCTTCATGTCATTTTCTCAGTTATTGTTTTAAAACGTTCACATTCTACTCTTAGAAAGATTCACTTGTACCCCTGTCCTCATCTTCCTTTTTCAAGAATGATTTTATTGGAAATATAATTCTTGGTTGAAAGCCTTTATTTATTTTCTAGAACTTTTAATGTGTTTTTCTACTGCCTTCTGGCCTCTGGTTTCTGATGAGAACTAAGCTGCTAATCCTGATATTCATAATTATTTGATTCTAACGAGTCATTTCTATTTTGCTGCTTTCAATTCTCTTTGCATTCCATTTTGTTTTTATTAGGATGTGTCTTGATGAAGATGTCTCTGAATTTATCTTATATAGATTGCTAAGCTTTTGAATATATAGAGTAATGTTTGCCTTGGAAGTTTTGATCCTTAATTCTCAAGTATTCTTGTTTTCCCCTTTCTGTACCTTCTTTCTCTTCTAGGATTCCTATTTTATAAATCTTTGTATACTTAAATAATCTTAATTGGCATATATTCCAGTTTACTGATTCTTATATTCTGTTTGGCCAAATATGTTGTCAATCCCTCTAGTTAATTGTTTATTTTCATTTTTATAGTTCAGACCACAAGAATATCTATTTTATTGGTTCTTATAATTGCTATCTGGTTAATTATATTTTCTACTTGGTGTGACATCATCACCCTCATACATTAATTCTTTAGACATAGTTTCCTTTAGCTTTTAAAAGATATTTGAAAGGGCTGATTCAAAAATCTTTGTCCAGTTAAGTCTACCACTTCAGCTTCATCAGAGACAGTTTCTATTGACTGCTTCATGTGTGGGGCAATTCCTTATGTTACTTTACTTTGCAAGTAACCTAATATTTTGTTGGAAAAAAAAGCATTTAAAATAATATAATATGGTGGTAACCCTGAAAACCTCTCCCCAATGCTTGTTACTGCTATATGTTATTGCTTACTTGTTAGTAGTAGTATTTCTTTTCTTTTTCTTTTTTTTTTTTTTTACTAATTCTATGATGAATGTGTTGTTTGTCATATCTAATGATGTCTCTGTCTAATGATCTGACAAAGGTTTCCTCTAAAGTATGAAATTAAAAAATTTACCAGTCTCTGGAGCTATACGCATGTGTTGGGGCACATATTCAACATTCCTGTAGGCAATTTATTAGCCAATTAAACAAAAAATGTACAATTTCATATCAAGAGTTTAGTTTACTATATCTCAAACAAGAAGTAGTATAATTAATTAAAGTATGGACCTAAACTATTGACAATTTTTTGCCATCTTAAGGGTAGTTTGTTTATGCTAGCAGTGAAGAAGCTTAGAGAGCTAGAGATGAAATTGCAAAAGGTATTTTTCACAGATTGTTGAGAATTGAATATTTTTCCTTGCAGAAGTGGTCCAAGGACTGGAAGAATTGGTAGTTAGCTGGCCTAGTGAATATGGTAGATGACAGGGTGTTTCTAAGTCCAGCTTCTGTACTTTGAGTAACGTTATTTGTGTGATATGTGGTAGAGCATTGTCTTATAAGAGGATGGCCTATCTCCATTGACCAATCTTGGCTGCTTAATTGCAAACATCCTCATTATCTCATCCAATTGTTTGCAGTAACATCCACTGTAATTGACTGGCCAGATTTCAGGAAGCTATAGTGGATGATACCTGCCCTGGACCACTAAACAGATATCATTAGCTTTTTTGATAAATATTAGATTTTGGACTATGTTTTGGCACTTCATCTTTATCTACCCATTGTGCCAAATGCCTACAATTATCAAAAATAATCCACTTTTATCACATATAACAATACTATGTAGAAGGGTTTGATTTTATGCCATGACATAAGCTTCAATAGATTTTTCTTTGGATTCTCATTTAATTGATGCAGAAACCATCTCATCAGTTTCTTTACCTTGCTGGTTTGCTTCAAATGGTCCAGTGTTGTTGGAATAGTAATGTCAAACTTTCCTGCTAATTCACATATAGGTTGCGATGGATTCACTTGCAGTACAGCTTTCAGCTCATTTTTATACACCTTGGTCTCAGGTCACCCACATAGCTCATTTTCAAGATTAAAATCACTACAGTGCAACTTCTCAAATCATCAGTATACTGTGCATTTATTAGCCACATCCTTCCCAAACACTTCCTTAATATTTTGTGCTGTCTATGCTGAATTTGTTCCATGACAGAGCTCATGTTCAAAAACAAAATGAATTTTTGACTCATCAATGATTTTATGGAAGTTATAGATTGCTCTCAACAAGCCAAAACATGCATTTGAGAGAATGAAGATGTACTTTCACCATAAAAAGAAAAAAAAAAAAAACATGTCAAAGTGAAATGTCATAGATATCAACTCTTAAACTTAGTACTTAAGGAAATTGGACATTTCATACTTCATAATCTGATATAAGTGGGCTTTTGTCTTAATTTTTTGCATGCAAAGAGTTATCAAGATTAGCCTGATGTAAGAGCTTAGAGTACCATTTGGGCTTTCCCAATTGTGTGCATACTCTTCTAATTCCCAGTGTTACTGGATTTTTGATACTGAATTTCCAGGCTCTTGGTCTCGGCGGTTCGAAGAATGAAGCGATGGACCACATGATAGGTTTTATTCAATAGGTATAAGTGTTACAGCTCTTATAACAAGCCAAACCTCCTTGTAGAGTAGAATTAGCAGTAAGATAGGTTTTATAATATGAGTGTTACCGCTCTTGTAAAGGAGCAAATCTCCTTACGAGTATTTACAGCTCTTACAAAGGGGCGAACCCCCTTGTGAGTGTTTATAGCTCTTACAAAGGGGCGAAACCCCTTGTGAGTGTTTACAGCTCTTACAAAGGGGCAAATCTCACAGACCAGGATACAAGTGTTACAGAGCCAAACCTCTTTGCTCTTCTGCTCTTTCTTCTGAGATCTGCCCAAGTCTGTGCTCAGGGTCTTGGCTTATATAGGGGCAGTTGTCCAATGAGCTTTTGGGTCTTGAAAATAGACTAATCGTGAATGGGTTTTGAAAACGGACCAGGCAGGGATGCACTGGAGGAATCGCCAGAAGTCCACGTGAGGAGACAGCACGGCGGCGCCAGTGTCTTTCTGTGCCAGCTGCCGCTAAGACAGAGCCAGCAGGTCCTCTAGCGCCGCTCTATTGGAGCCTTTGGTGGGGGAGGGAAGCTCCCATCTGCTTGCTCCAACCTGCCGTTTCCTCTGCCGGCTGCTGCCACCACCAAGATAGTGGTGGCAGGTCCCCAAGCCCCGCTTGGCTGAGCTGGCTGGGGCGCCACTTTTCCTGTATCACCAGGAATATCTCAGAGATTTTGAAAACTTACAAACATTTCATTCTCTAGCTTTTCCTTATAAGCTTTTTGTTATCCTATTGTCAACCTAACTGTTATCTACAGTATCCAGTAGCCACAACTTAAATAATTGCCTTTGACTATTTTAGACTTAATGTCTCCAGGTAAAAAGCTGTTTTTATTTACTTCAGTTCTGGTAAAATGAGAATATGGTAAAACAAAGACAGCCTGCAAGGAACCACCAGACACTTCAAACAATAATTCTTCAAGGAGAGGACTTTGAGGGAACTCTACCCCTGTTTGGTCCTTCCTCTTGGCTTCCAGAATGCAATTTGTTTGTTTGTTATTTGTTTGTTTGACCACAATAGTGGGAAGCTTCTTTCAAGGATACCCTGGAGCTATGGCTGCCAATATGAAAACAGAGCAAATTAAAATGCAATAAAACTCTCCGTTCTTACCAAGAGTCAATTGTTTTTCTCTAAATAAGTGCTTTTGAGATTGCTACAAGATTGCCTTTGATTAATTTCCAGAGTTCTAAGAAACTTGAATTTGACTGGTTTACCAATATTCTTGATGCTTTTATATAGGATAGAATTTTTGGAAATATTTTCTACACTATTTTTGCTGACATTGCCTAAATATTTTTTTTTTTTTTTTTTAGACAGAGCCTCAAGCTGTCCCCCTGGGTAGAGTGCTGTGGTATCACAGCTCACAGCAACCTCCAACTCCTGGGCTCAAGTGAGTCTCCTGCCTCTGCCTCCCAAGTAGCTGGGACTACAGGTGCCTGCCACAATGCTCAGCTATTTTTTGGTTGCAGCCGTCATTGTTGTTTGGCAGGCCCGGGCTGGATTTGAACCTGCCACCTTAGGTGTATGTGGTTGGCGCCTTAGTCACTTGAGGTACAGGCGCCGAGCCCTGTATTTTTAAATCAAATTTTATTGAGTCACTTCTATGCTTATTCATATATCTATGTCTGTAGCTGCTTTTGTGCTACTATAGCAGAACTGAGCAATTGTGACAAGACCTTATTGCCTGCAAACTCATATTTGCTTATCCTTTCTCTATATCTCACAGTCCATTTTACATAACACATTCTGACTACATTAAACTTTTAATATTTTGCTTTTTATATTGTGAGATCAAGTGTTAGGGGAAAATTTCAAATGTGATCCTTTTAGCATAAAGTTAAATCAAAATAAGATATGCTAATCAATAAGAGGAAGATTTGGTTGTTCAAAAGAAAGTATGTCCTGAATTAGAAGGAGAATGTCCACCATATTCAACCCCTCCCCCAAACGTATGATTTTTAGTCAACACAATGAAATGTCTCAGATTAGTAAACTGAAACAATCCACCAAGTTGCAAGTTGCATGTGTCATGCAGCCTGATATTGATAATAACCCTCCTAGTAAAAAGTCATTATACCAGTTAGCAACTATTTTTCCATAGGCCTCTTCAGTATTCACTTGACACATCATTATAACAATTGTAGAAGTTAAATGTGGAAATGTGAAATTAATATTTAATTTGAGCAAATTTATCCTCCAAACTGTTTGTATGTGTTCAGAGCATGAAATGGGAGGTAAGCTCAATAATATGATGTCATAATTTTATACACTAATATGTATAAAAGACAACATGAGCATATACATGAAGTTTAGACAGAACAGAAGGTATGAAATGATGAAATTCTTGGATCTTCAAGTCTGCTCTCTAGCCACCAAGCAGTAGAAGGCAGAGTAGGTTTCGAATTGTACATCTTATACCTTCCCCAGTGCATAGGATCCAAACAATCTAGCCATTTTATTTTCCCTTCATAGTCCTTGTAAAACTGCACATAAAAACAAAACAAAACAAAAAAAAAAACTTGGGTTCTCCCGTGACTGATAAACTCACGTTCACTGTATTTAACACTTGACCCCTAAGGCATCATAAACGTCACTCCAGTCAACTACCCATGTAGTCTCTGAAGACATTACTGATGTTTTTATTATATGACCAAGAATATCTCAAACAAGAATTGGGGTGGACAGAAGTAGCATGTGGATTTATTAAAACTATAAAAGTAAAGAACTTGAGATTTATATGAGATATTGATGTAATCTTGAAAGTAGATTAATGCCTTTAAAAAAACAGAAAGAGAGAGGAGAGAAACACCATCAATATTTTGAAAAGTATTTACTAAGAATTTGGTGATGCTAGAATCAGCCTCTGGAGGGGAAGCTGTGTGTGGAATTAACACTGTGTGTAGCTATATTACACAATGCCATCTAATACATTCTGAAAGTACAGAGCAGATTTAATATTAGAAATCTTTTCAGAGGTGTTATGTTATGCTGATTCTGAAATCTCAGAGCATTGTTTTCTTCCTATCATAAAATAAGCCAGGCATGGCGAATTTAAGCAGATATAAATCAATCTTCTGTGTTCCTGAAATACTCCTTTCACTGAAGTAAAGAAATTCATTCATATGAGAAAATGACTCTTCTATGTGAGGATTTTTTTTCTTCCATATGTGAACAATGTTTTGATCAGAATTTATGAAGAGAAAAAAGGCTGATTTGTGAAGGAGAACATCACAGCTTCTTTTCACTAAATGAAAATGAAAAAGATCAAAACAGATTGCAACACCAACCTGAGCCTTTGTAGAAGTCCATGTTAGCAGTGCATGATAAGCAGAAAGGAAAGAAAATTATATATGCATTAGTCGAGCTGCTATTATAATGAAAAACTGTAAAAAAAAAAAAAGTAGAAATCCTTTCCCCTGGTTATTCAAAATTAATGGCTGTATTTTAGCTACAATCTGAATGTTACCCTCCCAGCTCTTAAGCAAAATCCTTATCCTAGTAGATATAAAACATATGGTTGTGTGGGAATGGAGAACACATGGATCTGAGAAAGATATCTTTCTACCTATTCTCTAGCTAGGAATCTGAGAACTGATTCCTAAAATCAAGGGCTTAGGGAAATAAAATAAATTTCTGAAGCTTAACTCAAACTCCCTAAGAAGTATCGTAGTCTCAGGTTAGCAATCATGGCAAAAGCCACAGAACTGTTATGCCTGAAGGATACAGCACATATAGAGCAAACTAACTCTTAGCACGTGGATTCCATGACACTTGTTCCTACTTGTCCCTTCTTCCCCCAACCACATGTCTGTCTTTCCTCCTCAACCTTGCCACGATTTTAATATTGAACTTACTTGAGTGATGGTTTCAATATCGCCATCTTTAAACCTAGACTCTATGCTCCCAGAGGGCAGGGTGGGAATGATTTTTAAAAATATTGTCTTGATATTTTACCCAGTGTCCGGTATAGAATAGATATTTTCCAATATTTGTAGAAATATGAATGAACGTAGTCAGAAGGCAAAATCAATTACAAATATTTAGATACATCTGAAAAATTATAAATAACCCAAATCCAAAATTCACTCCAATTTGAATTCAACTTTTTATTTTACATGCTAGATCAGAAATTTTAGCAGAATAATAGTTCCAAAAAAACTCAGTAGATTAATTAAATATCCATATACATGCAATCTTGTGAATTCTAATCATATTTAAATTAACCCATTATTATTACAATCTGTAAATGATGGTTCTTTGCAACCAGAACTCATTGAGACTACAGGGCTTCACAAACTTAGCAAGTGGCCAGACTATTACTATTTCAAAAATATTACCAAGATGGATAATTTGCAAGTTATAAACTACATAGGCTAATCAAAATGAGACTACCTTTGGTTATAGATAGAAACAAAAACATTAAAAATTAAAAATTAAAAACTCAGGAAAATTATTGGCATTAGAGAAATGTGTATCTGGTCGATATAATTAAGTCAGTTAAGTGATCAATGAACAGTGTTGGTATGATTATTTTATTGCACATTAGTACTTATCTATGGAAATTGTTTATATGCTACCTTACTATCACTACTAAATCTTGGTGATGAATGACTATAGAATAGAATTTAGATCAATGACCATGAGTATATCACTTCCTTCACTTCTGTTTTTTTTGTGTAGAAATCCCATGTTTTTTGGTCTGTCCAGAACATAGAATTAGTACTAGGGTTCTAGATATGCAACCCTATAGCTGAAGGGTTGCTAGAAGTATTCAATTTTAACTCATTGCATTGACACAGAAAATGTGTGCTGGGTGAATAAAAAATGTGTTATGAATATTAAAGGTCAAATTTCTCTCATTGAATAATAATGGGTAATTTCTTGGATCTGGATGGTTACATTTCTATGGCCAATAAATGAAAGCAATCAAAAGCATCTCTTTGAAATTCCTCAGGAAACATATCCACAAGGTATTAATCCTATCAGATATGGCAAGTTGAATGAGGTATGATGAACTCAGTTGTATTTCTGAAATTATATTCACATAGAATATATATATTTTTCCTTTTTGTAAATCTTAGTGTCATAATTATTTCATTGCTGGTTAAATACACATAATTTCCACATAAGATCAGTCCTTTATTGTTCTTGCTCAAAATTCTTTAAACCACTTTTATCTCCAAATAAAGCCTTAATCTTTCTCCTTGGCTTTAGTCAAACTGCTTTTGCTATTTCCACCCTAAAATACTACTCTTCGGTTAACTTTAATGCGCCCAAACAGAAAGTGCTTAATTTTCACACTAGGCTAAGTCTATTTTCACGTATCTAAATACTATTCTTACTTAGATCTTACACTCCCTAACCCTAAATTTTCCCAAAACTGCATTTCCATAATCCTCTGAATTTCTGAAACACAGCATGGTTAAAATATTATCTGTGAAAAAAAAAGAGATTTGTTAGCAAGTTTTACTTACAAAAAGATTCCATAGTCTTAACCTGTATTCACAACTTTTTAAAGCACCCATTTAAGCTTTTTATACATTATGTTCTGTCACTCTAGATGGAGTGTGAGACTATTTGGGGACTGGGATCTGTTGCACGTGCTTCATCAAACAAACTCAGACCAACTCACTCTCCCAGTCAAAGCTCTAAAGGGGCTTCTGTCACATCTAAAGTCACACCCATGGTTTCCTTTCTCATAGCCTGCTGAGCCCTAAATAACCCAATCTTGCCCATTTCTCTAAAATTATCTCCAGCACCTTCCCTATGCCCTCCAGCACACCATCCTTCTGATTCTTCAGCCATGCCAAGCTGGTGACCCCCTCTTCACCTATTCTCTCCATCTAGGATATTTTTTCTTCGGTTACCCACAGCTTCCCCTTAATGTCATTTTTGGCTACACTCCAAGGTCACTATTGCAGAGAAGTCCTTCCTGATCATTCTCCAAACTCCACCCCTGCCTTATGCTCTTCATATTAGCCATCATTACCTGCACCTATTTATTTATACCTTTTCTTCTTGGCTATTTCCTTTGCTAGCATATCAGCTGAATTAAATCAGAACTTTTAACTATCTTGTCTTAGCAGTCTCCTAGCAAATAGCACATAGGATATATTCAATGATTGTTCCATGAATCTCTTTATATGTTAAGCCCCTTGTAGAAAGTCTTAGGTGAGTATTGTGAGGATTGATAACTACAGAATGAGAAAATTTGATAGAAGGATACTTTGAAGGTGTATAACGTTACATGGTATCTATGTGTTCGGTATTTGAAATAAAAAGGGACAGGTGTTCAAATTCCATTTCCACATAATTTAATTTATTCATTACCTGAAATTAAATAGCACTGAAAGTTAATATAAATGGCAATTAAGGCATCTCACTAGGAGGTATGTACACCTCTGGTTGTCTCTCATGTGTGTTCTAGCACACACCTCAACAACTTGCACTTCCACAGATAATGAATTTTCAGCCAAATGTATTAAAATGAGTGGATAGAAATAGTATAGACTTATATAAATAATAAATGCTTATCTAGGAAAATGTGAATACAAAACATGAACCATGAAAAAAGAGCAGATTTATTAAGTTCTACATATTAAAGAAAATTCCATAGTATTATCTACATTCACAACTTTTGTAGCACCAAACATCATGAAGTTAAAAAAAGTGCTAAAGAGTGTTTGAAACATGCCTTAGGAAACAAAGAAACATAGCTATTTTTATGAATACACAATTAAGAAGGATGTTAACAGACAAAATCAAATATCAATTTTAGAATGATATATGAATTGAATATCTATTTTCTCTTGTGATATTTTATAATTAAACAATGATGTAGCATGTGCAGTCATTCTATCTATTTTGATATGAAATCACTTGAAGGATTTCATGAGTTATCTGTTACAATCATTAGAAAAAATGCTTTTTAGCTAGAACCTGACTTCAAGATGATAATGACGTATTTATTGCCCATAAATTTATGGGTTTGTTTTGACATAATTTTTTAAATTTGAAAGAAAAGTTACATTGATAGTATATATTTTAATATGAAGTACATAAAACTTCTCCATGAGTCAAGCATTTTTTTTTTCAGCTCATGGGAATAAAAATGAATTGAGTATTATACCTATTTTACAATTCAAGACAAATGGAAAAGCTGAACAACTCAGATACAGCTCAAAACTCAATTCCTCTTTCCTTAGAACACCTACCTATAGTTTGCTTTCTCCTGAGAGACTAAATGAGACAAAATGTTCAGTGCCCAGGAATCTCATCAATGGTATTTTTCTGAGCTTAACTTCTAGTTGGTCATGAAATTCTAACCTATGCTCACAATGACATAAAAGGGATTGCTATCCACCATTTAACAGCACCAAAAAATCTGAAATAGATGTACTGCTGCTAAAACCCTAGTTCTCATTAATCCTCTTAACCCTCCATAAATAGGTAACAAGACAAAAAGAGACAACTATTTCTATTGTATGGTACTGAAACTGAAAATGAAGAAATAAACCTGGATCAAAGGACAAAGAAGGGAAATGGAAAGATCAGGAAAATAATCAGTATTTCAAACTGTAGAAAATCTAAGTTGGAACAAAATAAGCTCCTTTCCTAGAACCGTTAAGAGATTAAGAGAGTGTGCATGTGCATATGCACGTGAGTGCATGAGCGCATTTGTGCATCATTTAATACATACTTTTTGAAAAGTATATTAGAATTAACAAGAGCAATATTGGAGATAGAAAGCTAAGACTATAGTTGCCAAATTAAGTGTTTAGTCAAAGTTTTTATTGTGCATCCAGTAAGAGAGAGAATCAATCAAGCAGGCAAACAAACAATACTTTGGATTGTGCATCCACATAGTAAGAGAGAGAATCAATCAAGCAGGCAAATAAACAATACTTTGGAGTGGCAAACCTTTAGTTCCAAGACTTCTTCTTTTTTTTTTTTTTTTGCAATTTTTGGCTAGAGCCAGTTTTGAACCCACCACCTCCGGTATATGGGGCCAGCGCCCTACTCCTTTGAGGCACAAGTGCTGCCCCCAAGACTTCTTTTAATCATATGCAACTGCTGAAATCTCAATAACCTACAAAGCCCAGTCAGTGGCAGGCCAAGCTAAGGACCACATGCTATGACTTCATTAAGACAAATATAATGATCTTTGGGGGGAATAATTTTCTTCTTTTGAAGAGAGATATTTTATACTTTACAATACACTGCTTTGCATATCATTGGACTAGGTCACTAAACAAAACCTTTGTAAGAATGGAAGATCTAAAAGAAACAAGGCAAAACCACAAAACAGCAATAATAACAACAAATGCCCCAAACACTTTGCTAACTTCTTGCTATGATGGTTGAGACTTTTTAAAAATAAGTAGTGTACTGGGATGGAGGAGAAGATGGAGTGATGAGATTTAGGTACATCTGAAACTAATAAAATAACATGACAAAGTCATTTATGTGAATGTATATAGAGAGATTTAACCAGAATAGAAATAACAGAAAAAACCAAAGTAAAAATATTCTACTTATTTCCTATAGACCAAAATTCTGGACAGACATGTTATAGATAATTGGAACATTCCTGATACTAGAGAAATGTGTCAGAAATAAATTTTTCTGAAAAAATTAATTTAGCAATAGGGAATAATTTATACCAAAGGGCAATTTGGTGATTCAAATGAATACAAACATATTTTTTTCTCCAATGTTTCAGAGCTACATTGTTAAGAAAATTTTATTTCACTGTATATAGCTGTATCATTATGTATTTATATATAAATAACATATAGGACTAAGACATATTACATAGATATGTACATATATGGAAGTAGCTACAAAGATACAGATATATGGTATGTGCAGATGCATATATATGAGTATATATTCACATATGCTCATGTAAAATATATATTATATATTTGTCCTAATAACTAATTTATGTATTTGGTCACTCACTAGGTAGTTGATACACTTGTTTTCAATTATTACAGAATTTATAAATTATTCAAACTTAAAATCCACATGTAGAATCATAAAATCCTGCAGATAGTAAAGGAGATTGAATGAGAAGGAGAAACAGAGATGCAAAGAGACAGCCAACTATACTCTGTATCTTCAGACAAACTCTGAGTGACAAGAACAACATGCTTTGCCTCCATGCTATAACCAAGCAGAGTAATTGTAGATAGAAAATTGGTTAATTTCTTGCATGCTCTAATAAGGAAATCTTATCTCAGAGATGTTAATTTTTTCCTCAGGGCTCTGATCTCATAAAATTAAATCTAAATTAAATGTGTTTTGTCAGAATTTAATCAGTTACAAAACACAGAGAAATAGAATAATCTAGAATAATTATTTTTTCTCAATCTAAAAGTTTTGCCTTTTCTACAATTAGACTATTTCACTTTCTTCAATGGTTAGTAACACCAAATATTGAAGAACTTCTCTTGTAGGAGCCAAGTCAGTAATAATTTTATATATTTTAAAAAATCCTTTATTTGCATCTGTATACAGAAGAACTAGCATAATACACTTGGTTAAAAGGCTCCAGTGATATCTCAAGATGCAGATTCAAAATGGTCTTAAAGTAATTGTAAGGTTTGTTTGTTCATTCATTAGTTCTCAAACTCCTACTGTGTTATCAATAAGCAATTAACTTAGTAAATCAGAACCCCTCACTTTAAGATTCAACTCCAAAACTTGGTTACTATGGACTCTTCCTTTGAGGTACACCTCACTCTTTGAAATGCTCTGTTTATTTTATAGATGTCTACTCATTTCTGTATGGATATGAACCCTAGACTTAGGCTCATTCCTTTCCAGGACATACTACTTAATATTCTGTGAGCAGAATGCCACAATTCATTCCATGTCTCCATGCCCCTTAAGGAAGACACCTTACCTCCTAAGAATTTAAAGCACTGCTGAATTAAGCATAAGACTCTAGACAGTGGTATTAGGCACATGAACACTAACAGGAAAGGGTCACATCAGTGCCTTTGAGTTCAGCCTTAGTGCTTAACAATTAACAGCAGGTATAATAAATTGCATGCAGAAATAATGGCACCTGAAATTGACTAACTGCAAGTGTAACTGGTCAGCTGTATCCTCCCTCTCAAGGGAGCCCTTTTTAAATTTTGCTTAATTATGCCAATTATTAGGTAATTAAAGTTATAATTACATAAATTTTCATGTAATATTATTGCTTAAAAAACTCTAGTGCAGAAAATAAGATAGAAAATTTCATAAAAATTTCATTAAGTAAGACTAGGGCTGGTTTTAAGTGCTTAGGAACTCAATATTACACTGTGTCTATACTTAATCATTGTTTATATGAATCATATCCTTACTTTGTTCAACAAAGTGATATGGCAAGAACTACTGTGTCAGGATATTTTCTTGAGTTCAGTATTAAACCCAAATGCCATCATTAATTGTCAAAAACATTATAGTTTGAATAAGACTGCTTTAGTGACGTTCAGAGCAATGCAGACATCATCCAGTTGAATGTTGTGTTTGGGAGGAGAGCAGAATGTTTGGTTTTCCTTACTAAGTTAGTCTTTACTGCTTTGGGATAGAATGCTTCTATTTTTCCTACTAGAGGAGGCTTGCCTACTGTAATTTTGTTTTATTTTCAGCCTTGTAAACAAGGGATCTGTAATCTTTAAGCACACTGTTTAACAATAAGAAGATGCAGGCTACAAATGCTTTGTATGACAGGAAATTTAACTCAAATATTGTATGTTTAGATATTTGAGAATTGATCAATATAAAGTTCTCTTTATTGTGTCTGATTATACATTGAAATTCAAGGACCAAGGATGCCTTTACTCCTCCTGTATCTTAATCTAACAAGTCAGCTCATGCCATATTTCCTCATGGGATCCAGCCCTGTCACTCATCACAATTCTACTAATAGCTCCTACACTTGTTCACATATACTTTAATCTACTTTGCATTTCAGGGAACTCTGTTTATTATTTCCATGCCTCCTGGAGTCCCACTTCTGTATCCTAGCTTCTAAGATGGGGCCTCTGATAGCTATCACCGCCCTCCCTACTCATCCCCGCCCCCCGCCATGCTGTCTCTTTGGATCCCAATTATGCCTGCAGCAGCATCCCCTTGAAGGTTCAACCTCCTGTCCTGGTAAATAAAAGAGCCTGGTGCTAAAATAGCATAATTATCCAAAAAAGGCCAGTAACCACGCTGTCTTGAAGCTTTGTCATATTGCTATTTCATGGATCATTTTACAAATCCAGAAAGTATCATTTATATTGTAGTTTAGTGCCATTTCAGCTGTTCTCCAGCAACTCCCTTTGCAGGGGCAATATGGACAATGCCATTTGTCACTGAGAAACATGATGGGCCTGACTAGTGATTATTCATGTCAGGCAACATTCCCATGAATACCTCAAACAGTTTACTTGATCAAATTGAGGCATCATAATGATTAAAGCAAAGGCCACAAATCCATGAAATGTTTGATTTTTACAAGATTTATAGTCACCTATATTTGTGAGACATTGATGTGTGTGCATGCACGTGTATATAAAACTTCTAGAATTAAACAAGTTTAAATTAGTTTAGATTTATGGTTTTCAAATTTATTTTAACAAAACCTTTTGGGGACCAGAGTTTCTGATAATGGCTTTTATAGCATCTATAAACATTGTTCAAATGTTCCAATTGTAAACATGACTTACCCATGGTGGATCCCTAGAGCTTCTATACCTATTAACTACTGCAAAGCCTCAATGAGGAAGGCACACCACTGTAACTGATTACTAGAGCAATAGCAGGATGCCAATTTTTTTCTTCAGACCTGCACACCTTTTAAACTCTAATTCTCCCAAGTGTGCTACAGAACATGTTGTGCTACTAATATTAACTGCTTTTTTTTTAAATTACAAAAACAAAAAAAATTAAAAGGCTAATTTCTACCTGATTTTTCCCATGTACTTCCAAAAAAGCACTTTCTTTCTCTTTTAATGTCAATGAGATCATCATAAATTTTAAATACATGGTCAGGACACTGTGCTATGTGCTGCTGTGTGGCTAGAGGTCACACTACAAACCCAAATGCCCCAACTTTTATCTCTCATCTCAACCACAGCAAAAAAAATAGGCATGATATCTAAAGAACAATTTAATTTTTCTGTTTTTTTTTTTTTTTACAATATTTCTGTCTAAAAGTTTAACTTTCAATTTGAATTTCTATTTTCTGAATTTTCTCTGGTCTCTCTGAAAAACAGGTTCACAGTGGATTTCACCTTTAAATCTTAGAATATTAGGGAGTACACGTGTTTCGTTCACATACCTGTTTTTTGCACACATTGAATCCAGGTTATAAGCGTGCCCCCTACCCAGACAGCGTGCACCATACCTACTAGTGTGAATTTATCAACCCTCCTCCTCGCCTCCTCTCATCTTGATTTTCATTGAGATTTACTTCCATATGTTCACTTAAGTATTGATCAATAAGTTCTAACCTGGTATTGAGCACATGTGTTTGGTTCTACATTTCTGCAAGTTTCAATCATAAGAATCATCTCCAGTTCCATCCAGGTTGTCACAAAGGATACCAGATTGCCATTTTTCTGTATGGCTGAGTAGTGCTCCATAGTATGCATATGCCACATTTTATTAATCCTTTCTCAGATGCTGGTGTGGATGCAGAAAGAAAGGAACTCCTATACACTGTTGGTATGACTGCAGACTAGTATAACTTCTCTGGAAAATCCAATGCAGATACCTCAGAGAACTTAAAGTAGAGTTACCATTTGACTCAGCAATCCCACTGTTGGGTATATACCCAAAGGATAAAAGGTCATTTTATAAGAAGGGATACCTATACACAAACATTTACAGTAGCACAATTCACAATCACAAAGATGTGGAAACAACCTAAGTGCTCAGCAATACATGAATGGATTTAAAAACATAAAAATTTCTTAGGAGGATTCTAAATTTTTTAGAATATCCAGATTCTATAAACTTTATATACTATACTTGCCTACCCTTTGTGCTTATTGTTCTCATTCAAGGGTTAACTCCTACCTCACAGTCTTTGTGAAGCCTCTCTATACCTTGCAAAGCTGTTTTCTTTTAGGCAATCATTAGTCGCTTAGCACATGTAGGCTTTATGTTTTCAAATAAATTTTAGGTTAAAGAGCTAATTCCAGAGTGTGTTGAAAATCCACACTTAGCTTATATGCCATTGTAATCCCAATGCCTGTCACAATGAATTATTCATTCTTTCATTCATGTGTTTATTCAACAAATAAACACAAAAGTCCAGTAGGAAAAAATGGGGAAGGGGAGGAAGGTGACAGTCAGGCAAAACAAATAATTCATAAAATGAAAAGTGCCTGAAAAAGGAAAAGAACTGCCTCTGTGGAGTGGGAGAATCCTGAAATATTTAATTTAACCTCTATAACTAGTGATAAGTAGGAGTTTGCTAAAGGTGAAGAGAAAGATTTTTCACGTGAAAATAATTACATGTATAAAAATTTAATGACTGAAGAGGACTGTATGCTCCAGGAATGCCAAGGATTTTTGATGTGGCTGGAATGCAGATGGTAGGAAAATGTGTCTGGAATGTATGAGCTGTGAAGTGCTCTGTACAGCATGCCAGTTAGTATGTTCCAATGTACTGGCAGGTCCAAAACTGATGTGTCCTTCAGAAGCTCCTACAGATTCTAATGGTACTATTGGGAAATTTGTTTTTTCATTATCTCTGGTGATTCTGATATGAGTTGTCTCAGATGAAATTGTGATAAATACCATCTCAATGCAAAGGGGATACTTAAGTGGGTTACTGAACAGGCAGCTTGGGGGAGGCATAGGCACTGCCAGGTCAGGCAAGAAATGTCAATTTTGATGATGATTATTATGAACAGCTTTATTTATTTATTTAGTTCATTGCATTGATTTTTTTTTTTTTTTTTTGAGACAGAGCCACAAGCTATTGCCCTGGGTAGAGTACAGTGGCATCATAGCTCACAGCAACCTCCAACTCCAGGGCTTAAGGGATTCTCTTGCCTCTGCCTCCCAAGTATCTGGGACTACAGGTACCTGCCACAATGCCTGGCTATTTTTTGGTTGTAGTTGTCATTCTTGTTTGGCAGGCCCAGGCTGGATTCGAACCCACTAGCTCTCATGTATGTGGCTGGCGCCTTAGCCATTTGAGCTACAGGCACTGAGCCATTGCTGTGATCCTTGCCAAAAACAAGATTGTACCTGGACGATCTCTAAGTAAAGGCACTGAGATAACAAATGTTTGATTCATAATTTTCCAGCAGCAATTACTCTTCTCCTGTCACACAACATATAGTCTCACATAAGCCTCATAAAGACCCTTTGAGGTAGTTATTGCTATCTATTTAATAGATGAGGAGACAAAGGTTCAGAGAGTTGAAATAACATGCTCAGTGTCAAACAATGTTTATGTGATAGGTGTGTGGATTAAAACATAGGGCTAACTCATTTTCTTCACCATGGTGCCTTTACAAATATCTGTAATGTGAATTCCAAATTATTCAATAAAAATACAAAAAACATGACTTTTAAGCACAAGAAAGTTGAATATTAATTTGAATCGAAGGTTAAAAATATAGTTATCCAATTAGTGTGTATCAGGATTGTTCCTATTGCAAACAAAAACACAAGCCCAATTGTTAAGTAAAATGGGAATTCTTATGGTTGAAAAGGTCCATGCCAGACTCTAGGAACAATTAATTCAGGGAATCAGAAAATAACTCTAGAACCCAGTTTGTCCCTCTCCATCTCCTGGCTGCTTTCTCTTTGTCATCTCCTTGTTCTGTTCCACAGATCTTGGCAAGGTAACTTGCTCTGAAGGGCTAGTCTCATATCTTGAAAGTTCAAATTCAATGTAAAAGGCACTTTTCTTTTCCCTAGTGATCTCTGTCCAAGATCCACTGCAATTCTTATTAAGTCACAGATCTATCTCTGAGTCAGCCCTGTAGCCAGGGCAACTCAGTGCTCTAGTCATCCACGTGGGACTCTAATGTTTATCTGTGGATTCAGCAGACCCAACACCACCCAAATACACAGACTATAGGTAGAGAACAAAGAGCTCTTCAAAATAAAGTTTGATTAATGGAGGAAAAAAGAGGCAACTTGGAGACAGAAACACTAGCAAATATCCACAGTGTTCAGATTAAAAAAAAAAGCAAGGTAATCAACACTGGCTTTTTATTACTATGACAAAATCAATTAAACTTACTGATGAATTAGATAACATTTTTCTAAATTTCAGTATTTTGTTAGGGTATACCATCGCACAGATGGAAATTTATTTTAACAAGTAATCTGTTTTTAGGTCATTTTTACACACACAATACACACATATCCTAATTTCTGTAAGACTTTTATTGATATGGAATAATTCTACTCAAATATGACTATTTGTAAACAACTGACCAAATGATGTTAGTTTTCAAAATAATCAGTCCTCAATGAATTGAAAGCACTTATAAAAAAAGAACTTTATAGTAATTTGTGTGCACATACAGCCATGATTATTCTTCAGTAAAAGTACATTGGTTCTTTTAATCCTTTAATCCAAGGGTCCTCAAACTTTTTAAACAGGTGGCCAGTTCACTGTCCCTCAGACCATTGGAGGGCCGGACTGCAGGTCCTGGATGAGTCGGCTGCTAAGCAGGACAGGCAGTGGCAGCAAAAACACCCGGTAGGCCTGATAAATGCCTTAGGTGGGCTGCATGTGGCCCACAGGCTGTAGTTTGAGGATGTCTGCTTTAATCAATACTTCCTTCCAGTAATTCATATTCCCTTTGCAAAATCAAATTACTTCCTTCCAGTAATTCATATTCCCATTTCTCCAAGAATGATGGAAGATTTTACTAACTTATCTCTTTGGTGGCTTGTTACAGATTGGAAAAGAAAAACAAAATTCTAGGGGATTTTCCTTTTCAATGTTATTTTATATCCTCTAGTAAATATATGTTAATTTCCAACCTGCTAATTCTTCAAACCACAGTTCAAGCCTCTAAGACATCTTTTTTTCTATGCTCTACTACTGCCTTATCCAAAACACTTATCACAGTGCACCACAATTATTATTAATATCATCATAACAAAATTAATTAACTATACAGATAAAACATAGTTGGACTTAAAAAATATTCAGTTTACTCCATTAACTGAAAGCTCATTGAGGTCACTGCTCTGAAACCTCAGCTTCTAACAAAGTGACTTACAAATACTAATGATGGGAGTATTATAATTGTCATGTTATAATTGATCATTTTCCTTTTGCAAAAAGTTGATTTTGTTCAATCCTCCTACATTAAAAGGTTAGGAAGTGCCAGGTGTCTTATTCGAATCTTCAAGGCTGAGAGTGAGTGGGAGGGGACATCGTTCTTCTTCCTCCCTTTCTAGGCAGTTGTGTACCAAAAACAAGGCGAGGAGGGAGAGGACAAGGAGAGAAGCAGAACAAATGGCTGTCGGGGTGGGAGGGGTGGGGTAGGTGAAATATCTGGAGCTGAAGAATCAAAGCAGGGAAACAAAGATGAAGATAGAGGGAAGAGATACTTATAGACCAGGGAGGAAAGGGGCTGGCTGCCATACCAACTGCGACAGGGGCTGGGTGAAGTTGGCTTTTATGTGACTCCTAAGTGGGGATGTATGACTATATTAAGAGGTAGGAACAGAGGGAGCAATTTGGTTACATAGACACTTACTTACCAGCCCCCTCTGACTCATTAAATACTTATAAATGTGTGAACTCACCAGAGCTCTTTGCTCTCCAGCTTCCTCATTAGCTGCTATACTTTCTGACTATAAAATTCCCATTTTCAAGCATGGCACATTATAAAATATTGGTATTAATGATATTTAAACAAATTAAATTGCACTATTATGCTTGCAAAGTGTGGCCCACATCCATCAACACAACAAATTACTAGATGCAGAACACTACTTTAGCTACATAACGACGGCATATTTTAAAATGTATCCCTGAGTGGCAGTTAGGATTTTCAAGAGAAGAGAGAATTATACACGCCTGGGAAATGGATAAATAAGTAACTAGTTCTTGGAAAACAGTTTGCCTAATCAAATACACGCCCCAAGGACAGCCAATAAGATGCTTGTCAAGGAGAGGAGAGTTTTGCTGCTACTTGGGAGCTGACAGCTCTTACTTCAGTTAAGGTCTGGGACAGTAGCTCTCCTTTGCTTAGAGTTACTGGGATGTCTGGGATCAGGAAGAGAGAATGGTAGAAATTACCCATGGTGTTTGGCTCTCATTTTTTGTGTAACAGTCCATGTTCAGATGCCAACCCTGTGAGCATACTGTCCTTGTGAGCATGCCATTTATGTGTGGTTGCACCAGTCTTGGTGCTTTGAGCCCCCTAAGCAAAACAACAAACATTTATTGCATACTGAATAGCAAAGATTAGGTCAAGCATCTGAGACAAGTAAATCAAACACAAATCAGCCAACAAACAAAAGCACACCAACAGTGACCTCACGACACATGAGGTGTGGACTCTTCTTAGGGTTGCCGATCCACCTTCCAGACTATGTGAAGAAGAGGGTGAAAAGTAAATGCCAAACAATACTCTCTATAATTCCAGTGAATACAAGTTCTAGAGCAGTGATAATATTCAACATATTGAATAAACAGGATGCTGGTATCCATTGATGCGAAAAGTCACTAAAAATGAGAGGGTAACCCAGCTAATGAGACAGACATGTATATATCCAGGGCATATTACATGGCTGCTCCATGTAAGAATAACCTAAGTTTAGAAGGCTTGGACCAGTGCACATTAAATTCTAGTCTTATGAACATATATCCTTTGTCTGTATACTCGATACTTACAAAACAGAATTTAAGTTCCTTGAGAGGACTATTTCTTGCTCAATATTTAATACATGGCAGTTGACTCTACTATATTGGTTTGGTAAACAGAAACAAAAGCACAGCATTAACAAAAGTCACCATTAAAAAGGCAGGCGTTTCTGTTCCAGACTGTGTGGGAAGGTGATGCGGTATCTTGTACTACAAAATAGCTTATAACCCAAAATAGCAGTGGGCAGGAATGAAAGAAAAATGACCAGTGAGCTTTAACATGCAGAGGGCCACACGCTTTGTTGGCCAAGCAGCAATTTCCAATGTCCCATGGCAGAGATGGTGAGGACGCAGTTCCAAATGAGGAACTTCATGAGTTGGAAAATGTCTCTTAGGCTAACTACAAAGCCTCCCCAAGCAGGCTTAAGATTTTCTAATGGCTTACTGGATATCCTATTCATAACTGGAGGCATTCTTTTAAAATGAGGTCTCGATGCCAAATCTTTTGACATTTTGACAGGCTACAAAACTCAAAGCAGCAGAACTTTCTGTTGTTGTTTGGGTTTCAATTCAGTAAACACATATGCCATTTCACTTAGCAGACTGTAAATAGAGTTGGTAGAAATCCAGAAATTGATCAGTATTTTAATAGGGAAAAAAACTATTAAAAACTACCTCTTATATAAAATTAAATCCCTTCGATGCATTTTTAAATCAAAGTCATTTGTTGAGAACCTATTTGTTTAGAATATGCTACAGTAGTAGTTTTCAACCATGGCTTCACATTTAGCATCATATAATACTTTTAGGAAAAAAGAAAAAGTGGTATCTGAGATTCATCCCAGAGCTTTAAAACATAAAATTGTGCTCTAGAGATCTACAAGTAGGGATTGCACAAACCAGGTCACTGAAGCCTCACAATGGAATAACCATGGTTGGCTCATACCCATCTTCACTAGCTCAGTGGAGCTGGGCACACAACTGATTAAACATGGAAAAGGGAATGGGAAGAAGAATGACTACTAGGCAGGCAATCACTAGGGAGGCAACCAACTGTATCTGCCATATACGCCGAGTAGCTCAAATTATTCTTAAAAATTTTCAGAGTGAGATCAGAAGCTTGCCAGAGCATAGTTTTAAAATGATAATATTTACCACACCAATTCCTTCAGTACCCTTCCTATTCTGTATAAATACACAAAAGTGATAAAATGTCTCAAAAAATGGGATTGAATTAATAATCAATCCCATTGAAGTAATAATTCCTAAGCTTCTTCCTACTGCTACAAAATTCATGATTCAAGACTTTGTAGGAAATTTCAGACATAAGAAGAGACAGACGTTTCAGGCCTGAAAATGTGATCACCTTGTGGAAAAACATCATGGACACATGATAATATTTATCCCATCACATTGGTCTAAGAATAGTACATCAATCCTTGCAGGTTGTGGTACTTGCAATGTCAACATCAATCCTCAAGTATATTCATTCAAAACATATATGTCCATTTAGTAGCCACTATGTGGAAGGTTCTCCACTGTCCATTTAAGATATTTAAAAATAAATGAGATGCAATCCTTGCCATCAGGCAGATAAACAACTAGCTTGAATGCTATCACCCTGCACAAATTGGTGGTAATTGGCAGTCTTAAACATTGAAATGATTTATTTGCTGTAAGTATATGCTGTGTCACAACATATAATTCCTAAGCACTCTGTTCTGCTCTGCTGAGACATTTCTAATCAAAACCTGCTTTGTTCTCATTTAAGTAGCAGGTAGATTTGCTCTTATGAAGCTGGATTTATAACAATGTTAGTGAAATAATGCAAAGGAGTAGAAAGTTCACAGCAAAGGGAACTGAAACCAAGGTTTCTAACTGCTAAAGAATTACATAGTTGCCCCATCCTTATTCTTCCCTCTTCATGCCAAACAAATCAAAACAAACAAACAAAACAGAAAAGAAAAAGTCACCATGAATTGCTTTCCTTCTCTCATTAAAAGCTCATCCACCAAGCACCCTTCAAGCACCTCCTGTGTAGAAAGAAATATGTTAAACAAAGAGAAGACAGACCATGTATGCAATGCAGTGTATGCAATGCAGTCACAACTGTGGAGTTGATGGGCTGTTATCATTCTAAATTTTTGATGAATGGAATGAGACACATTAATTGACTTGCTCATGTTACAGAAGAAGCACAAAGCTAGAAATTAAACTTCTACACCTTCATGTCATTTATACACTATCATCCAAAGGACACAGGCAGTGTATGAGGCACTCTGGCAGGACTTTCAAATTCATACACAGAAAGGAGCCTCCCAGTGGCTCACTAGGGGGTGTCTTGGTTATTGCACCAAGGGGAATTTATCTGATCTGGTCCCAGCCTCAGAAAAGGACAGCACAGCCCATAGAGTTCTCAGGTTGAGTTCAAAAGACAGGGTAATGTACTTCCATTTAGGAAGCTGTCCACACTTACAAAGTGAATGGCCAAGCAGGACTTCATGATTTTCCTTTGTGACACCCGCTGAGCAGAGATTAGAGCACACAGTTTCCTGTGCTCAAAATTAATGCAGAACCCAGAGTAAGGTTACTCTACAACTGAGGGACACATGTCAGAAGAGTCTGTCTCACAGGGTGGACATCCTATGACTGACAGGCCCTCTGATGCTCTGCTGTGAGACACAGTGACCATATGCTAAGAGACACTCCTGCTTGTCAGAGAAGCCTCAAAAGCTGTCCAGATGCCAGTGTCCCCTCTGTCCCTGATCTACCACAATCAGCCTTGCCAGCTGGCATCTCCACCTCTTCCAACCACACTCTGATCACAGAATACAAATTGGTCTGAGACATTAACAGCTCTATTCCCCTCCATCAGTACAGCCCTGCCAGTCAGGGGTAAATTCATGGAAAGAGCAGGAGTCCAAAGAGAAGGTGAGGCAGGTCAAGGGCAGGGTGAGTTCTCCTTCCTCTTGACTGGTTCTTTTCCTTAGACAAGTGTGTGCTGCATTTCACATATCTCTTGTGATTTATTTAGAAATGTCTACATCTTTACCCTTTATGGTACAAGCTTCTTGCTGACAGCAATAGCCTCAGTGTCATCCGTGGCTACAGTGTCAACCTAGCACAATGGTTGGCACAGAGTGAGAGCTTAACAAATAACCTGTTTTGTTATTTTTGTTAAGAAAAACGTGAAATGAATGCAAATAAAAAATAAGGACTGTGTAATTTTCATAATCTAGGCCCCCAAGATCCTTGGAATAGCTCTTTATCACCCAGAAATTGATATAAGGCACACACTTCCCATGCATAAATGACTGTTCACCTCTGAAGCAAATTTACCCCTGTGCCAGTGACACTATCAGGCAGCAAAAACAACCTCGACCCCAGCTCCAATCTCGGGTCCAAGAAATCATTAGAAAAGGCTGGAAGCCTAATATTTTACTTCTTCCTGGCCATGGAGTTCACTAAACACAACTTTTAAACAACTTGAAGAGTGTATTAATGAAAAAGTACTTATGATTTTTAAGTGCTAATTATGAATCATCCTGCATATTGAGTTATGTAAGGGGATTTGTAGAAATTTCAGCATGCTAGCCTAGCATGATGAAAGGAGGTAATATACAAATGCAATTTAATGTAAAGTGTTGCCTTGTTTATTGATTTTTTAGTGCATTTGCTGTGTCACAATGATGCTGAAGATAAAAAGGACCTTCTACCAAAGAACAGCATGTGAATGGACTGTAGCACAGAAATAAAGCAGTACAGGAGCTTACTATTCTTGCAAGTGCTGCTGTAGTAACAGTGCCTGCTTAGGAACCATTGGACATAAAATAGACTTAGTATTTACAGGCATCTTTCTCTTATATATTTAGTACTTTTAATGGAGCATTGAGAATTAGTTTCAGTTCTGGATCCAGCCACCCTCATGTAAGCAGAATAACTAGTTCATTTACTTCTGCCTAATTTTTCCTCTATTAAATGCAGGTGCTTGAAACACATTAATGATGGGTATTATCATATGTGCAGAGTACTTAGCCTACTTTCTGCCATATGGTTAGCATCCACTAAAAATTCAAGTCTATTAGTTATATAAGTTGTCACTATCATTACCATCATCATCATTTTGATGAAGCAGAATAATTAAGCTGGATAAGATCTAAAAAGAATTAACTAATCCTAATTTATTTTTCCTCCAGAGAACAAGAGAAGCCCACATTCTGTAAATTGATATATTCCCAATGTTACCCATCTAATTAGTGAGAAAAAGAAAAAAGATGAATGCATGCTAACTTGAAGGCTGGAGGTTTCTCACCCAACTATTAAATAATATAAATTGTTTTTAGGTTATGAAGAGCATTAGACAATATCAGAAATGGGGATGATCTACCTTTTAGCATCTCCCTCACGGTGTTCCTGTGAGAATGCCTTCTATATCTCAGGGCTCTGTGCCTTCATCTATTTCAGAAAGCAAATAGCAATAGGTATTATAAAAGTTTGATATTCTTTTACTAAGATTCACTCTTACCTTGGATATATACTTCCTTTTAAAGTCTGAGTGACCTGGGCAGCACCCATAGCTTAGTGGGTAGGGCGCTGGCCACATACACCAAGGCTGGTGGGTTTGAACCTGGCCTGGACCAGTTAAAATAACAATGACAACTGCAACAACAACAACAAAAATAGCCAGGCATGGTGGCGGGCACCTCTAGTCTTAGCTTGAGAGTTTGAGGCAAGAGAATCACTTAAGCACAAGTGTTTGAGGTTGTTGTTAGCTGTGATGACACAGCACTCTACCCAGAGTGACAAAAAAATAAATAAATAAAAATAAAGAAAAGGGCAGCACCTGTGGCTCAAAGGAGTCGGGTGCTGGGCCCATATGCCTAAGGTGGTGGATTCAAACCCAGCCCCGGCCAAAAACTGCAAAAAAAGAAGTCCTGGTGACCAAGTGCGGTTGTTACTATTATGAGTAGATATTAACTAATTCTAAGGATTTAAAAGAAATTATAAGAAGACATAAATATCTAAAAATAAGGTCACTAAGACATCTACCTTATGGCAGATGCTTTATTTTTGTTTGCTCTTAATGTGTTAAACAATTACTGGTTAAGCCTCAGCCCCAAATTTGCCCTTCCATCTTTGCTTTCAAACTGTAGGGCAAGACTCCCACACACTCCTATTTGCAGGCTCTCTTGCTAGAATGCTTCTGGTTATCTTCTGGCAATTTGAAGCACTGATGTCAAAGTGGAAATCAGCAAGAAATTAGACATTCTGCTTCTGGTGATGCCTCCTATAGTGGTAACAATAGCAGTGGCAGGAGGAGCCCACATTCTGCTAATGAAGACTTTTGGAGTCAGCAGTTAGCTGTGACAGCAAATGAAAGGAAGACGGCTCCTGCTCATACTACCTGCTGCAGGCAGGTCCAGTGGTTCTGAAGGTAACTGTTCAAACAGTGTTAGTGGCAAGAATGCTCCTATGGGCATCAGACCAGGGATGGCAGCATCTTCCTGATATCTGGGTAATGTCCCTTTGCTTTTGCAAACTTTTCAATAATAAATCTATTTCTGATTGATTGACTAATTGATAACATCACCTAGATTGATGTTAATTTCCTGATTGGAAAATGACAGATAGACACACTTAACTTTCACAATGATTCTTTAAGTAGGTATTGTTATCTCTTAGAAAAGTTAAGTGACTTCACTGGGATGATCTGACTAAGAAATAGGTGAGCTACAATTGAAGCTACAGTTCTATTAGTCTTAGATACTCCTAATATTTGACATCAAAAACTATCTTTCTAAGCATGTCATAAACATGTTAAGGGTATTTTATTCTAAACAAAAATCATAAATGGTAAACTGTAAAATCAGAAAAATATAGGAAATGAGAATAGCCTTTAAAATCTCTAAATGAATTATCCTCTCTGATCTTTCCCCATAGCCTTTAATTGATGAGATCAATATAATACAGATCACATATCCTGCTATATGTATAATAAGCAGAGAGATTGGGCACAAGGTCCATTCTGAGGCATTTATGAATATTCAGTTGATGTCTAGGGGGAAAATACTGTTAATAATGAAAAGTGAAGCTGGGCGCCATGCCTCAATGCTTACTGCCCCAGGCCCTGCACACCAGGATCAGCAGGTTTGAACCTCGCCTGGGCCTGATTAACAATGACAACAACAACAAATGAAAAGTGATAGATACAGAAAGGGTGACAAAAAGAGAAATACAGTAGGGGAAACAAATGGAAAGCAGCTGTATTATGACTTTGAGACCTATAAATTTACATTTTACAAAGATAAATAGGATGAATAATCAAAGTATGTGTTTCTGACACAGTCACTGTCCCCTCTCATGTCATCTCGATATCACCTGTTTCCCAACTCAACTTTGTTCACAGAGACTCCCAACATTCACCACTGCCTCATCTGCAAATTCTCCTGGTTGTCTGGCCATCCTCTGAAGAAGTGTCAGCTTCCAGAACAGCCCTCACCATTCTGCCTCTAACTGTGCCTTTAGGGTCTGTTTCCTAGAGTACCCTGAGTAAGACAGAAGGCAAAGAAAATCATTCTTAATGAAATGTTTAGGTGTCTTAGTTAAATTAATTTTGGTCAAATGTATACTAAGAAGATGTTACTTTACAAATGTAATTAATACTTTATTAGTCATTGAAAGCTTGAAAATTATTAATATACAAAATATATTTGTGCCTATTTTATAATATTTGGATCATAGTTTTTCTAACATAATTTATTAGAGGATTTTATCTTTGCTTGTATACTCCACTGGTCAAGCCTAAATTTGTAAGTGATGTTAATCCTACTTTCTCCAAATCCTTCACTTCCAATTAAAATATCAACCTTAGCAGTGTCATCCATTTTTAAATAATTATTTTATCTTGCCTTTTCAGATGCATGTAGTAGCAAAATTTCCTAATACCTCAGAATTCTTGCAAGAATTTCATGCAGAATCTAAACATAACCTACTCACTGTACTAAGTATAGGGGATTAATTAGAGAACTAAACAGAATTGTTAAAAAAATAAAACCAATAAACTCAATGGTTTAAAGAACCTTGAATCTTTAATGTGATGAAGCTGGAGGAAGATACCAGGAAATATCAGAGACCTGTGCTGTACACCCTTTAGAGGTTTTCGATGGTGTTGAATGGACATTTTCATTTTTATTTTAGTGTAATTCAGTCGATATGAGAAGGTGAATAACTATTTTTGAAAACTTCTGAAATTTTCTTAGGATTGCCTTTCTAAGGATACAAAATTAGAGACTGTATATAATGGTCACTATCTCAGATTGCCTGCATTTGAATTCTGGCTCTTTCATTTGGTAGCTAGGTGACCCTGGACAAGTCATTTATCCAAGCCGTGCTCACTTTAGTTTTCCAGAAAATGAGGATGATGATGATAATAACAATAGTAAGGATAATAATACCTCACAGAAATAAGTATGTATCTGTGAAGATAAAATGAATTACTACATGTAAGGATTTAGATTTGTGCCTGAATAAATTAATCTTTGTATACATGATATCTTTTACCATAGGCTTTGCAAAGCCCTGTACAGGCCCCTTTTAATCATTAAAAACCAAGTTAGGGGGGCAGAGACAAGATGGCAGACTGCAGCCAGCTTTTTAAAAGAGGCTCCCATCCAGAAGGAGACTTAAAGGACAGAAGTTTAGCAAGGGAGATGATGGTTTGGAGCAGAGCCAAGAGAGAAGGTTGAAGAATGCACTTCAACCTTGCTGAGGTGAGCTATGACCCCCAAAATACAATCAAAAGGAACAAAATCCATCACCGAGTGGATGGGAGTCCTCTCCTCCACAAGAAGGGCTTGCAGTTTACTCCATACAAACAAGTGGGCAGAGTTCAAATATCCTCCCACTCTATCCCATGGAAGAGACCCCCTAAAAACTGGACCTCCTACCCCTGCTGGCATGCCACGGCACCCTTCTGCCAGGCAGAAAACTGTAAAACTGTATAAAACTGTGTATATTCCCTACTTGCAACTTTGAACTCCGAGGGTCCCCCCCACCCCCACCCCGAGGTCTGGAGGTTTGTCACCATGGAGTCCAGATTCTTGGGCATTTCCTTGAGAGGAGTAGAGGGGGAAAGGGCTGGTGCTGGTCTTTGCTGACTCTGTGGCATGGGAGCAAACAGAGGTCGGTAGCTGAGAGGGAGCTACACAGGAGCAGCGGTATTCTGAGAATGGCAGCTGCAGCAACAGGAGGGGCTCGCATCCCTAAGGCCATTCTGGACAGACACACACTGTCTTTCTGGGAAACGAGAGGTTTCGGGAATTTTTCTCCTGTGACAATGACTGGTGGAGCAGTTTTGGGAAATTCTGTGAGTACTGACCTGGGTGGAGTGTGGGAACTAGAATTGAACAGCTCACAGACTTATAGGGACTGCTTATCTGACCATAATACCACTGAGCCCTCAGGGGAATATAGCTAAGACAAAGGCAGTTGGCGGGCAGAGGCTGGAATTGACACCTGAGAGTAAACTCTAATTGCTTGCTGCCCAGAGCTGAGTTTCTTATCAGCTTTAGCAACATTTGACCTGAAGAGGAATTTAGCTGGAGCATCATCAACTAGGCACAGGGCTGGAACTGAGTGAACTACCCCAGCCTATAATAAGGTTGATAGGCCTCATCTCCCCCTACTGGAATCAGATTTCCAGGTGAATCTGGCAGTTGTAAACCCTGGGAGCAGTTGCTTGTAGGAGTGAACATTGTCACAGCAAGGTGGAGAAGGAGGTACGAATCTTCCCAGACTAATTCATTTGCCAGGTGGGTCCCTTTTCCCTCACGGAGCACTGGAGTAAGTTATATCTGAGTTGCGAGCAGACCCCTCTTATCTAGCTGCCAGAGACATTTGAATTCTCCCACCTGAGATTGGTGCTGACTGGGACAACTGATTTGGACCCCTTGAACTGGGCAAATCACCCAAAGACTATCCAAACTGGCATCTTGGGTGTATGGTTGAGGGAAGGTTTGATATTCCTTGTCCAGTTCTTGTTTGTGGGGGTGGGGTGGGGTGACTTAATTGCTGGTATTTCTCCACAGCAGAGACTTCAACCAAGAGTAACTGATTCACTAGGGTAGGACAGAGACCAGCTGAAAATAAGACAGACCCACTTAGCCCCCACCACACCAAGCAGGTCCCCAGTCTCTCAGGGCATAACACCATATGGGTCCTTGACAAAACTCAAGGGGAAAAGACAAACAGGGTAAAGTAATCATGGGGCACAATCAGTGGAAAAGCTCTGGTAATATGAATAACCAGAGTAGATCAATGCCCCAAAGAAAGGATGTGGCTGGTAATATGAATAACCAGAGTAGGTCAACCCCCTCAAGAAAGGATGTGGCAGACGAAACTGAAGATCCCCTTTATAAACAGATGGCTGAGATGTCAGAAATTGAATTCAGAATCTGGATTGCAAATAAGATTAATACAATAGAGGCAGAGATAGAATTAGAAATTCAAGGAGCATTCCAAAAGTTCACTCAAGAATTCAACAAATTCAAAGACAAAACCACCAAAGATTTTGAAACATTGAGGCAAGAGACTGCAGCCCTCAAAGATCTGAAAAATACGGTAGAATCCCTTGGTAACAGAATGCAGGAGGCAGAAGAAAGAATCTTAGGTGTAGAAGACAAAGTTTCTAAATGTGCCCAACTTTCCAGAGAGGATCAGAAATGGAAAGCAAAAATGGATCATTCTCTCAGAGACCTCTGGAATAATTCAAAGACAACTAATATTCACCTTAAGGAATCCCTGAAGGCAACAAACTTTGCTTCACAAATCACAGAGGCTCTTCTTTATGAAATTATGAAAGAGAACTTTCCAGATATGCCAAGAGATCCTGAAATTCAGATAGCAGATAGCTTCAGAACCCCAGCACGACTCAACCCAAATAAGACATCCCCCAGACACATCATAATTAACTTCACTAATGTTAATATGAAAGAGAAAATCTTGAAAGCAGTGAGATA